>NC_090378.1:52071497-52389064 GCF_036365525.1 Heterodontus francisci
CAACTGATAAATATTGTTTATAGGGTCATAGAGAGATACTGCACCGAAACAGGCCCTTCGGCCCACCGAGTCCGCACCGACCATCGACCACCCATTTATACTAATCCTACATTAATCCTATTTTCCCTCTCACATCCCCACCTTCCCTCAATTCTCCTACCACCTACCTACACTAGGGGCAATTTTTACGATGGCCAATTTACCTATCAACCCGCAAGTCTTTGGCCTGTGGGAGGAAACTGGAGCACCCGGAGGAAACCCACGCGGTCACAGGGAGAACTTGCAAACTCCGCAGTACCCCGAACTGAACCGGGTCGCTAGAGCTGTGAGGCTGTGGTGCGAGTAAAATCCTGATATTTATGGAGATGATGAATGTGTTTCTGTGATGAGATTTCTTGTGTGCAAGGTAGCAGATATCTTCCCCTGTGAAATAAAAAAAAATACCAAAAATAATGATAGGAAAAAAAACAGCTGGTCTAGCGAGCTTGCCACAAACAGCCTTTAGCATCAAGATTCCAAACAGCTCTCCACCACCAGCAACCCATGTCTCTCCTGGGAGAGGCAAAATTACTGATTTAAAAAAAAACACAAAGCCAATTCAGAAAGGAAAAAAATCTGTAAAGTTCTTCAACTCTAAGGTGAACAAAATTAATTTTTAACACTTCAATCAAATTTGCTAGGGGTCCAATCTTCTCTAAAGAGAAACCAGATCATATGATATTAATAGTGGTGAAAGCTTCCAGTTGTTTGACTTCAAAGTGATGTGTCAGGTTCACAATGTGGAATGCCTGTTCATCTTCTGGCTGAGAATTACTCCTTCTTGTGTCTTGTCTCAGGTCTGTTTCACTGTAGACTTCGAGTATCGGCTTATGTTTACGGAGGTCTCAGGCGCTCTCCTTGTTGCTGTTGCCCTGTTGCTGCGCCTGTCTTCTGTTTGTCTGTGTCCTGTTGTGGTTTCTAGCCACATCTTTGGAGCCAGAGTTCTTCCATAGGTGGGCCCAGTGTCCTTTTGCACCACATGCCTTGCACAGGTCACGAAATGCAGGGCATTTACGCCATGTGTGGGACAGACCATACTTACCACACAGCTTGCTTGTACTTTTCAACCTGGTTATGGTGCCAAAACTGTTGGCTGCATATAGTGCTTGCAGGTGCTTTTGTCCAGCTATAATGGCTTCATAATTCCTGCCATCTTTCCCCCCCCCCCCTTGCCCCCCCCCCAAGAGGTCTTTCTGAAATGTTTCAATGGATGTCCATACAATCTCTAGCTCATTATTTGGTCCAACAGCTCAGTTTGTAAGAAATTACATTCATTGCCCTTACTACAGCATCTACTGATGAACTGGTCTATTGATTCCTGTGGCTGTTGCCTGTAGAACATCAATTCCAGGTGGTAAATTCTAAAATTCACTCGTAATCGGAGTTCATTTTCTAAGACATTCCATATCTTTGCAGGATCTTTCTGGTCCTTGTCAGATAGTCCAGAGATGTTGATTCTGTGTAATCCCTCACTTACAACTGCTATTAGTACTTTTACAACCTGTTTTTCTGGTTCTACAATTGTTTGGTCTGTGAAGAATAACTGCATTCTTTGTTTGAACAGTTGGAACTCGGATAGGATATCCAAGGCCTTCCAGTTCATGCTGGGGAATTTGGTATCCATACTTCTGCTGTTGTTTTGCTTTAAAACTTGCTTTAAGACTTGTTCTCTGACTGCATTGTTTCCCTTTTAAGAAAGGGTCTGTTATTTAGACTAACTGCTTTGATTGACAGGAGCAGGTGCTTGGTAGTGCTGTGTGTTTATCTTACTTCCAGCACTTAAGCCTGTTCTGTTTGCACAGCTATTCAATAGGCAGTTCAATGGGTAATTTTTAACTAGAGTTTATGTTGTTCATGCTGGAGTGGTATTATGTTTTTTTTACTGTGGCTTCCTGAATGGAAGCTCTTATTCACATTAAAGGAGTTTTAATGGGCTCAAGGGCGAAGACTTGTTGAGGGAGGAGTACTTGGTCTCATGGAAGTATCTGTCTGTACTGTCTGTGGTTTTAATTTTTTTTTAAACTTTGGCTGCGTTGATAAAGGCTCTGCAGTGATCTGGGTTTTCCTGCATTTTTCTAACCAGAGGTGCCAACCTTGATCAGCTTGGGAAAGGAGTTTGGTCTTCCCTCTTTTTTTTCCTACAGAGCTTTTAAAAAAAAAATCTTTTGAAGGACTTCAAAGCATTTTAAAAAAAAAAGTATCCCTTGCCCATTGGCACACTGTGTCACCCGATTTACTTGCAACCTGTCATTTTGTGCTCTGTCTTCTACAGATTAAGGCAAGTTATTTTTTCACTGTTTGAGACAGTATTTTTTAAAACTTTCTCTCTATGGGCTGTAAGAAAGGTCATTTTCAAAGCTGTTTTACCTGTGGTCTTCAACCTCAGACTTTGTCTTCTCACCACTGCTGCCACCATGTAATGAGTTCTTTTATGTTGTCTGATGGAGTCCAGTTGGTTGAAGATCTCAGACAGGTTTATTACAGCTAAACTATTATACAGTACAGAGCTAACTATTTACAGAATCTTGCTTTGGGTGTTACAGTTGCAGATTGACTCTGGATGAGTGATATGACTGCATCCTGGTACTTGGCTCATTAGCATACTAAGATCATAAAGGGTCATCACTCTTAAAGGCAATCATATAACAGTCAAGGCTGAGGAGATAGTGTTGCTGATATTCACAAGGATGATACAGTGGATGAAAATATTTGGTTATGTGGAAAGACTGGTGAAAATATGACTTATTTCATATCTGACATGCAGCAGAGAGGTTAAGAGATGTTCAAAGTTATGAAGCATTTTGATAAGGCAAACAAGGAAAAACTGTACATTTAGTGGCTCTTGGGCTGCAGGCAACTCTGACAAGCCAGTATTGTGAATCCTTAGTTGCTTTTAAAGGCACTTTAAATCAACTAGATACTGGAAAACTGGAGTCACATGTAGGCTAGACAGGGATGGTAGGTCCCTCCCTGAAACATTCATGAACCAGTGGGGGTTTTACACCAATCAAGCAGCTTTCATGGTGATTTTCTTCTAATGTTAATGCACAAAGTACCAGATTTATTGAATCCAATTTCACAACAAAATATGGTGGGATTATACATTCACAACTTTTGAGTTGCTAGGTTTTTTTTAGTTTTACTGGCAGATACGAACATAAGAGCATACCAACTTGGAACAGGAGTTGGCCACTCGACCCCTCGATCCTGTTCCACCATTCAATAAATTCATGGCTGAACTGATTAATGCACATTTCCACTACCCCCGATAACCTTCCACCCCTTGCTTGTCAAGAATCTATCTGCCTCTGCCTGAAAAATATTCAAAGGCTGTGCTTCCAATGTCTTTTGAGGAAGAGAATTCCAAAAACTCACAACCCTCTGAGAGAAAATATTTCTCCGCATCTGTCTGAAACGGGCGACCCCTTATTTTTAAACAGTGACCCCTAGTTCGAGATTCTCCCACAAGGGGAAACATCCTTTCCACATCCACCCTGTCAAGTCCCTCAGGATCTTATATGTTTCAATCAAGTCACCTCTTACTCTTCTAAATTCCAGCGGATACAAGCCTAGCCTGTCCAATCTTTCCTCGTAAGACAGGCCACCCATTCCAGGTATTAGTCGAGTAAACCTTCTCTGTACTGCCTCCAACGCATTTACATCCTTCCTTAAATAAGGAGGCCAGTACCGTACACAGTACTCCAGATGTGGTCTCACCAATGCCCTGTATAGCTGAAGCATAACCTCCCTAATTTTGTATTCAATTCCCCTCACAATAAATGCTAACATTCTATTAGCTTTCTTAATTATGTACTGTACCTACATACTGACCTTTTGTGATTCATGAACTAGGACACCCAGATCCCTCTGCATCTCAGAGCTCTGCAATCTCTCACCATTTAGATAATATGCTTCATTTTTATTCTTCCTGCCAAAGTGGACAATTTCCCACTTTCCCACATTATACTCCATTTGCTAGGTCTTTGCCCACTCACCTAACCTATCTATATCCCTTTGTAGCCTCCTGATGTCCTCTTCACAAGTTACTTTCCTACCTATCTTTGTGTCATCAGCAAATTTACCAACCATACCTTCGGTCCCTTCATCTAAGTCATTTATATCAATTGTAAAAAGTTGAGGCCCCAGCACAGATCCCTGTGGCACAATACTCATTACATCTTGCCAACCAGAAAATGACCCAATTATGCCCGCTTTCAGTTTCCTGTTAAATAACCAATTTTCTATCCATGCCAATATGTTACCCCCTACACCATGAGCTTTTATTTTCTGCAATAAGCTTTGATGTGGCACCTTATCAAATGTCTTCTGGAAATCTAAGTACAGTACATCCACCAATTCCCCTTTATCCACAGCACCTGAACTCCCTCAAAGAACTCCAATAAATTGGTTAAACATGATTTCCCTTTCACAAAACTGTGTTGGCTCTGCCTGATTACCTTGAAGTTTTCTAAATGACCTGCTATAACTAATCTAGGGAATTTTGGAAAATTAAAACTAACGCATCAACTATCTCACTAGCCACTTGTTTTAACACCCAAGGATGATGTCCATCAGGACCTGGGGACTTGTTAGCCCGCAGCTCCAACAATTTGTTCAGTACCACTTCCCTGGTGATTTTAATTTTCTGGAGTGTCTCCCTCCCTTCCGTTTCCTGACTTATAGCTAAAACTGGGTTGTTACTTTTATCCTCAATAGTGAAGACCGATGCAAAATATCTGTTAAATTCATCTGCCATCTCCTTATTATCCATTATTAATTCCTCGGACTCACTTTTTATAGAACCAACGCTCACTTTGTTCACTTTTTTCTTTTTTAAATATCTATAGATGAGAAATGGATAAAACTGTATGAAACTGGAAGCGAAGAGCATAGGCAGCTTTAGTTTTGTAATCAGACTTCACTGAAAATTCACCAAACACGCTTGGAATTATTCCATTCAATGAGTGTATTAAACTACCTGAGGTCCAGTGCTTGAGAAGGTCATAGCTAATTATATTTCAGTGGCACGTATTTGCAACTACACTCCACTGTCTACATGCACTGTTAGGACCAGTTAAGGCCACTCTATACAACCACCGCAAACCACCCCCTAACAATTCATATCTGCAGCATTAGTCAGTTTGCTTGCCACAGATCAAAAGTCAAAAGGAAACCAGCAGCAGAAGGAAGAATTACTTTTACCATGTCTGTTTTCCCAAGGATACAGGCAGTTATTGATTGCACTCACATAGCCATTTGAGTGGATTTGCAATCCAGTGGTCACATCAACCACAAAGGGTTTAATTCTTTTAGTATACAAATGATATGTGACAGCATTTTCAGTTTCTTGTTCTGATTTCCTGCATTTACAGTTTTTATTTTCTTTTTATTGTAATGATGTATGGTACAATGAAGTACAAAATCTCATTACAATAACACATTTGGTGCAGTGTAAACCTAATGGCCTTGTGCACATAACGGGCAGTATTTAATGGGGTCGTTTAAGGTGGGAATGGCAGATCTCAGATCTGAGCAGCTGATGGAGGGAAACAATGCACCTTGTACCACAAATACTCATGTGTTTTGTGATGAAGGTCCCGAGGAAGAGAATGAGATAGATTAAGGGTTGAATAGTAATGTGAGGGATCATGACACTCAAGAAAGAGCGATCGCATCCAAAGGACAATTGCCCCAAGTAGGTACTCGGGTAACATATATTCCAGTGGGATCTAATAGATGGAGGGATGCAACAATTGTGGGACATGCAGGAAAATCTACAGGCAAGTTTAAATATTGGTTAAATGTTTAAGATGACCAAGAAGCAAGGTCCATGGACTGTCAGAATGGGGTGAATGAATGGAGGGTAAGAAAGCGCAGTGCAAGTTCTAATAGTAGGTCTGGAAGTGACTGTTGCGTTAGGAAGCGATCACATATTGAATAAAGAGCCTCTGATAATGTATGAGGGAGATCTTCTAGCAGTAGACCTGAAAGACATCAAAGTGCTAATAGAGGCTGTAATTTGAGCAGATTCCACAATGAAACAAAGGCTAGAGAGCAGTCTCGGAATAGAACTAGAAGCAGAAGTCCTCATGACTGTAAAGTTTTAGTGGCTGCCAATAAACTGGAGGACAAACTAATAAGAGAAGCAAAACATAAGGAATTAGAGAGTTGGAGAGAGTTTGAAGTTTATTCTGAGGTACCAGAAATGGAACAGCCAGTTTTGTCACATAGATGGATTGGTACTGAAAAAGTGCTTCCCAATGGAATTTATAAGGCTAAAGCGAGGCTAGTTGCAAGGGGTTTTGAAGAGCGACTGGGTGATATCGATGTTCGAGTGGATTCTCCTACAGCTGGAAAAGTAATCTTGAAAATCATTTTCAATTTTTTGGCCACATAGTCATGGGAATGTAGATCTATTGACATCAAAGCCGCATTTCTGCAGGATGATACTTTTCAGAGAGAAATGTTTCTGAAACCACCCAAAAAAGCAGCAGATGCAGAAGGAAAACTATGGAAACGGTCTATGGCCTTAATGATGCTTCCAGGGTGTGATATTTCTTGGTGAGATCTGTTTTGTTGGAAATTGGTTGTGTTCAGCTAAAAGCAGATCCTGCAATGTTTTATTGATATCATAAAGGAAAACATTCAGGCTTCTTCATGATGCATGTTGATGATTTCTTATGGGGTGGTACTGTGGATTTTGAGAGATAGTCAGACCTGCGAAAGGTGCTTTCATCATCATTCCTTCTATCATGAACTCTTCCATTATATTTATGCCTGCTTCCAGTATCCAGACCATTTCGAAATCAAGTAAACATTAAGTTCTCCATTCATTGTGTCACTGTAGAATGCCCTGTTTGTTCTACCAGGCCTGCAGGAAATAACTGTTTCCCCAGGAATTTCTTTAAGGCAGCAGACATTTGATCCAATAGGGCATCTTTGTTCAAGAACCGAACCCCAGTTAGAAACAGGAGCCTGTCAATATGCGACACCTTAGCACAATCTAGCAACTTAAATGCTAGCACTGAACTAGGGATCTCCAAATCGAATTTCCTCAGTCTTCTATACAGTCTGTTAAAGTCCATGATATATTCCTCCATTGAATAAACATCAGTTTTCCAAAATCTATCAGAGTCTGACCATGCCTCATACCCATTCAATAGGTCACCTTTTTTTAAAATTTCATCAAGAATTCCAACAGAAGAGCCACCCTTCATCAGTATCCAACTGACGAGCATCCAGTTTACAAAACACTTTACTTCTGGTCGGAAGTGACAATGCCAAGGCCATACCTTGTTTCCTCTTTGGTAGAGATGCAACACATGTCCTCATATCCACTTCATTCTTC
Organism: Heterodontus francisci; assembly: GCF_036365525.1. Taxonomy (NCBI): domain Eukaryota; kingdom Metazoa; phylum Chordata; class Chondrichthyes; order Heterodontiformes; family Heterodontidae; genus Heterodontus; species Heterodontus francisci. Next base: position 52,078,885 of record NC_090378.1, read on the forward strand.
CACTGGTTATATGGTTCAGACTCTGAGAACACCAGAGTGTAATCATATCCTGACAATTTACACTTGCTTTCTGCCATATTTTCCAGATAGCCCATGAGATTTTAGTTTTCTATGTAAAAACAAAATTCCTAGTTTTCAACCTTCAGCTTTAGCTAACCAACCTGTGCTATCATGTTAAACTCCAGAAAACTTGTTCTGGAGCCTATCTTTACTCACTTTCACATTTATTGTACAGAGTAAAAGGATTACAAACACATAACTCCTCACTCAAAACCCTTCCCCAATCTCAGTAAGTGTCTGCTCAGAACTGCTCAAGTAATACCCCAATTAACACCCTCCACCTTCATGAAATCAAACAATTGATACTTAATTAACAGACTATGATGGCAATTGATGTGCACAAAAGAATTTTTAATTAATCATTACATTATATATTTCCTATGTCCGTGAGTTCCTAACTGTAGCTAGGCGGTCTTCCTAACATGTGTGCGGGTTCTCCTACACGGTGTGATTCCTGCGACAGCAGCTGGGCTGGAGGCAGGCTAATGATCAGGCTGCTCTTTGGCCTGCGATAACTTTGGTGGTTGTCCTCTGGCTGCCTGAGGCCTGGAAGGCCTCGGCTAATTGATGATGTCCTGCACTGGTGCAGGACTCTCCTCAGGTGTCACGTCTGTTGGAGCTGGGCTCACTGACGGAGGGGCTGAGGACCCGGTGTCCACACTCGGAGGGGAGCCCCCTGATGTGGAGGGCAGCCTCTCTTCCTTTTCAAGGCTCATCTGAACCTCCCTGCTCACCAGAGAATGACAAGAAGCAGGAGAAGTCTCCAGGCTCCTGTTCCTTCTCTTGCCTTTCCGCTGCTGCATTGAGCTCATGGCCAAGGCAATGGTGTGCAGGTCTGCATGCATCTGTGGAATCTGGCTGTCCCTGAAGGTTTGCAAGCTCTTGATGGAGGAAGTCATGCCCTCACATGCCTGAGACGTGGCAGCACTCATGGCATGGATGGACTCTTTCATCATCTGCTCATGGCTGCGCATTGCCTCTGGCATCTCTACCAGATGTTGACTTACCTCTCTCTGCAATTCCAGCATAACATGTGCTGTCGACACCAGAGGCTCATCATCAGCCTAGGGCTCAGCATGGGCCTGACCACCCACAGTCCTCCGATTGTCAAAGGCCTCAGCTGTCTCAGCCTCAGCCAACTGCTCAGGTGCTTATGTGGTGCTCTCACCAGCTTGTGACCTGATTCTAAAGCTGAGCGGTTACCCTCCGGGGTGAAAGTATCTGCACTGGTGGAAGATGCAGGAGAGTCGTAGGATGGTGAATCCTCTGAGTGGTCTTCCTCCTCAGAGGTTGACAACTGTTCCCCTAGAGCTGCAGTCTCCTGCGCAGGGCAACCTGTATGAGAGAACACAAACATGTGTGGGTTAGGCTGTGCAGATCTCGTCATGCCAACCACGCATGATGTGGGTCTCCAAGATTAATGATTATGTTGATGGAAGGTAATCCTCACTCTCTTATGCAGGGATTCCAGTCTCCAGGCCACCCTCGGTCTCCGTCAGTTCCAAGGCCTCTTCCTCAGCGATGGTGAAAGGACGCAGATCAGGAACTCCTCCGCCAGTCCGGGTCGTTTTCCTCCTGTTGTGGGTTCTCTTGTCCTGCAAAAGGAAGGATGGAGATAGTAGAAATTGGCAGAGAGATCAACATGACAGTTCTGCTAGTGTCAGCCCCTCATCCCCTACTAAGGCATATGATATATCTCGTGCTGACATACACTGTCAGGGGAGTTAATAAGGGTGAGCTAAGAAGGAGATGGCCTGTGGCCAAGATGCAGCCATGTATCTGTCAGGATGAGGTAATACCCTAGCCACTCTGCCATTAACATGGTAGTGCCACCCTCCCAATGTCATGCACCCTCCTGCGTAGTCACATGCAATCCCCAAGAAAGAGTGATATGGAGCACTCACCTCGGCCGAATGGGGGAGGTTGTTGACCCTCTTTCGGCACTGCACACAGTTCCGGTGGGTAACCCCATGGCTACTGACCTCCTCTGCGATCTCCACTTAGGCTTGTTTGGTCGGGCGGGAGGACCTGTGCTTTCATCACTGGGGAAGAGATGCTCCCGCCTTTCCCTTGCAGTCTGACAGAAAATCTGCGGCGAGCAATAACTGAACTGTGGGGCCACCCTTTGTCTTGCCTCGGCCATCCTGTGCTGTTCTCCTCAAGGGGTGGGGGGGTTCAGGAACCAGTCAAGCAAAGTTCTAAGCTGCACAAATCTGCAAATGACTTTAAAACAGGAATGAACGCAGGGGCTGTCAGGCTTTTAAATATGACACCTGCACCTGTACCAGAGCCATTTGACACCGTAATCGCCAACTCGCACCCCCGTGCCACGTCACTGGGGGAGTGGGGGGGCCACATCTCCACTATGCAAAATAGCCGCCCGCCACGTGATTGTGGTGGGGTGGGCGCCCATGTGATGGACGGGAACAGCGTCCATTTCTGGACCTGCCGTCAGGACCGGTGGAGGGCTCATTAAATTCAGCCCAAGGAGTTCTAATAACATTTCAATAATTCACATTCTGTTTACTTGTGTACTATGTAATGTCTGTATAGTGTGTGTCATAACGCTTCACTGTGCCTGCATTTTGTACTCTATGTAGAAGTGCCACTTGGTCTACCTTGTGTTCTACTAAATAAAGAAAGATCTTCACAAAGCACTTTATCACATTTCAGTAATCCTTTTAAACCTGTCATATTCAATGAAAAACTTTGAAGTTCAATGATTAGTATTTAGGCAAACTTGGCAGCTATTTTTCAGGTTGCAAGATACCACAAATGTCGATGAGATGAAAGACCAATTGATCTGTTGATGGTGTTAATTGAACAATAAACACGGACAGAAATCTGTACTCTTTGGATAGTATCATGGGATTTTTAACATCGACCTGAATCGACAGAATGTGCGATGGGCAGCATGCTCTTAATACTATCATAGTTTATCTGCTTAAGCCCTGCAGTAGAAATGGAAGGTACCAAGGTCTTATTTGGGATCTGTGGGTATGCCTCCAGTGTTGCCATTTGCACTGGTGGTCCATACAGTGTCCAAATGCTGTGGATTTACTTGTGTAGGATGCAGATGGCAAATGCTGTGGGCGGTCACCTTTGATGACATGAAGCAAAGACCTTTGGCCTTCCACAAGATCTGTGAAACCATGTGTTGTTCATCACTTCACCAAAGAAGTAAAAGACAATTGTTATAGACTTAATAATGGTAGTACATAAAGCCATAAGAACCTCATTGCTAATGGCCCTGAGATATTCTACCACGAAACTGAATGTTCAATGACTCAACACTACCCTGCCATTCTTACACACTTCAATTTTCATGCAGGATTCTCTTTATTCTCCTTTTGAACATACCTTGAGAAGCCAAAATTGGCAATCAATTCTGCTGGGCCCTTGGATGTGTGGAACTCTGTGCAACATGTCCCTAGCATTTTTCAATCACTAGCAATTCCTTTTCATTGCCTAAGCCTGTGCTTCACTCTGTAGTGCCTCTTGTTCCTCACTATCTACATGCCCTGTGGTTTGGCTCTGAATCAGACCTTATGTGGTGAGAGGATGGTAATGCATGGTGTGACTGAAAAATGCCTTCCTGCTCTAAGTGGTACACCTGATTCCCCACTTGATCCCAGCCATTCTGTAAAGAGAAAAAATAGCACAGTATAAGCATGTCTTTTTTGTTTGCTTACATTTTGCAATATATGCTGAAAACAGAAAATACAGGGACTATGAGGGGAGTTTTAACCTTGAGGAGTGCCTGGGTTTGGATATGGGTAGATGGGTCAAAACCAGGAAAATGCAAACATATCAGGAAGCTGGCTCCAACCCAACAACTTCCGCATTTTGATGGAACACGTTAGGTTGCTTGTGCACAACCCTCCTGGGAGTGGTGGGCTACACATTAACATATGCCACTAAGTCAATTGAAGCAATATTTCTACTGACTTTCAGATTTAACAGTGCACCTACAAGTTACCTCGGCATCCTGAAACTTGCCAGTGAAAGCAAGGCAAGGTCACAGCAGTTGAGGGAATTGAATCGATCTCTTCGAAATACTCACTAAATACTCAGTACACACAGCTGTTTTCTTGCCTGCTAGTGAACATACGAACATACGAATTAGGAGCAAGAGTAGGCCACTCAGCCCCTCGAGCCTTCTCCGCCATTCAATAAGATCATTGCAGATCTGATTGTAACCTCGACTCCACATTCCTGCCATCCCCAATAACCTTTCACCCCCTTGCTTATCAAGAATTTATCTAACTCTGCCTTAAACACATTCAAAGACTCTGCTTCCACTGCCTTTTGAGGAAGAGAGTTCCAAAGACTCAAGACCTTCTGAGAGAACAAAATTTCTCCTCTGTTTTAAATGGGTGACCCCTTATTTTTAAAAAGTGACCGCTAGTTCGAAATTCTCCAACAAGGTTTGTTCATAGTTTTTTGCTGAGAGTTCACTTTCTGGAATTTGGAGGTTTTCTGAACGACATCAGGATGAATTGCTCTTTGGCTGCCTTAGATTGAACCTCGGATGAGGAGCATTATGACCAGAGCCAGCAGCAGCTTGCTTTTGAGAGACCTCTAGTTGGACATCAGAGAGGACACCAACAACAGCAGCAGCCTACTGTTCAGAGATCTGCAGCTGTAGAACAGAGAGGGGATCAGCAATGCAGAGTAGTTCACAGGAGGCAGTACCTGTGACACATAGTTTACAGGCAGAGGCTGAGTTTCCTTGATATGTTGGAAAAGCAGTGCTTCAGGAGGCTCAGGTTGCCTCATCAGATGGTGGCAGACATCTGCAAACTACTAGAAGATCTGCTGCATACTGGACTTGTTGGCCAAATGTTACTAATAGCTGTCAAAGTTATCACCGCCCTCAATTTTTATTTCTTCCAGAACCTTTCAGCACTCTGCCAGAAACATATTCAGGATCTCCCAGCCAGCAGCCCATAAATGCATACCAGGCCTGGCATTTTAGGCCCCAACGGGGGCAGGCACGGAGGTGGGCAGGGGCGGAATTTTGCTGTACCAGCCAATGACCCGGTTCCCCGGCTCCATTTCGACTCTGGACCATTTTTCTGGAGGCAGGATGAGGGGAAGGCAGGGCTACTCGCCTACACCCTGCAGGTAGCCAACTCAACCAATTAAAGGACTATTAAGGCCTATTGTTGGGGCTGACTGGGATTTTCTATTCAGCCTCCAGGTCTCCTGAGGCGGTGGGGAATAGGACAGCTGCCTGGAGGAGGCCTCTCGGCAGCAATCTGCGGGGCCAGTGCTCCAGGCAGGCTTAGTGGCCCTCTCTGCCTGCCATGTTTGAGCTGCAGTCACAGGGCGCCCTGTGGAGGGGCTTCCCCTGACAATGGTAGCCTGACAGTGGGTCTATTATTTAAAATTTTTTAAACTTGGAGAGAGGGTGCCTCCATCTTGGGGTGCTCTCTCCCTCACTTACCTGCAATGGCATCCTGCTGCTGCTTTCAAGCTCGAGGGCCTCCTATTGGCCCTCCAGCTTCGGGAATTCGCCCACTATCCTTAATTGGGTGGTGAGCCCGCCGTCTGCCCATTAAATAACCAATTTGGGAAAAATCACAGGTGAGTGACTGTTCCTCACACAGTACAGGCTTCTGACCACCATTTGAAGCTGAAGCCTACAGGGAAACTCCTGGCCCAGATTTCTGATGGGTTGTATGCCAGGGCCGGCAATTATGTGAACATCGCTGGCAGTGATGCCAGTCAGAATGCGCTCAGATTTGCATCTCTGGCTGGCTTCCTACAGATGCAGAGTATCATCAACTGCACACATGTGGCAATCCAGCCACTCCCAGATCAACTGGGAGTATTCATAAACTGCAAGGGATTCCATTTCATCAATATACAGTTGGTGTGTGACCACAAAAAGATATTTCTGCAAAATTCTCGGGAGCTGCCGTGATACTTGATCGCCATGATACATCAAGCTCCCTGACATCTTTGGTCCTGGTATTACACTCAAAGGGTAGCTGCTAGGAGGCAAAGGAAAACCACTTCAACTTAGCTTACATGCATCAGAAACCTGACCAGTGATGCCTAATAGCACTACAATGAATGTCATATGACCACTCGATGTATGATCAAAAAAGCCAATGGCATACTGAAGATATGCTTCAGGTGCCTAGACAGATCTGGAGTTGCCCTTCAGTACACACCAGCCAGGGTGTACAGAATGGTTGTGGTCTGCACAACACTGTGCAACCATAAGGTTTAGACTTGCAGAAGGAACAAGGTGCAGAGTGCAGATCGTCTTCAGATGATCCCGAGGAGAAGGAGGAAGATGAGAAGGAAAAAGATGATAAGGACATTGAACCAGCAGCTACTCACATTGCTGCCTTTATTAATGCAAGGTTCACTTACGTTGCACCAGTGGACTGATATCAGAAGCACATGCAACAGCCACTTTTCCCGCCGCTCCCCCCCACCCCCCCACCACCACCATGCTACTGGCACAAAGCAGTCCTGCAAACAACCAGCCATCCATTTCAATCCCTTCATTGGTCTCTGTCAATTCATGGCTTCCCATTCATCATCAAACAAGTGTAAAGGTGACTTGCCACCCAGCAAACAAGAATGGGCGAGACGGGAAAGTGGTGAAAGTAAAATTTATGTGACGAACTAAAGAACAGAAACTTCACAATATTTTCTCATCCACCCATGTGCATTCCCTTGTGCAATTGCAAAGCTTTACTGTCCCTTTTCCTACTACTGCTACATGGTGCAACCACTTGTGGTTGTAGCAGAGGTGGAGGCAGCCTGCTCAGATTCCTACACTGACTGCTGAGATGTTCTTAGCCAACATCATCTGGGGTTTGGAGACCATGTGGGCCCCGCCAAAGACTGCTCCACCTGCACCTGACTGGGGTGGTGGATGGGGGGGGGGGACAACATGTGAGAAGGGGAGCACTTTGAGTGGAGTTCCCACTTGCATGTCGCCTTTCACCATCATCCCTGTCTTGGCCCAGTTGTGCTTCACTGCTACCGCTCTGCTGGAGAGCACGTTGGTACAGATCAGAGCAGCACTGTAAGGCCAAGGCTAAGTACCTGTCATCCTATTTAAGGCAGCAGACATGTTGGTATTACAGAGTCTGCACAGCCATGCACTAAGCCTTCATGAACTCATGTGATTATCACGTTTGATGTTCCAAAGAGCTGCCGACTTGATTCATGCAAGAAGACATCAGCGCAATGCCCTGTGGCATCATGCTTGACAAGATGCTTGGCAACACATCATGCTTGAGGAGGACTTCTCTCTGTATTCATGATCAGTGTATTTGGAAGACTTGTCAGTACATTGCACATTCTTTGCTGCTGCTTCATCATTGGCCTTCAGGGTACAGCATTTGTGTTCAGCTGAGCTGACCTTGGAGATGACTGCATCCGCCGATGCGGACGCCCATTACTGTGCCTGCCACCACCTCTGCTCTTGCTCACTTATGAAGTGTGAGTCGCTAGGTGAAAACCCAACTAAAGAATGGTTACAACACAGAAGGAGGCCATTTGGCCAGTGTGTCATTCTGGCCCCCGGTAAGAGCTACTCAGTTAGTCCCACTCCCTCGCCTTTTCACTGTAGCTCTGCAAATCTTTTCGCTTTAGATAATTATCCAGTTCCCTTTTCAATTCCATTATTGAATCTGCTTCCAACACACTCTCAGGCAATGCTATCCAGATCCTAACCACTCGCTGCGTCAAAAAGCTTTTCCTCATGTCGCCTGTGTTTCTTTCGCCAATCACTTTAAATCGGTGTCCTCTGGATATAGACTCTTCCACCAATGGGAACAGTTTCTCTCTACCTACTCTGTCCAAACCCTTCATGATTTTTAACACCTCTATCAAATCTCCTCTCAACCTTCTCTAAAGAGAACAGCCCCAGCTTCACCAATTGAGGCATCATTTGACTGAGTGTGGCATTAAGGAGCCCTAACAAAATTGAAGTTAATGGGAATCAAAGGACAAACTCTCCATTGCTTGGAGTGATACCTATCACAAAGGAACATGGTTGTGGTTGTTGGCGGCCAACCATCTCAGCTCCAGGACATCACTGCAGGAGTTCCTCAGGGTAGTGTCCTAGGCCCAATTATCTTCAGCTGCTTCATCAATGACCTTCCTTCAATCATAAGGTCAGAAATTAGGATATTGGCTGATGATTGCACAATGTTCAGTACCATTCGCAACTGCTCAGATATTGAGGCAGTCAATGCCTGCATACATCAAGTCCTGGACAATATTCAGGCTTGGGCTGATAAGTGGCAAGCAACATTTGTGCCACACAAGTGCCAGGCAATGACCATCTCAAACAAGACAGGACCTAACCACGTCCCCTTGACGTTCAACAGCATTACCATCACTGAATACCCCACCATCAACATCCTAGGCATTACCATTGACCAGAAACTTAACTGGACCAGCCATATAAACAAAGTGGCTACAAGAGCAGGTCAGAAGCTGGGAATTCTGCGGCGAGTAACTCACCTCTTCACTCCCCAAAGCCTGTCCACCATCTGCAAGGCACAAGTCAAGAGTGTGATAGTAAACTCCCCACTTGTCAGGATGAGTGCAGCTCCAACAACACTCAAGAAGCTCGATGCCATTTAGGACAAAGCAGCCTACTTGATCAGCAGCCCATCCACTACCTCGAACATTCACTCCCTCCACCACCGGCACACAAACTATTGGAAAAATTCTGAGGGACAGGATTAATCTCCACTTGGAGAGGCAGGGATTAATCAGGGATAGTCAGCATAGCTTTGTTGGGGGAGATCGTGTCTAACTAACTTGATCAAATTTTTTGAGGTGGTGACTAGATGTGTGGATGAGGGTAAAGCAGTTGATGTAGTTTACATGGACTTCAGTAAGGCTTTTGAATAGGTCCCGCATGGGAGATTGGTTAAGAAGGAGGAGCCCATGGGATCCAGGGCAATTTGGCAAATTGGATCCAAAATTGGCTTAGTGGCAGGAGGCAGAGGGTGATGGTCGAGGGTTGTTTTTGTGAGTAGAAACCTGTGACCAGTGGTGTACTGCAGGGATTGGTGCTGGGAGCCTTGCTGTTTGTAGTGTACATTAATGATTCAGATGTGAATATAGGCGGTATGAACAGTAAGTTCGTAGATTACACGAAAATTGGTGGTGTCGTAAATAGTGAGGAAGAAAGCCTCAGATTACAGGACCATATAGATGGGCTGGTAAGATGGGCAGAGCAGTGGCAAATGGAATTTAATCCTGAGAAGTGTGATGTGATGCATTTTTGGAGGACTAACAAGGCAAGGGAATATACAATGGATGGTTGGACCCTAGGAAGTACAGAGGGTCAGAGGGACCTTGGTGTACTTGTCCATAGGTCACTGTTGGCAGCAGCACAGGTAGATAAGGTGATTAGGAAGGCATATGGGATACTTGTCTTTATTAGCCGAGGCATAGAATATAAGAGCAGGGAGGTTATGATGGAGCTGTATAAAACGCTAGTTAGGCCACAACTGGAGTACTGTGTACAGTTCTGGGCACCACACTATAGGAAGGATGTGATTGCACTGGAGAGGTTGCAAAGGAGATTCACTAGGATGTTCCCTGGGCTGGAGCATTTCAGCTATGAAGAGAGACTGAAAAGGCCAGGGTTATTTTCCTTAGAGCAGAGAAGGCTGAGGGGGGACATGATTGAGGTATACAAAATTATGAGGGACATTGATAGGTTAGATAGGAAGAAACTTTTTCCCTTAGCGGAGGAGTCAATAACCAGGAGGCATAGATTTAAGATAAGGAGCAGGAGGTTTAGAGGGGATTTGAGGAAAGATTTTTTCACTTAGAGGCTGGTTGGAATCTGGAACGCACTGCCTGAAGAGTTGGTAGAGGCAGGAACCCTCACAACATTTAAGAAGTATTTAGATGAGCACTTGAAACGCCAAAGCATACAAGGCTACGGGCCAAGTGCTGGAAAATGGGATTAGAATAGTTAGGTGCTTGATGGCTGGCACAGATGCGAAGGGCTGAAGGGCCTGTTTCTGTGCTGTATAACTCTATGACAGTGGTAGCAGTGTGTACCATCTACAAGATGCTCTGCAACAACTTGCCAAGGCTCCTTCAATCACACCTTCCCAATCTGTGATCTCTACCACCCAGAGGAACAAAGTCAGCAGGCGTATGGGAACACCATCACCTGCAAGTTCACTTCCAAGCCACACACCATCCTGACTTGGAAATATATCGCTGTTCCTTCACTATCGCGAGGTCAAAATCCTGGAACTCCCTGCCGAACAGCACTGTGGGTGTACCTCCACCAGATGGACTGCAGCAGTTCAAGAAGGCAGCTCACCACCACCTTCTCGAGGGCAATTAGGGATGAGCAATAATTGCTGGCCTAGCCAGCAACACACACAACCCATGAGCAAGAAAAAAGTGCACCCTGAGAACAAATCAGTTTCTCTGAGGAATTGTCAACCACATCATCCACCGACTGCTTCTAAATGCATGAAGGCCCAGATAAAGATAAAAGATATGAATTAGTACTGACAAGGTAAGAATGTTGCAACTTATCACTATGAAGGTGATCATATTTTACTCACTGTTGAAATCAAGTCAGCATGACTGAGTGCTGTATGACATGTGGGCCATTGATACTTAATGGTATCACCAGGTAGCTGGGTGTTCCCCTGCTCCCCATTTCCACCAGCCAGGGGTATCAAAATATCATGAACCTACAGCACCTCCTCCTCTGCAGTTGTGAGCTGCAGGATCTGTGGAGGCCCACGTCCGGTTCTCTATCTCTCGTTTGTATTCTGTGCTCCTTTCTCCTGCAACAGGGGAAAGAATACTCCTGAGTGAATGTAACAACATGTGTTCACCCAATGGATGCAGTGTATTTGATGAGGGTAACATTGCATAAGGATAGAGTGAGTACCAGTGGTGGATGGATAGATGGGGATGTGAGGAAGTGCATAGTCAGAGAAGAATAGGTGTGTGTACAAGGTAAGTGGGTGCGAGAAGTGATGTGATGGAATAGGCTTGACAAGGCAGAGTGAGCAGGTGGGATGATGCACACAACAGGATGTAGGTGAATATACAAATGTACTCACATTTCCTGACCTGGTCTGGTCATTAAAGCACTTCCTGCACTGAATCCAGGAGTGTGGCACAATGCAACTGCTGCTGAACCCTTGGGCCACCTCAAGCCATGCATTCTTTATCTCAGCAGCAGCTTTCTTCCTCCCATTACTGGGGTAGAGTATCTCTCTGCAGCTGCTCACAACCTCAGCAGCATATCAAACGAGGCATCATTAAAATGGGTCACAGCCTTAGATCGTCTTGATTCCATACTGAATATTCTTCCTCCGTTACTTCCAACACCAAGCTCCTGCAAATTCCTTCTTTGGACTGGCACTTTAAATACTGGAGTTGAGATTGTGTCATCATGCCCGCTGCTCCGCAATTGATACCAAACCCAGAAGTGAATGCGTTGAAAAGCCTCAGATAGACCTTACTTCCAGGTTTCCCACCTGATATCAGACCCCACTACTCCCAAGGCATTTCTAAGTAAATGCCAGGGCTTGTGTTTCAATTCAGTTTATGATCACTTTCGCAAGCATATATCTGGAATATTACCTAATGAGCTTAACCACCATAGCGCCTCCAACTTTTTATTAACCTATTTCTTTAACGTGTAGGATATTCATTACGTGTTCCCACACCTGCCCTCCATTGCCTATCATTATCCTAGAAAGAGAAGAATTTATGTTGGAGTGGTTAAAATATATTCAGTGCAAGCATGGAGGATACATTTTTATGAACAATATACACACCCAAGATTGCAAACATTACAGATGTTTTATTTAATATTGCAACTGATGATTTCCTCTCGCTGTAAACAGTAGTAAAAACTTGAAATCAGCTCCTTTGAAGAGTTAATGGGGGCCAAACATTTGGTCTGGAATGTTCCAGGCCATGAACCGAGCCTGGAGCATTCTTGTGAGGCCCGCTTCCTTCTTATGGCAAGTATCATGCCAATGTATAGTACGTTGAGGCACAGGAGATAGTCCAGAGGCAATTCTAATACATGATACCATCCTGTCAGTCCCACCTTCTTTTACTACGTCAAGCTGCAAGAGTGCAGAACCAACCACCATCCGCCCTCACCCCAGAAGAAATTCCTGCATCAATTTCTCAGATGTGCGGATCCAAAATTATCAGATCCCTCCCACTGCTATTATTACACTGGCCCTCCATCACAATCTCATAAGACATTCAAGACCATTGTATCTGTGAGATCTGTATCTTTTAGTATCAGTAACATGAATTGCTTTTTACTTTGTGTCAATCATATGATGCATTATTTCAATAAATTTGTCCTTTTACAACTGTCGAGTTCAGCTTCCATGTGAGCATTAGAAACTGTCTTCCAGGCCCCAGATCTATGGTGAACAACATCACAAGAGATTAATAATTTTATAATTTTACATGATCGAAATGCCTATATCTGATTGATTGAAAGCATTTCCTAATAAAATCAAATTAATGATTTTGCAAGAATTTTCTGATGTCACACTTGGATTCAAGTAGTTTAGAAAAGGGTTAACAGTATATTGTCTAATTTGAAGCAAATTAAACATTTAGGTAAAAATATGGAGCTGTACAGTGTGACTGAACAGTTGTCCCATGTGGAATGCTATAGTGTCCTTTCAGTTTGAGGCAAGACATACCCTTTGATCTGCGTTTGGCCTAATTTCAATTAACAGACCACACATATCTGTATTTTTTGTGTGGGGGAACAGTTGCCACTGTAGGTTCCTCACTCAAATAGTCCCCTCATATACGAGCACACCAATTAGGAACAGAAGTAGGCCATTCGGCCCCTCGAGCCTGCTCCGCCATTCAATAAGATCATGATTGATCTGTTTGTGTTTCGAATTCCACACTCCCATCTACCCCCGATAACCCTTGATTCCCTTGCCTAACAAGAATCTATCTACCTCCACCTTAAAAATATTCAATAACCCCGCCTCCACCACCTTCTGAGATAGAGTTCCAAAGTCGCATATCCATCACATAATGAGCGTGCATACTCTACACACTATATTGGAGCCTTGTGCCTGTTTCTCCTATAATAGACTGCATGATCCACGTTCGAGACTAGTGGCTTGCCACTCTATGCTACAACATCTTGGGCCCTGTGCTCAACATCCATTTTTTAATGAAAATTTACATTACTTTGAAACTCTACATCATGACTACTCCCAAATTGTTGTGATGCAAAATATTCCGAGGTTGTAATTTTCTGATATACCTAGGAACAAGTGGGACAGTACATTTATGACTTAAAAAGTAAGTTTTCAATCTCAGTTGGACCAATAGAGAGGATATACCAAGCTGAATTACATAATTACCACACAGAGAAGATTAAAGATAGTATCATGAGACAGCTCAGCGTGCTTCCATTTCCTAAATCCAAGTCCCATTCACCCATCATCCCTGCGCTTGCTGACCTGTATTGGCTCCTGGTCTGGCAATGCCTCAATTTTAAGATTCTCGTCGCTATTTTCAAATCCCTCCATGGTCTTGCCCCTCCCTATTTCTGTAGCCACCTCCAGACTTACAAGCCTTTGAGATCACTGTGCTCTTCAACTTCTGGCCTCTTGTGCATGCCCAATTTTAAACACTCCACCGTTGGCAGCCGTGTCTTTAGCTGCCAAGGACCTAAGCTCTGGAATTCCCTACCTAAACTTCTGCACCTCTCTACCTCTCTCCTCCTTTAAGCCGCTCTTTAAAACCAACCTCTTTGTCCAAGCTTTTGATCATCTGTCCTAATATTGGCTTATGTGACTTGGTATCAAATCATGTCAAATAATGCACCTGTGAGGCACCTTGTGACATTTTATAATGTAAAGGCACTATACAAATGCAAGTTGTTGGTGTTGAAGAAAATAGAACTGCCTTTGGCAACAAAGTTTCAGAATTCATTCAAAGTCATCCTTCTAGTTCATAGCTGTAGAGTAAATGCAACACTTCATCAGTGATGGTGAGGTTCAAGAATTTGTTCAACTCAGTGAAAAACCTCCATAACACACAAACATCCTTATGAGTCTTCCAAAAGCTATCCAATTAGTCTCAATGCCCCACTCTTTGCCCAGAACCCTGTAAATCTTTCCTTTTCAAGTATATATCCAATTCCCTTTTTTAAATTAGTATTGAATCTGCTTCTGCCACCCTTTCAGGCTGTGCATTCAGATCATAACAACTCGCTGCGTAAAAACAAATCTCCTTATCTCCCCTTTGGTTCTTTTTCCAATTATCTTAAATCTGTGCCCTCCGGTTACCTTGAACACCTTTATTGAATCTCTCCACATGACTGAAGCCCCTCATCCCTGGTATCATTCTGCTCCTATCAATTTGTGATGTCTTTCAAATTTATTTATATTAATAAAAATCTTGCCTCTAGCGTATGTCCAACATACTTCAAAGTAGCACACATGTAAAGTTAATGTTGCACTTACACTTGATTAACTCAAATACCATATTCACAAAACTGCAAAATATTACAACTGAACAGGTAAGGGAATCTACCAATGAATGAGTAACAAGAAAGTACAAAACTACTAATCAAGTAGTTAGCAAACAGTTACCAATAAAACAAGTAGGAAGGACAGGCAGAACCAATGAAGTCACTCAAAATTACTTTTGAAAATCCCTTTGGCCTCCCCAACCAAGTATACACAGGTAAAACAAAATGCAATTTACAAACATATAAAAATATTACTGATGCTTAGCCAACTCCTGTTGAAAATGTGTACTGGTATGGACAGGTAGAAAGTGGTGTGGGTGGTTCCTGCTGTTCACCTCCCAACTGACTGCAATCGTGTTTTGTTAAAAATGATACATTAGCCCCTGAGTGTCTTTCAGGTCAAATAAGCAGGCAAATGGCATAACACTGTTTCTGGACTAATGCTTTGTCTTTCACCACAAGCATTAACACACTCTTTGCCTTTGTCCCAGGACAGCTTTGTTACTTAATTTCTCCTGCACTATCAAACACCTTCCCCTTTGTTCTCTCCCCCACCATCCTCCCCTTCACATGCTTAAAACCTAATTCTTTTCTAACCTTTGACAGTTCTGATGAAAGGTCACAGACCTGAAATGTTAACTTTGCTTCTCTCCACAAATGCTGACAGACCTGCTGAGGATTTCCAGCACTTTTTGTTTTTATGGCAGGTTTCCTTGTAGGTTAAAAAAAACTATTTATTCTTACATAATTCTCGAAATGATCACAACCTCACCCACACACACAGTCACACACACACAATCACAAGAATAGACAGACAGAGAGAAAAGTGTAGGTAGTTTAAAGTCCAAAGTGAGGTAAGTGTTTGTGGTTTACAGTGAATCTGTTGAATCTTTTTATGTGGAAAAGTCTTTTTTAAAAAGTGCAGGCCTGGGTGTTGGTAGTCTTGAACTTGTTGCGGTGTTGTAGAGTTCTAGTGGTTACATCTCAGCACAAAGCTAGTGGTGTGGATTTTGTTACCTTCACAGATGGAGACTCTTAAAGTTACTTTGTGATGTCTCTGCTGTAGTGGTTGTTCGGTCATTGCTCAGCAGGATTCTTCTTGCACAGCCTCTGATTGGACTGCTTTCTGAAGGTGTTGGCTTGATCGCCCCCCCCCCTCTCTCCAGAGGTCTATCTTTTTAAGGTAAAATCCATCATATTAGAGTTTCTATTAGGAGACACATGGCCCTTTCCCCTGGTGTGACCACACAATGGACCAGGATATGATAACCTTGGCTATCGATTGATGTCTGAATGGGTACCATTCTGGTAACACGGTGCTACTTCACACCTATTCATCTTGGTTTAGGCTGTGAGTTAGTCTGTCTCCAGAATCCTTTGTTAGTTCATTCATGTCAATAAGAGTCATTAATATGCAATACTACGCCATTCAATTTCAAAGGGGCTCTCCTCAGAGCTATTTCAGACAAGGCTAATGAGTTCCATCTTTGCAGACAGATTTGTTGATTTCCAGTACAAGGAGGGGTCACGTGACCACTACTTCATTGTGACTGTGGTACAAGTGTCCATGTTCTTGTGGTTTTGTTTAGCAGTTGACTTTTTAAATTCATAATTCTTCCATTTTATTGTCTATTTCATTGCGGCTCCTTCTGTGCATGATACCTCCCCACAAAAGGAAAAAAATGAAATTCCTTGGTATTTCATTTTTTGTTGTTTTCTTTCTCTCAGAAAGAAGGAACGTAAGATATAGGATAGCACACGTGTACACATTCAACCACACATTCCTCAGGCTTCCAGTCATGTTTTCTGGACAGGCTTTTTGGTTGTGCAGTGTTTTACATTCTGGACGAGGCATCTGCTGTAATGTTGTTCTTCCCAGCTATATGTACAATTTTCAGATTGAATGGCTGGAGGAGCAAGCTCCGTTGAAACAGTCCGGAATGTTTACTTTTATTTTTTCCAGGTTGTGGTCAGTGTAAATTTGAATTTCTTGATGTCCGTTATTGGAATTGACTTCGAAATGTTGACGGGCGTGTAGCTGCCCTAATGCTTCCTTTTCTATGGTGGAATTTTTTTTGGGGAAAAATAGCCAATTGGCCTTTCTAGGCCTGAATCATCATCTTGGAGTAGGATGGCCCTTACTCTGACATCACTGGCATCAATAGCCATTTTAAACGGTTTGTTGAAATTTAGGGCTGCCAATACTGTGTCAATTGTTAAGATTGTCCTCTGCCTTTTGAAAGCTAGCTGGCACTGCTCTGACCACACCACTTTTACACTCTTCCTCAACAAGTTAGTTAAAAGTGCAGCTATGGTGCTGAAATTTTGAACAGGGTTTCGCAAAAAACCACACATTCCCAAGAAACTTATTATTTCACTCTTTGCTTTGGTAATGGGAAAATCTATCAGGACTTGCACTTTTGCTGCCCTTGGTAACACTTGACCTAGGCCTATGATGTGTTCTAAATAGGTTACTACAGCCTGAGCAAGCTTGCTCTTTGCTAGATTGGCCATTAGGTGAGCTCTCTGTCAACTATTAAAAAGTTCCCTTAGATGGTTCACGTGTTCTTCCCAGGTATCACTGTAAACTAACAGGTCATGCAAGTAGACAACACAGTTGTTTAAACCAGTTAATACCGCGTTCATGAGTCTTTTGAAAGTTACTGGGTCATTCCTTAAAACAAATAGCATTACTTTACATTGGTATAAGCCATCGGAGGTGACAACTGCTGTAATTTCTTTTGCTCAGGTGGTCATGGTGAATTGCCAATATCCTTTCAATAGGTCAATTTTACGAATGTAGGTGGAGCTTCCTACTCAGTCAATGCAGTCCTCAATACAGGGAATTTGGATATGAGTCTGTTCAGGTTAGGGGCGGCACAGTGGCGCAGTGGTTAGCACTGCAGCCTCACAGCTCCAGCGACCTGGGTTCAATTCTGGGTACTGCCTGTGTGGAGTTTGCAAGTTCTCCCTGTGTCTGCGTGGGTTTTCGCCGGGTGCTCCGGTTTCCTCCCACCACCAAAAGACTTGCAGGTTGATAGGTTAATTGGCCATTATAAATTGCCCCTAGTATAGGTAGGTGGTAGGGAAATATAGGGACAGGTGGGGATGTGGTAGGAATATGGGATTAGTGTAGGATTAGAATAAATGGGTGGTTGATGGTTGGCACAGACTCGGTGGGCCGAAGGGCCTGTTTCAGTGCTGTATCACTAAAAGGTTACTGCATTAATTTTTCAGATATCAATGCAAATTCTGGTTGATCCATCAGGTTTGGGAGACAGTACAATAGGGGAACTCCAGCTTCTTTGGCTGGGTTCAATTAAATCATTGTCCAGCATATATTTGATTTCTGTGCAAACCTGAGCCAATTTGTCAGGGCTCAATTTCTTTGGGCGTTTTTTATTAATGAGGTCTCTCCCAGATCTACATCGTGTATTGTTAAGGATGTGCGATCCGGTTTGTCCCTGCTAATTTCCTCAAACTCCCTTAGCAGTGTTGCGAGGTCTTATCTTTGCTGGTCAGAGGGATAGTTGAATATGGTGTCTAGTTTCCATAATATTTCTGTATTTTTCAATTTTATGGGGGCTTCAATTTGAGAGTTTTCTGGGTTCTTTACCTCACTTTACCTTCACTAAGGCTGTCTTCCTTTACTGCACTTACTGTTTGGCATACACTTACTGGTCTATCTGGTTCCCAGCTGTGGTATTGTTTTAGAAAATTGATGTGACATAGGCCAGGATTTTATGAGTCCCATGGTGTTTCCGACAGCAGAACCGGAATTTGGCAGAACTTCTGCTTCTGCCCTTTTTCCCATTTTGCACGCATTTTAACATGCACATTAACAGTGCGGCAACAGGCACGGGAGACACGTCCAATCATGCGGCACGGACGGACTTTCATTGGTGGAAGCCGGCATCACTCTGTGAAGCACCATGAGCCACACGTCAATAAATCATTCTATGTTTCAAGCCACAAGGATCAGCAGCCTTCAGAAGCATATCTGATTGCGGCCGCAGAATAAGCTTACTATAACTTGGACTTGGTTTACCTTCATTTTCAGTTTGCAGCCAAGCATTACCTCCCCATCATAATTTTTTTCAGTGTGTCTCCTGACAACGCAGAGCATGTGCAGAGTAATTGCTGAATCATCAATGCATCCGAACATTTGCTAGCTTGTCAGTATGAATCCATGCATGCACATGCTGATGTCACCATGTAATGTCAGAAGTTATGACATCATAGTGTTGCATCCCCCTCCAATGGCTGTGATCGCCGCCTCCGCCCCCTCCCCACCCCCCAGTACACTGCTCCCTCCAGCGATCGCTGCCTCAATCACTCCCCGATCCCTTCTGCGCCCCTCTGCTCGCTGCTCCATCCTGCCATTCTCTCTCGCTCCCGACTACTTGCCACTTGCTTCCCATCTCGCCGCTTCCCCCTCCCCCTCATTGCTCGCACCCCACTCCCGCTCACTCCTTCAAACTCTTTGGGCGGCGAGGCAGGGAGCGAGCAGCGGGAGGGAACAGCGAGCAGGCGGGCATGGGAGGGAGCGGGAAACTGAATGCGGTGATTGAGGCGGCGATCGCAGGAGGGAGCGGGAAAGAGAAGCGGCAATCGCGGGAGGGAGTGGGGAACAGGAGCAGTGAATGAGGCAGCGATCGCAGGAGGGAGCAGGGTACTGTTGTGGGGGGTTGGAGTCAGCGATCGTGGCCATTGAAGGGGTTTTGGATTTAATTCACCTTTTTGCGTCAAATTGAGCAGTGCCATCTTCAGTACTAGCAGGTGCCTAAGATGTCACAGATATTGACGTTTCAGTCAATGAGGCTGCATTGGCGCATGCGCCAGTACTGCACCACATAGTGGTTGTGATATCAGCAAATACAGCCAATTTTTTTTTTGCTTGATCAACCAACATTATATCAGACAATAGGCAGCGTCCCGCCCCACTGTTCAGTGATGTCTCCCTGCAGGTTCTCCTCCAGGCAGTCTGGGAAAGGCAGGAGGTCCTTTTCCCTCAGAAGACCCTCCCGCCTCACCAAGATGGTCTGGATGGAGGTGGCGGAGGTATCGAACCATGGGGTGACGCGCAGAAACCTGGGTACAGTTCTGGAAACGTATAAATGACCTACTCAGATTGGCTAGAGTAAGTGATGTTTCCGAAGCTGGTATTAAGTTTTTCTCCTTGGCTCCATGTGTGTAACACAGTGGGAAGACAAAGCATGCATTCGAATGCTTGATCAACCTTGGTGCCAGACACCAAATGGTGGTGCAGAATCTTGACTTTAATATTCTGAAGCGGATTAGTCTTATAACAGAATATCTGAGAGATTGATGGTTACAGGAACAGGAGATTTTTTACATGTAGCTGCTATCTATGGTAAAGGCTTGCTACCCGACCCGAACCTGATGGGACCCGAGGTCATGAGTCGGGGTCAGGTCGGGTTGCAATTCCAGGTCCAGCATTCGGGCTCGGGTTGGGCTGGGTCGGACACGCCCTATCACAGGTAAGTGGTTCCATTGTTAATTTAATTTTTGGACTAGAAAGGTGGCTTTAGATTTAGATTTTTTAGATTTAGATTTAGAGATACAGCACTGAAACAGGCCCTTCGGCCCACCGAGTCTGTGCCGACCATTAACCACCCATTTATACTAATCCTGCACTAATCTCATATTCCTACCACATCCTCACCTGTCCCTATATTCCCCTACCACCTACCTATACTAGGGGCAATTTAGAATGGCCAATTTACCTATCAACTTGCAAGTCTTTTGGCTGTGGGAGGAAACCGGAGTACCCGGAGGAAACCCACGCAGACACAGGGAGAACTTGCAAACTCCACACAGGCAGTACCCAGAATTGAACCCGGGTCGCTGGAGCTGTGAGGCTGCGGTGCTAACCACTGCGCCACTGTGCCGCCCACTTTGTTACAGTTATTTTAAGCTTGCGCAGATCAGCAAGAAAGTGAAAAACGGAAGGTAGGTTAACTGATGGTCGGGTCAGGCACAAGAAAAAATGTAAGGACTCGGGCCGGGTCGGGCTCAGGTTGGGTTTTTTTTTGCAGACCCGAGCAGGCCTTTAACCTATGGCTTCCAGTTTCATCTACACGAGGTTCGATACAAGTTCTATTACATCACTTCCTGTGATGACACTCACTATTTACATATTCTGTCCAGTAACAACCCTATATTACATTATGCATCTTCCCCCAAGTCTCTGACTTCACTTCTCAGAATGTCAACAGCTGTAGCTTTTTTACAAGTCTGTCATAACGCATTCTTCTCTCTTTAGAAGATGTCTGGGGTTTTCAGTCTTTTCGTCCTTCCTTCTTATTCTTTTGTACTTCAGTAGAACTATTTGGTGACTCAAGTTCTTCACTCTGGTTGTCTTCTGGGCTGATGGCTGATTGCAGCTCTGTAGGTTCATTAACTTCTTGAGATGATTGTTCCTCTTGCATCTGCTGCTTCTTTGGTATCACCACCTTCTGTTTCTTCTTATCATCCCTTAGCCAGTTTGGATAATGTATGATCGTGGATATGGTGATTGTTCAATCACTTCTCCGTACCTTCTCTGATCTCTAACCCAAACTGATTCTACAGGTTGTATGTCCGGCAAGTTTTTGGTTCTGTGAAGTCTGTCATAATTCTTGGATTGAATAGATCGTCCTTTATCCTCTCTCTCCCTCTTTTTCCAAGTCCTCTGCACTTGCTTGTGGTTTAAGCATTCTTGTAAGTATAGGAAATTGTGTTCCTAACCTTTGCCCCATCAACAATTCACATGGGCCAGACCATTCTGAAGTGATGTTGCTCTATAGCTTGAAAGTACTAATTGAAAATCTTCATTCTTCTTTAATAAAGATTTTACAGTATTTACACCTCTCTCTGCTTCGCCATTTGCCTGACGGTATCTCAGTGAACTAGTGATGTGGTAGGCTGTTTTTAGCTTGCCCAATCCTTTGAATAATGTCGGGAATTCAGCCCAAAAATTCATTGGCTGTTCCTCTATGCCTTTCAGTTCTTCAACTCTGCATATTAACCGTAAATCTATGCAAGCGTTTCTGCTCAATAGCGAGCAATTCTGATTCTTAATGCTCAATGCCTCTAGGTCCATACAGTTTTTTACCTGTAAGTCTGATGCTTACTTTCTTCAGCCACGGCTCCATGTCTGCCAGTACTGAAACTGCTGCTCCAGTGTTCAGTTTGAATCTTGTCTGATAGCCTCTTACAAGAATCTCTGTCATCCAGGAATCTTCACTTGCTCCACGGATTTCTCCCAGAAATGCTAATTCAACACATTGTAAATTTTGTACTTTGTTAATTTTCTTATTTTCTTTAGGTTTTCTTTTTATATTTTGCAGCCCTAGTTTCTTGCTGTGGCATACCAATTGGAAATGCCCTCTCTTTTTAGATATGAAACACTCCAGTTCTCTGGCTGGGCAGTTTTCTCGCTGGTGCCTCACCCAGCCACACCTACTGTAGTGAGACGCTGCTGCCTTTAGATGCTCTTCCTGCCTTTCCTGTCTTTGATAGTCATTTCTCGCCTTTGCTTTCTTTAATTATTCAATGGAGTCTGCTACTTTCAAGATTGGACTCTCCCTGTTCCCTCGAATGACAACACGGTTACATTTTCTAACCTCTGTTTGCTTGCTTATCTGAATTGCCTTGGCTAATGTAAGATCATCTCTCGCCTGCAGGTGATCCGAGAGAGTGTCGTCCGCCACTCTGACACGATCCTATCTCTAATTAACTCTTCCTGCAAACCACTGTATTCACAATCATCTGCGAGCTAATATAAGTCATTGATAAAAGAATCAATACTTCCTCCTCTCTGCTGAGACCATTTATTGAGCTTGGTGCACTCAACAATCATGTTTTTTCTTAAGTTAAAGTAAGACTCAAGAGCCTTAATAACCTCCTCGTACATACTTTTTTTTGATCAATGCCCTTTGTTATGAAGATGTTGTCCATGTACTCCCCCATGGCATATAACGTACTGCCCTGCTCCTTGTCTGGCATCTGTGCGAGACCCGATGCAGTACGGTACCTAGTAAATCTTCGGATCCAGTTTAGCCAAGCCTCATGCATGGTTCTGTCCAGCCACTTTCTCAAAGTTGTTCTGATGCTGATTAGTCTTATAACAGAATATCTAAGAGATTGACAGACGAGCAGGAGTTTATTTACATGCATCTGCTATCAATGGCTTCCAGTTTCACTCAATGCGAGAGTCTATATAAGTTCTGTTACATCACTTCCTGTGATGACACTCACAGACTATTTATATATTACACCCAGTAACAACCTGATATTACATTATACTACATTGACGTCTGACTTTTGCAGATGTGTTTGGATATATGGTGTGAAAGCCACTGCGGAATGAGTGATGTCGATGCATGTGTACAATGTGTATGATGCATCTTTTGACATGTCTTTGAATCTGCACTGTCTACTGCAGGATAAATGCTACCATAACCAGTGGGAGCTGGCAAGGACAGGTGGAGGAGTGCCAGATATCAGACCCCTGTCAACAGCTGAGGATGAGGCTGCTGAAATTGCACAAGAGGAGGGAGGCAGATCTGTAGCAGATGGCAAGGAAGGATCAAGGCGTAAAGATGAAGTGTCCACTGTAGTCTAGCAGCCATATGTGAATGCAAGAGGAAAATGAGTTTATGTCCCCACTGCAAGTGCCTGCACTCAAGTGACGGAACATCCTGAGGGCCCACAATCTGCCTCTGCGGAGGAAGATAAGCTTCAGGAACCAACTTTATGCATTAATATTGCAGTTTTTACCTGGTCATAATCAAAGGAGCTTTCTTCTGACAACATGGACTGAGCTCTACCCATCAATTCACTTTGTAGGAGGAGTGTCCAATATTCTTTTGGCCATTTTAGCCTGTTAACT
Organism: Heterodontus francisci; assembly: GCF_036365525.1. Lineage (NCBI taxonomy): Eukaryota > Metazoa > Chordata > Chondrichthyes > Heterodontiformes > Heterodontidae > Heterodontus > Heterodontus francisci. Next base: position 52,102,353 of record NC_090378.1, read on the forward strand.
ATTTCTCAAAGGAGAAAAAATAGGACTCAACCTCTTCCTCATTAAATTTTGGCACTAATCATGAGTGTCTTAATGCAGCAAAGTTTTGCTTTGAATTGGGGATGAGGTTTGAGTGGCTGGATGCATTCTTACCTTGTGCTTACAGCCTTTCTAGCTCAAACTTTCTTGCTGCTTCCTCTCTTTGCATCTCAAACTCTAATTCCAAAGGGGAAACAAAGAGAGACAGGGGGACTGAGAGAGAGAGGGGGAAACAGAGAAAGGGAAAAAAGAGAGGAAACAGTAAGAGGGGAAGACGGTGGGGGGGAAGACAGAGAGAGGAGGGGAGGACAGAGCGGGGGGGACTAAGAGAGAGGTGGGACAGAGAGAGAGGGGAGAACACAGAGAGCGAGGATGACACAGAGAGTGGGGAAACACAGGGAGAGAGAGACAGAGAGAGAGATCAAGATCACTCCTGACAGATGGATATCTATCCAGAATACTCTGCATCACTACATCAAGTGTGCAGGCAGAGACTGACTACGTATGCAAGCAAAAACAATGTATGTCACTAAATCAGTTTTCAATATAGTGACGAGAAAGTAAGTCAATCAATAGTCTTCTCATTTAATGCTTCTTCACAAAAATGCACAGTTGTTGTTGTTTTTATTAGTCAGATATATTTTTAATGCCTTTATCTTTTGAAATTTGCTTACCAGCCCCCTGAGCCGAGCAAAAATCGTAATGCGGCCCTCCACCCGAAAAGATTGGACAACCTGCTTTAGCCCCTGAGTGTCTTTCGGGTCAAATATGCAGACAAATGACAGGTTTTCTTGTAGGTTAAAAAAAAACTTTTTAACAAGTTCTGAAATGGCCGCAACCGCACCCACACACACAGTCATTCACACACACAATCACAAGAATAGATAGACAGAGAGAAAAGGGTAGATAGTTTAAAGTCCAAAGTGAGGTAAGTGTTCATGGTTTACAGTAAACCTGTTGAATCTTCTTAGGTGGAAAGTCTTTTTTAAAAGGTGCAGGCCTGGATGTTTGTAGTCTTGAACTTGTTGAGGTGTTGTAGAGTTCTAATGGTTACAACTCAGCACAAATCTGGTGGTGTGGATTTTGCAACCTTCACAGATGGAGACTCTTAAAGTTACTTTGTGATGTCTCTGCTGTAGTGGTTGTTCAGTTGTTGTTCAGCAGGATTCTTCGTGCTTGGCTGGATCTCTTGTACAGCTTCTGGCTAGACTGCTTTCTGAAGATGGTGGCTTGATCTCCCCTCTCTCTCCCAATGGCTACCTTTTTAAGGTAAAAATCCATCATATTAGAGTTTCTGTTAGGAGACACATGGCCCTCTCTCCTGGTGTGACGACACAATGGACCAGGATGTGGGGACCATGGATATCGACTGATGTCTGAATAGGGACCATTCTGGTGACACAGTGCTAATTCGCACCTATTTATCATGATTTGGGCTGTGAGTTAGTCTGTCTCAAGAGTACTTTATTAGCTCATTCGTGTCGATAAGAGTCATTAATATGCAATAGTGTTCCTTTCAATTTCAAAGGGGTTCTCGCCAGAGCTATTTCAGACGAGGCTAACAAGTTCCATCTTTGCAGACAGGTTTGTTGATTTCCAGAACAGGAGGGGTCACATGACCACTATTCCATTTTGACTGTTGTACAAGTGTCCATGTTCTTGTGGTTTTGTTTAGCAGTTGACTTTTAAATTCATAATTCTTCCATTTCATTATTTATTTCATTAAGGTTTCTTCTGTGCCTGAAAGTATAGTAAAGAATGCTACATGAGACCTAATGGGCAGAATTTTCCCAGTCCATTGGAGGAGGGTTTTGGGGCGAGTGGGGTTAGAAATTCCCGGAAAGTGACATAGGCTTTCCCCAGAGCAGGACTGGAGGCAAGTGGGGAACTGGTTGATTAATTAGGAACTTGTTCAGGTAGTTAAGAAGGCAATTACAAGGCCCTTTATCCCTGAACCCTGGATTCCTAGCCATGGAATTCGTTTCCTGACCAGTTGGCAACGTGCCAGGATCACTGAGGTGAGTGCACAGCAGGAGGAGCTTCTTTAGTGAAACTGATATGCTAGGAATGCTCTGATCAGTTACTCTGAAGAGCACCAACCAAGGCATTGAGAGACTGCTGTTCAAAGTACTTCTTTTCTCAGAGTGGTATAACTGCTTGACAGATGTTTGCCAACTTCTTGGAAAGCACTTCTCCTGTCTAAACAAAAACATAGAAAATAGGAGCAGGTGTCGGCCATTCGGCCCTTCGGGCCTGCTCCGCCATTCAAAAAAAGATCATAGCTGATCATCTAATTCAGTACCCTGTTCCCACTTTCTCCCCATATCCCTTGATTCCTTTGGCATTAAGAAATATATCTATCCCCTTCTTGAATATATTTAATGACTTGGCCTCCATTGCATTCCCCATCTCATGAGACTGTGACTCCTGGTTCTGGACGCCCCAACCATCGGGAACATCCTCCCTGCATCTAGCCTGTCTAGTTCTATTAGAATTTTATAGGCTTCTATGAGATCCCCTCTCATTCTTCTAAACTCTAGTGAATATTGGCCTAGTCGACCCAATCTCTCCTCATACTTCAATCCTCCCATCCCAGGAATCAGACTAGTAAATCTTCTTTGCACTCCCTCCAAGGCAAGAACATCCTTCCTCAGATAAAGAGACCAAAACTGCACACAATACTCCAGATGTGATCTCACCAAGGCCCTGTATAATTGCAGTGAGACATCCTTGCTCCCGTACTCAAATCCTCTTGCAATGAAGGCCAACATACCATTCGCCTTCCTAATTGCTTGCTGCACCCGAATGCTTGCTTTCAGCAACTGGTGTACAAGGACACCCAGGTCTCGTTGCACCTCCCCCTTTCCCAATCTATTACCATTCAGATAATAATCTGCCTTTCTGTTTTTACAACCAAAGTGGATAACCTCACATTTATCCATGTTATACTGCATCTGCCATGCATTTACCCACTCACCCAGCTTGTCCAAATCACATTGGAGCCTATTTGTATCCTCCTCACAGCTCACATTCCTCCCCAGCTTTGTGTCATCTGCAAACTTGGAAATGATACATTTAGTTCCCTCACCCAAGTCATTAATATATATTGTGAATAGCTGGGGCCCTAGCACTGATCCCTGCCTGCCACCCGGATAAAGACCTGTTTATTCCTACTCTCTGTTTCTTGGTCTGTCAACTAATTCTCAATCCATGTCAGTATATTACCCCCAATCCCATGTGCTCTAATTTTGCACACTAACCTCTTATGTGGGACGTTATCAAAAGCCTTCTGAAAATCCAAATACATCACATCCATTGGTTCTCCCTTATCTATTCTACTAGTTACATCCTCAAAAAACTCCAGTAGATTTGTTAAGCATGACTTCCCCATCGTAAACCCATACTAACTTTGCCCAATCCCGGTTATGCTTTCTAGATGTTCTGCTATCACATCCTTTTATAATAGACTCTAGAATTTTCCCCACGACTGATGTAAGGCTCACTGGTCTGTAATTCCCTGTTTTTTCTCTACCTCCTTTTTTAAATAGTGAAGTTACATTTACCACCCTCCAATCTGCTCCAGAGTCTATAGAATTTTGGAAGATGACCACCAATGCATCCACTATTTCCAGGGCCACTTCCTTTCGTACTCTGGGATGCAGATTATCAGGCCCTGGGGATTTGTCAGCCTTTAACCCCATTAATTTCCCAAGCACTATTTTTTTTACTAATACTAATTTACTTCAGTTCCTCCCTCTCATTAGACCTCTGGTTCCCCAACAATTCTGGGAGGTAATTTGTGTCCTCCTTTGTGAAGACAGAACCAAAGTACGTGTGTAATTGTTCCACCATTTCTATGTTCCCCATTATAATTTCCCCCATTTCTGACTGTAAGGGACCTACATTTGTCTTCAGTAAACTTTTTCTCTTCACATATTTATAGAAGCTTTTACAGTCAGTTTTTATGTTCCCCGCAAGTTTACTCTCATATTCTATTTTCCCTGCTTAATCAACCTCTTTGTCCTCCTTTGCTGAATTCTAAACTGCTCCCAATCCTCAGACTGACTGCTTTTTCTGACAATTTTATATGCCTCCTCTTTGGATCTAATACTATCTCTAATTTCTTTTGTGAGCAGTGTTATGTGAACGACAAACGACTTGTTAAAGTAGGTTAGACGGCTGTCAGCATTCTGGGCAATGTTACAGTCTGTAACTTACAGTCTAGTGCTGTACGCACTTTCACTGCCCTATTGCCAGCCTTCAGCAGGATATGGGAGCAGCTTATGCAGCTGCACCATCCATCTCTGCGGAGGGCTAGGAGCAAAGCTCACACCACTGTCAACTGCTCGATCCAGCAGGGTCTACAGGCGGAGGATCTGCTCTTTCAACATGTCTGAGTGCCGCAGGAGGTTCAGGCTCTCACAGCAGGCTGAGATCTGCAGCCTCCTGGAGCAAGACCTCCTTCCCAGTGGACCAGGTGGGCATGCACTGCTAATGGCTGACAATGTGCCTATCACCAGAGAACCATGCCTAGGTCTTTGCCTCATGCCAAGTAGTGTACTCTCTTCACCTGCAAGAAGAGAAAGCAGAGAGGTGTGAGTATTCGTAATGGCTTTTGAGGCGAGGACAGAAGGTCTCCATTGGTGGAGGGTGATTATGAGGTATGGGTGCGAGAGGCCAATAGACTGGGGGTGAGTGTGAATGTTGGCTCTTCAGTTGGATATGTGAGGTGCCTCTAAGGAGAGGAATGAATGGAGCTGCAAGGTGCGTTACCCTGAGTGGTGCCATGCAGGAGAATGCTGGGCAAGTCAGAGTGTGGGGCTTGGCACCTGAAATTGTTATGGCATTCACCTGTCATACCTCCTGAGGTCCTGGATCTTCTTGGTGCACTGTCTCCAGGTTGAAGGGAGCACACTCTTGTTGCTGACTTCCTCAGCCAGTTCCATCCACACCTGCTTGGTGGAGAGGTTGTCCTCTTCCTTCTGTCCTTGGGAGAGCTCACTTCACTGCAGCCCCTCAGATCCCACAGTAGGATCTCCAATAAAAGTGAGAGACCCATGGGACAGCTTTCCCAGGTTTCCTGTCCATTGGTTGCTACAGGCTGAAAAATCCAATTGCTGATGAGCTTTTCTGTAACATGCTCTGGTCCCTTTAATTAGAAATCCTTCCTTTGACAGAATAAATGCTTGATCTCAGCCACCCTCCCTTACTGGTCAGGGAGCTCGGAGGTGGGCTGTTAATTGGTTTGCTCTGGTAAAGAGCAATTGTCAGACATGCTGTGCAAGGAGTCAGGTTCCAAACCCAAAAATAGTCCCATCATTGCGCCAGGGCCTAAGTTGGTAAGATTCCGCCCATTTTCTGCCCCTTTGTGCAGCCACGGGCACTATCAGTATTTCTGTTGCAGCCATTTTCTGGCGCTTGTTCTGAACATGGCTCCTTTCTGTCTCCCTGACATGATACAGTAAATCCTGGTTCTCCTTTACAGCCACAGCCACTTTCTGCAGTTGCAGCAACTTTCTCTTATCCTGTTGCACATTTTCAGAGGTTGTCTTCGGGATGAGGCTTTAAACCTAAGTCTCTTTTAGCTGTGGTGATGGACATAAGAATTTCCATGATCTATTCGAGAAAGCACAGGGGAGCTCTCCCAATGTCCTGACCAATATTTATCCTTTAACCAACATCCCCAAAAGCAAATTAATTGATCATTTACTTTGTTGCTGCTTGTGGGACCTTGGTATGCATAAATTAGCTTTCCCTAGTTTACCTATATAACAACAATGATTACACATCTAAAACAATTCATTGGCTGTGAGGCACTTAAGGTCATCCTGAGAACATGGAAGATGCAATATAAATGCAACTTCTTTCTTGTAGAAAGCTGATTTATGAGATGCTGATTCTCCCAGTTGGCTTCCCCCCCCTTAACTCCCTAATTTCTGTGTTCCCAGAGCACCAGATTCCTGCTAACTACCAAGATTTCGCTCTCCTTGTATTGCCAGATCTCAAGACCCTCCAGTGCTGCCTCCTAACTAATCAGGACCAATGTCACAAGAGATCCAGTCGTGTAATAAACTACAAAATTTGTCAGCACTTTCACTGTACAAGTAGATGGCCTTTATGGTTATGATTAGATATTCATTTGACAGCTGTGTTATTTAATAGAATTTGCTAATTAACCAGAGAGGTGGCTTTGGCCATATCATTTTAGCTGCATGCTACACATGGCAACTGGTAACATAGCATGAAAGGTCATTGTTCTGACACATTGCCGGGATTTTTATTTAAATAAGAGGGTGGGTACAGGGTGAAACTGGCACGTCTGAAGTTTAAAAGGTTCTGCTGAGAGCTGGAGAAGCCAATCTGCCTAAGGTCACTAAATGGCCAGTTAAGCCACTTAACAAGCTCGTTGCCAACTTATTAAGGGGTAGTTTTGAATTTTCTTTCTAAGGCACGGGATCCTCGCAGGGAGGAGGAGGCGCAAACAAAGTGGAAAGCCAGTTAGAACGGCAGGACATCAGCAAGAGGGTCCATTAAAGAGCGAAGGCTCAGAAAAGGCCCTCATTCATAGGCAACCAGTTGTACAGAGTCAGGAGATTTATCTGTCATATCTCCTCACCCTTGACAAGGGCATTTTGGGGTCGGGGGAAGGGGCCTCATGCTTTCATGAGAGGGGGATTCAGGAAGGCTGCACTTTCCAATAGAAAGGAAAGAAGGTCATAACTGGAAATTGGATTAAGCTAATCCAAGTTAGAATTGACTAGCAAAGAGGAGCAGCATCTCCAGGAGAGACCCCTGGGCAACAGGGACACAGGAGTCAGGAACGAGGGGCAGAAAGGCAATGAAAGTGATATCCTCAGCAGAGGGTCTACTGCCAAAGAAGAAGCTACCTGGACATGTCAGTGCATCAGTGCTGCAGAAGGCTGCACCTGTCTAGGCAGATGGTTGCTGACTTGTGTGCCCTCAGTAGCTGTTATATATTGTTCTATCATTCGTAAAGAACTAGGAACTAATTAGCTAAGAACCAACTGCTATGTGTAAGTATGTTCCAGTGTGCTGCATTCACTACTGCACTGGAGTCATGTGATGCGTAACACTGCACTGGTCTAAAAGGAATTTTACCAAGCAGCATGGACAGTTGTATGAAATACACAAAGATCTCCAGCATTTTTAAGTCTAAAGCTTGATTATTTCTAACTGATGGGAACCAGAAGAAATAATATGGTAGCAGCATGTGTCTGTCAGTAAGCTTAAAACATTTTAAGTGAATTTAATGTTGAATGAGATTGGAAAAAAATTGACCCAAGTTAGTGCCAGAGAGATTGAGAAACTGAGTGAATCGTGCAAAAACAAAATGGCTGCCGACACAGCAATGGATGCAAAGCTACAACCCATAATGAATTGGGAAGCTGATGATGTTGTGGAAGCATTTGAGAAGTTGAAACGAAAGTGCAGATTGACATTTTCAAAAAAGTAGTTTTCTAAAAGACACCAGTGAAGAAGATAGGGTCAGCTATATCCTTCTGTGGGCAGGAGATAAAGGATTAAATTTGTTTAATAGCTGAGAGCTGAGTGAAGAAGACAGCAGAAATCTAGACAAAGTTTTTGAAAAATTCAGCACACATCTCCAGCCAAAATCAAATCATTGGATCTACTGATATGAATTTCAAGGCCTCAAGACAAGAATTAGGGGTGAGTCTATTGTTTCACCAATGTGTTTTGTTGAGTGATCTTTTTTTTAATCTACTGACTGGTGATCTGAATTTATATTTTTTTAAAGACATTTTAAAAAGACAAGCTGCCGGCAAAGTCATCCTTTCAGCTTAAGATGATCACCTAATTTGCAACACTGTATCCTACACTGCAATGCTTGTGAGGAGAGAGCTGAAATGTCTGCTAATATCCCAGCAAGAACCAAGACCCAGGAAGTTTAAAGGAACTATCTGTTCTTTCAGCAAGCAGAGACATACGACTAATTGCTATGTTTGAATCCCTGAGTGAGTCACCTGAGAGGCCCCTCCCAATCTGTGGTTTTAAGTTGGTATTTTCTCTGCAGCAGCATGGAGAAGCAACTGGACTCTGACATCAGCAGACCCTAAATGGGGGTCCCTCTCTCTCTTTCGCTCCATTCCAGCTTAAAAGCTTTCAAATCCTGATTGTTGACTGATCACCTTTGCATACTCTGGCTACAATCAGAAACCCTGTTGGAGGAAATCATCTACATCGCTATCTCCAAGAGACTCACTGAACCAGTCATCTGCCTCTTCAAATTAAAAGCCACAGGACCACTGAATTCATCTAGAAGCCAGCCAAATCACTAAACACCACAGACTGTATACCTTTTTTTACGGACTCTAACTTAACCAATCTACCTTTCCCCACTCTGTAAGCTATTTGCGTGTATGTAAACCTCTAATGTGTGTGAGAGAGTGAAAGTTGGTGCATTGTTTATTATTTTATTAGTAAAGGTGAAGGGTAGGACCAACAAGTCCAGGGAACCCTGGTGTCAAGGGACATAGAGGATTGGATCAGGAAAAAAAAGGAGGCTTATGGCAGATTCAGAGGGCTGAAAACAGCGGAGGCCCTAGAGGAGTATAGAAAGTATAGTGGGGTACTTAAAAAAGTAATTAGGAGAGCGAAGAGGGGGCATGAAAAATCACTGGCGGGCAAGATAAAGGAAAATCCCAAGATGTTTATCAGTATATTAAGGGCAAGAGGATAACCAGGGAAAGAGTAGGACCAATTAGGGACCAAAGCAGCAATCTGTGCGTGGAGCCGGACGAAGTAGGTGACATTTTAAATGATTACTTTTCATCTGTGTTCACTATGGAGAAGGACTATATAGGTGCAGAGATCGGGGAGGGGGATTGTGATATACTGGAACAAATTAGCATTGAAAGGGAGGAGGTATTAGCTGTTTTAGCAGGCTTAAAAGTGGATAAATCCCCAGGTCCAGATGAGATGTATCCCAGGCTGTTATGTGAGGCAAGGGAGGAGATAGCAGGGGCTCTGACGCAAATTTTCAAATTCTCTCTGGCCACAGGAGAGGTGCCAGAGGACTGGAGGACAGTGAATGTGGTACCATTATTCAAGTAGGGTAGCAGGGATAAACCAGGTAATTACAGGCCGGTGAGTCTAACATCAGTGGTTGGGAAACGATTGCAAAACATTCTGAGGGACAGGTTTAATCTCCACTTGGAGAGGCAGGGATTAATCAAGGATAGTCAGCATGATTTTGTTGGGGGAGGTTATGTCTAACAAATTTGATTGAATTTTATGAGGAGGTGACCAGATGTGTAGATGAGGGTAAAGCAGTTGATGTAGTCTACATGGACTTCAGTAAGGCTTTTGATAAGATCCCACATGGGAGATTGGTTAAGAAGTTAAGAGCCCATGGGATCCAGGGCAATTTGGCAAATTGGATCCAAAATTGGCTTAGTGGTAGGAGTCAGAGGGTGATGGTCGAGGGTTGTTTTTGTGATTGGAAGCCTGTGACCAGTGGGGTACTGCAGGGATCAGTGCTGGGACCCTTGCTGTTTATAGTGTACATTAATGATTTAGACATGAATATATGAGGTATGATCATTATGTTCGCAGATGACATGAAAACTGGTGGTGTCTTAAATAGTGAGGAGGAAAGCCTTAGATTACAGAACGATATAAATGGGCTGGTTAGATGGGCAGAGCAGTGGCAAATGGAATTTAATCCTGAGAAGTGTGAGGTGATGCATTTTGGGAGGACTAACAAGGCAAGGGAATATACAATGGATGCTTGGACCCTAGGAAGTACAGAGGGTCAGAGGGACCTTGGTGTACTTGTCCATAGATCACTGTCGACAGCAGCACAGGTAGATCAGGTGGTTAGGAAGGCATATGGGATATTTGCCTTTATTAGCCGAGGCATAGAATATAAGAGCAGGGAGGTTATGATGGAGCTGTATAAAATGCTAGTTAGGCAACAGCTGGAGTACTGTGTACAGTTTTGGTCACCACACTGTAGAAAGGATGTGATTGCCCTGGAGAGGGTGTAGAGGAGATTCACCAGGATTTTGCCTGGGCTGAAGCATTTCAGCTATGAAGAGAGACTGGATAAGCTAGGGTTGTTTTCCTTAGAGCAGAGAAGGCTGAGGGGTGGCCTGATTGAGGTATACAAAAGTATGAGGGGCACAGATAGGGTATATAGGAAGAAACTTTTTCCCTTAGCGGAGGTGTCAATAACCGGTGGCATTGATTTAAGGTATGGGGCAGCATGTTTGGACGGGATTTGAGGAAAAGTTTTTTCACCCAGAGGGTGATTGGAATTTGGAACATAATACCTGAAGGGGTGGTAGAGGCAGGAACCCTCACAACATTTAAGACGTAACTAGATGAGCACTTGAAACGCCATAGCATACAAGGCTACGGGCCAAGTGCTGGAAAATGGGATTAGAATAGTTAGGTGCTTGTTGGCCGACACGGACACGATGGGCTGAAGGGCCTGTTTCTGTGCTGTATAACTCTATGACTCTATGACCAGTTCAATTTAGGTACAATAAAGTTACATTCTTTCTTTGTTAACGCAAGAAAACCTGTCTGATTGGTTCTTATTATGATCATTGCAAATAAGTAATCAAACACCTACTGAATTGGCCAGTACATCCACTTTAAGAAAGAATTAAACCTTTTGTGGTCAAACAAGGAGGGAAAAGTGGGAAGCCCTTTGACCTCTCCGCACTTGACCAGAACACTATTGACAATTTCATGACAAGATTGAAAAATGCAGCCAGATGAAAGGCTGATAGATCAGCTAATTTGGGGTTCTGCACACCCTCAAGTACAAAAAGCGCGAATTGGAAATGACAAGCACACAATTAGCAGGCTGTAGACACTGCCAGAGCACATGAAGCCACGAATAGACAGATGAAGACACTGACTACCCAAAAGGCTAGCCTTCAGTTAAGCCGAGAGGAAAGCAGCAGGGTTGATGCAGTGAATCAGCAACTAAAGAATGCACACCAGACAGAAAGACATGCAGGAGTTGTGGATGATCACATATGGATAAATCTGCAAAGCTTGCAGAAAGGCCAATCACTGGGAAAGGATGTGCAGAACAAAGAAAGAAGGTGGTAGATGAGTCACCAGAGACAGAGCAACAGGGTGGATGAGTAGAAACAAAAACATCCATACCCTGGAAAATGACGATGATTTTCAGAACACGATTGACATTGTTATGACAGTGCTTCTATATTTTTTGTTAGTTTTTTTGGAGACTCATGTATTTGAGAATTATGGACTTTATTTGGGAAAACTGAAAAGGTTTCCATGGATGTTTTTTTCACTGGGGTCATTGAAAAGAGGTCATCAGAAGGTCTTTTGCACTTGGTTTGTAAACAACCCTTACTGGAAGTCACCTGTCTTCAGATAAATACCCAGCACCGGCTTTTTGTCTAGGAGAAGATGTTTACAGTGAAGTGACAGGTCAAGATTTATAGGGGTCAGGAGACTTGACTCTTGAGATATTGTTTTTGGTTTCACTTTGGACAGTGTGTTGGGGTGTGAACTATTTTGAAGGTGGTTGGAGAAAACCAGCCAAAAGAGCAGTCACCATCAGCACTCTCTTCCATCTCTTTGAAAAGCCTGCCAGCTTTTCCATCTCTTTGGGAAGCTCTTAGAAGCAAGTGTAAGAAATAGAGAAATTGATGCTGCATTCCTCCTGAAAAGCCTTCCAGAAACCCCTGTTGCCACATTTCACCTGGAAAGACTGCCAAACTGATCTTCAATGTCACCTGAAAATAACTGTTCTAGAAAGATCCCAGTGACAGTCGTCTACGCATATTTGCGATGCCAAACCAAAAAGTGATATTTAGTTTAGTTTAGAGATACAGCACTGAAACGGGCCCTTCGGCCCACCGAGTCTGTGCCGACCATCAACCACCCATTTATACTAATCCTACACTAATCCCATGTTCCTACCACATCCCCACCTGTCCCTACCACCTACCTATACTAGGGGCAATTTATAATGGCCAATTTACCTACCAACCTGCAAGTCTTTTGGCTTGTGGGAGGAAACCGGAGCACCCGGAGAAAACCCACGCAGACGCAGGGAGAACTTGCAAACTCCACACAGGCAGTACCCAGAATTGAACCCGGGTCGCTGGAGCTGTGAGGCTGCGGTGCTAACCACTGCGCCACTGTGCCGCCCATCTTTCCATATCCTCTCTTTTTTCTTCAAGAATTAGAAAGTATTTGGCCAAAGTATTCTTTTTTGTCTTTTTTTTGTAACAGAGCTCCAAAGAGAAAATCTCTATTTTTTTGCTTAACCGGTGTGTGTGTGAAGGGCTAAGGTAAAAGGGAACTTACATATTTCACTCTGTGTGTTAATGCTTTGCTTCATTGCTGGTGATGTCTTTTTTTTTTATAATAAACTGATAATTTTGCTGTTTATTAAAGAAACCTGGTTGGTGTATTTTATTCTGGGATAAAGAGTAGAGTCCATGATTGACTATCGGTAACTGGGTAAACATTAAAAAATATGTTGTGACCTGTGGAGAAGTGGAACTAGAAAAGACAGTGCACTCCTCCCACCTCAGTCGTCCAGTGTCCAGGGGAGCGTCCAGTGTGTGTAGTGGTGGTTATTCCTGCTGAAGCTGGATGTGGGAGGCTGCGGGGATGGTTGCTTGATTTTAGCATTACAGTCAACAGACGGTCATGAGGGACCTAAAGGGAGGGATGAGTGCTGTCAATGTCAGGGACCTGTGGGGCGAATTCAGGGTACTCACTGGCAGAGGGAATGGTCACAGTCAATGGAGGCAAATGGATTCTGTAGGGGGAAGGTCAAGACTTAGTGTTGGGTATTCTAAGGCATCATAGGGAGGGAGAATGGGACTCGGCAACGATAAGGTGGATTTGAGGAGGATCAAGGGTCAGAGTCAGAATGTTGATGGTAACAGGAGTGGGAACTGGAGGAAGGGATGGCATTAATAAATTGATCATGACACTGTCCAAGGTAATGGGAAGGAGGTTCAATGGTAACAGAGGGAAGGGTTAAAGTTACATTGGGTGGGTCAAAGGGTGATGGGTGCAGGCTGGAAGGTTGCATGAGGAGGTTGGAAGGTGGGGAGATCACCTTAAATTGTACATGCACCATTTTCTCAAATGACAATGCAAACCACATGGCCACTCCGGGATTGCAAGGCAAGTGGGAGGAGACAAGTGAGAGTGGGTGGGACTTTCACTTGGCTGCAATTTTAAGGCACATGAAAGTGAACTGATGGTTCAGCTGACTGGCAACAGATGGCTGAATTGGAACGCTCTGCTTATTTCATTATTTGAAAAGCTGCAGTGACATGGGTCTCATACACCCAATTTGTCTACTACCATGGGAAGAAAAGTAGAGGGAGTGACTAAGGAGGGTTGTTTTCCCGCTACGCCTGATGCCTGAACACCAGCAACAGGCAGAAGAAGAAATTGAGGATGCTCCGAATGTTAACATCCAGGAACGTCATTATTGAAGACGGGCACTGGCACGTCATCGCATCCTCAGGACAAGGACAAATTACCGTCAAATGTCAGAGAGACAATGCTAAAGACGCCTAAGGATGTCACATGAAATCATCGCAGTAATTTGTAGGATCCTGCAACACGACCTGAACCGCTTGGGTTTGGTGTGGAATCCCATGCCAATTGCTCTCAAGGTGACTGCTGCATTCAATTTTTTTGCTAGTGGGACTTCCAGGGATAATCGGGTGACATATGTGGCATATTACAGTCTGCGACCCATAGGTGTATCAAAGAGGTGATCGATGCCCTATTTTGTTGTGCCAATGATTTAATCTACTTACTTGTAGACGAGGACAGCCAAGCAACAAGGTCTGTGCCCTTCACCGCCATCGCTGGGTTCCCTAGAGTGCAAAGGTGATCGACTGCACTCATGTGGCCATTAGAACTCCCTGGGACCAGCCTGCTGCATTTGTGAATCGCAAAGGCTTCCGCTCTTTGAACGTACAACTGGCTTGCGACCACATGAGAAAAATCATGCTTGTTTGCACATGTTTCCTAGGGAGCTTTCACTACTCATACATTTTGAGAAACTCACAGCTGCTAGGAGTTTTTGAGGAACCAGTCGAAGTAAATGGCTGGATCCTAGGTGACAAGGGTTACCCCCTTTGTACATGGTTGGTGACACCAGTGTATCACCCCAAAACCCAGCTGAAGAGCAGTATAATGCTGCTCACGCATCCACCAGAGTCATCATCGAGCACACCATCGGTATGCTGAAAATACGCTTCTGCTACCTTGACCAGTCTGGAGGGCTCTTCAGTACATGCCAGAGAGGGTCTCACAAATAATCGTTGCCTACTGTGCACTGCACAACTTGGTAATTAGATGCAGCAACATTCTGCAGGTACAGAAACAGGAGGAACACCAGTCTTCCTTAGATGAGGATGACTATGAAGAGGGTGAGGAGGAGGACAACAATGCTGTTATAGATATAAGGGCCATGGGCAGACATGTAAGAGACATCAGGTAAAACCTCATAGTTGCACGTTTCAGTCAACATTGAGGCACTTCATAATGGAACATTGGGAGGAGAAAAAAAACATTCTCCAAATATGTTCACATACGCCTGAGGTCTTATTCATTGCTGTAATCAAAAAGGCCTCTTCTGACAGGAGCAAATGAACCTGCAGTGGAGATGTGCCTGATGGCCTGTATGTTATCAACTTCATTAACAGTGACCTGTGTCTCCATTGGAAAAACTGTCCTGTATCAAGGCATTAACCCACACACATAGGAAGTTACAATGTTGCAGCACTTTGATGTGACCGGCAGATCAAATCCTCTCAGGGCTATGATGGAACTGAAAATACACCATTGCAAGGAAAGTAAAGACTTGACCGCAGAAACACAAATGTAAGGCCTGTTGCTACTGAAAAAAGTGAGAAATCTTCAAAAGACAAACAGCCATCATTGAAGGGTGAAGGTCCAAATAACAATGATAAATGGGCATTGGACACTTTCTGAGATGCTTTGCAAGCGTCAATGCATTTCTGCCAAAAGCCTCCTTTTTAACTGAAACAAAGCAAATGATTTATGAGAGTGCATCAAATATTAAAGTAAATAAAGATGTATTTAAACTTATGCAATGCAGCACCCATGCCACCTTTGTGCTCAAAACTGTTTCTTTTTATGTTTACTACCACTATGTCTCGGTGCTACCCCGACATTAGCAGCTGAGATGGAGGCAGTCTGCTTAGTGCACCGTCCCGTTGTTGTAGATGACCGTGGTGGTTGTCCTCTGGAGGAATGGGGCCTTGAAGGCTCCATCCTATTGGGGGTCTGTAGCACTGGTGCTTGAGTATTCCCCATGTGCTCGCCTGCTGGAGATGAGGGGGTCAATGTCAAGGGGAGGACAAAACGCCACTTAACCTGGGGTTGTCCTGAGAGGAAGGCCCTGGGGCAGCTGGCATGTGCTTATCCTCCATCTGGTTGCATGATGGTACCTGCCTGTCTCCATGAGGAGAAAGAGCGTCCATAAGGAGGTCCAGGTTCCTCATCCCCCTCTCGCTTAGACTCTGCTGCCTGAAGCCCATGGATACGGCGATGGAGTGCAGGTCAGATCACAGATGGCTCGAGTGCTCAACTAGACTTGCCACGGAGTCGCCAAACTCCTGACTTGAGGAAGCCATATGCTCATATGTCTGGGATATGATGGCAGATGTCATGGCTTGCATGGACTCATCCATGGCGCGCCCAAAGCCATGCATGACCTCAGACATCTCTGACATATTTTCCACATGGCTTTACTGCACATCCAGCAGACATCTCATAGGAACAAACAGAATATCATCATGAGCGTGGGCTGCGCAGGGGCCTGGTTGCTAGCAGTCCTCCAACTGTCAGGGGAACCGACTGGCACGTGTTCCCTCAGCTGCTGGGATGCGTCTGCATTGTGCACAGCAGCTTGTGACCCAGATTCAAATCTTAAACCACCCTCACGCCACCCCCACTCCCTGGACTGTGTGGATGTGGAAGGTGGAGGTGGAAGAAGAGGCAGGTGACAGTGCACCCTCTGGGACATTGGCTTCATCTTCCTCCCCAGAGGAGGAGTCTTGGGCCTCTTAGCATTCTGAGACTTGAGTGCAGGCATCTGCAGTGGGGACACAAACAGAGGCACTTTAAGCATCAGTTGAACATGAGTTCACAAACTTTCCTTTGGTGTGGACATATGGCTACAAGACTGAAGATGACACTTCATCCTTACTCCTTGAGGATCCTGCCTCGCCATCTGTGATTGCTCTGCCTCCCTCCCGTCTCACTATTGCTTCCACCTCCTACTCAGCTGGTGTCAGCACCCTAATGTCTGGGACACCTCCACCAGCCTTTGCGCGCTCGCGCTGGTTGTGGGTGCATTTATCCTGCAGGAGAAGACAGTGCAGATTTAATAACATGTCAAAAGATGCATCATAACCATTATATACATGCATCAACATCACTCATTCAAGACTGGCTTTCACACGACACATCCAAGCACATCAACAATGCCAATCATTAACTTTGTGCACAATCAGTAAGTGTATGGCATCAAGGCTGCTCACGCATTCCACTGCATCCCTTGTCTGCCCTCTGCTTTAAAGAGATGGAGCCAGAGAGAAAAACAATGGAACAGCTTCACCAAGACCACTTACCCTCGCCGATCTGAGCAAGTCATTGATACGTTTGCGACACTGAACCCATGTTCGCCGCATTTAATGCTTGCTACCCGACCTGAACCCAACGGGACCCAACGACATGTGGTGGGCTCGGGTCTGGTCGGGCCCCCCTTCCGGGTCCGGCTTTCGGGTTCGGGTCGGGTCAGGCCGAGTCGGGCTGGACGCACACGGTAAGTGCTTTGCCGGTAAGTATTGAAATTAAAAAAACTTACCTGATCTGGGAGTCTGGGATGAAACGGAGTCTGCGCAGTGAGTGAGTGATGTCACTATGATGTCATCACGCACACACTGCAGCTTCCTGGAGGTTCCAAGTTGGAAGATAAGTAAAGGGATGGTCGGCTCAGGCTTGGGTCAAGCCGAGTTGGGGCCGGGCTTGGGTCGGGTCGGGCTCGGGGCAAAGTTGGAGGGATTCGGGTCCACTGTGGATCGGTCGGGTTCGGGTAGGGTTCTTTTTCCCGGCCTGAGCAGGCCTTTACGTTGCATCACTCCACAGTTCGAGACCTCCTCTGCTACCTCCATCCAGGCTGCCTTGGTCAGGCAGGAGGGTCTTCTAACTCCATCTGCAGGGAAGAGGACCTCCGGTCTTCCCCTGACAGCCTGGAGGAGAACCTGCAGGGAGGCTTCACTGAATTGTGGAGCGGGACACTGCCTCCTGGCTGACATTTTTCTTTGTTCTTGCTGGAAAATAAAGATCAGGAGTTGGTGCTGGGTTTGAAAATTAAGGAAGGAAAGAGCAGTTAAAAATAAGTTAAAGATTTAATTTTGGTAAATCTGAAGACACATAACACGAAGGCTGCTCCTTGAAGTGTGAAACACAAAATGCTTTATCGCCATGATGATCATGCTGCTTGGCCCAGTGACAGGGTTTCCACCAATGAAACGCCATCCCCGCCACATAATCCCACATGTCTCCTGTGCCCTTTTCCGCACAGCTCATTTAAATATAAAACTGCATGGGATGCGGGGAAAACAGCAGAAGCAGAAGTTACGCCAACTTCCAGTCCCACTGTCGGGAACGCCGCAGGACTCATAAAATCCCAGGCCATGGTATCTACATGCAATGTATGCCAGAAGTACAGAAACACACAGCAGAAAGAGATGTTAGGTACTGAGGTACCACCTAGACCATGGCATACTGTAGGCGCCAATTTATTCACACACAATCAAGAATGGTATTTCATATTTGCAGGCTACTACTCAAAGTTTCCTTTTATCCGGAAATGAAAGACTTGAGAGCTGCAACAATCATCTCAGCAATATGAGTTCTGTTCGCTGAGCAAGGGATTTCTGAATGATTAATATGTGACAATCGCACCCAATTCACCTCCAGAGAATTTAAGGAATTCACAGAACAGTATGGGTTCAACATGGCCACCTCATCATCACTACCCGCTGGGACACGGGTTTATAGAAAGACACATCCAGAGGGTCAAAAGAACCCTTGCAAGATGAAGGAAGACCCAAACTTTGCCTTATTGTCACTCTGATCTATACCCCTCAAGGCTGACGTGAAATCACCTGCAGAGCTGTTGATTGGAAGAAAGTGCAAGACAGCTCTGCCAAGCAAAATACATCCTGTAAGTGACCAGGAGGAAGTGAGACAACAACTCACTGAAACACAGGTAGAAGGAAGTCAACACTTAACAAGCATACTAAATCCCTACCTGAGCTATTGAAAGGATAAACTGTACATGTACAGGATCCATTCATGAAACCCTGGAGCCCAGCAATAGTTGTTGCTGAAGCTGAGACTCCGAGGTCATACATCATTGAAACGAAAACCAGAAAGCAAATGAGAAGGAACAGAGTCTAAATTGGACCTACACCTGAGCTGGAAAAACTAAAAAGAACACTGGAAACATCATTATCCAGCGAGACACATCAACAATATCACCAGCAAGTGACACAACATTAGAAACAGCAAGCATGACTCCTACAACACCAGGAGTAGCAGACACAACATCACCTGTGCAGCGTGCCAACTTACCAGCGAAAGCGATGAATGACAAATCTACAAGATGGAGGCACAACATCTTTCCACCTAAGCGATACCATGAATAATATTTAAAAAAAATAAAACAAGCTATAAAAGACTCTAAAATGTTTCAGTTTATTTCTAGAAGTTGATTGTTAATCTTTAGTTAAAAAAAGTTAATGATTCGAACAGTTATATTGATATAGAAACATTATATTTTTTAAAGAAAGTGGGATATTATATATTGTTATATGATTCATAAAGGGTTAGGAACTAATTATCTAGGAACCAATTGTTATGTATAAGTGTGTTCCAGTGTGCCACATTCAGTGCTGCACTGGAGTCATGTGACATGTAACACCGCATCATAACAAGCATCCACAACTCTCTGGGGTAGAGGGTTCCAAAGATTCACAACCCTTTGAGTGAAGTAATTTCTCCTCATCTCAGTCCCTCATCCTGAGACTGTGCCTCTGTGTTTTAGATTCCTCGACCAGCAGAAATAATCTCTCAGTGTCTACCCTATTCTAACTACCCTTCAGAATCTTGTATGTTCCAGTGATATCCCCTCTCATTCTTCTGAACTCCAGAGATTATAGGCCCAATTTACCTAGCCTCTCATCATCGGACAACTCCCTCATCCCAGGGACCAATTTAGTGAACCTTTGCTGTACTGCCTCCAATGCAAGTATATCCTTTCTTAAATGTGGAGAACAAAACTGCACACAGTACTCCAGACGTGGTCTCACCAAAACCCTGTACAATTGTAGCAAGACTTCTTTACTCCTGTACTCCAATCCACTTGCATAAAGGCCAAAATGCCATTTGCCTTCCTAATTGCTTGTGCCTGCATGCTAACTTTCTCCATTCCTTGTACAAGCACACTCAAGTCTCTTTGAACATCAACACTTATAAATTTCACACCTTTTAAAAAATATTCTGCTTTTCTATTCTTAAAACCAAAGTGAATAACTTCACATTTCCCTATATTGTACTCCATCTGCCATCTTGTTGCCCACTCACTTAACCAGTCTATATCTCTTTGTAGCTTCTCTGTGTCCTCCCCACTGCTTACCTTTCCACCTACCTTTGCATTATCAACAAACCTAGATACGTTACTCTCTGTCTCTTCTTCTAAGTCATTGATATAGATTCTAAATAGCTGAGGCCCCCAGCACTGATCCTTGCAGCACTCCACTATTCACTGCCTGCCAATTTGAAAATGTCCTGTTTATGCCCACTCTTTGCTGGCTGTCCATTAACCAATCCTCTATCCATGTTAATATATTACCCCCAACTCCATAAGCCCTTATCTTAGAGTCATAGAGTTATACAGCACAGAAACAGGCCCTTAGGCTCATCGTGTCCGTGCCGGCCATCAAGCACCTAACTATTCTAATCCCATTTCCAGCACTTGGCCCGTAGCCTTGTATGCTATGGCTTTTCAAATGCTCATCTAAATACTTCTTAAATGCTGTGAGGGTTCCTACCTCTACCACTTCTTCAGGCAGTGCGTTCCAGATTCACCCTCTGGGTGAAAATTTTTCCTCAAATTCCTTCTAAACCTCCTGCCCCTTAACTTAAATCTATGCCCCCTGGTTAATGAACCCTCCGCTAAGGGAAAAAGTTTCTTCCTATCTACCCTATCAATGCCCCTCATAATTTTGTATACCTCAATCATATCTCCCCTCAGCCTTCTCTGCTCTAAGGAAAACAATCCTAGCCTTTTCAGTCTCTCTCCATAGCTGAAATGCTCCAGCCCAGGCAACATCCTGGTGAATCTCCTCTGCACCCTCTCCAGTGCAATCACATCCTTCCTATAGTGTGGTGCTCAGAACTGTACACAGTACTCCAGCTGTGGCCTAACTAGCATTTTAGACAGCTCCATCACAACCTCCCTGCTCATATTCTATGCCTCGGCTAAAAAAAGCAAGTATTCCATATGCCTTCCTAACCACCTTATCTACCTGTGCTGCTGCCAACAGTGATCTATGGACAAGTACACCAAGGTCCCTCTGACCCTCTAAACTTCCTAGGGTCCTACCATCCATTGTATATTCCCATGCCTTGTTAGTCATCCTGAAATGCATCACCTCACACTTCTCAGAATTAAATTCCATTTGCCACAGCTCGGTCCATCTTACCAGCCCATTTATATCGTCCTTTAATCTGAGGCTTTCCTCCTTACTATTTACGACACCACCAATTTTTGTGTCATCTGTGAACTTACTTATCATACCTCCTGTATTCACGTCTAAATCATTAATGTACACTACAAACAGCAAAGGTCCCAGCACCAATCCCTGCGGTACACCACTGGTCACAGGCTTCCACTCACAAAAACAACCCTCGACCATCACCCTCTGCCTCCTGCCATTAAGCCAATTTTGGATCCAATTTGCCAAATTGCCCTGGATCCCATGAGCTCTTATCTTCTTAACCAATCTCCCATGTGGGACCTTATCAAAAGCCTTACTGAAGTCCATGAAGACTACATCAACTGCATTACCCTCATCTACACATCGAGTCACTGCCTCGGAAAATTCAATCAACTTAGTTAGACACAAGCTCCCCTTGACAAAGCCATGTTGACTATCCCTGATTAATCCCTGCCTCTCCAAGTAGAGATTAATCCTGTCCCTCAGAATTTTTTCCAAAAGTTTCCAAACCACTTGTGTTAGATTCACCGGCCTGTAATTACCTGGTTTATCCCTGCTACCCTTTTTGAATAATGGTACCACATTTGCTGTCCTCCAGTCCTCTGGTACCTCTCCTGTGGCCAGAGAGGATTTGAAAATTTGTGTCAGAGCCCCTGTCTCCTCCCTTGCCTCACATAACAGCCTGGGATACATCTCATTTGGGCTTGGGGATTTATCCACTTTTAAACCTGCTTAAAAAGCTAATACTTCCTCCCTTTCAATGCTAATATGTTCCAGTATATCACAATCTCCCTCTCTGATCTCCACACCTACATCGTCCTTCTCCATCGTGAACACAGATGAAAAGTAATCATTTAAAACCTCACCTATGTCCTCCGGCTCCACACACAGATTGCCACTTTGGTCCCTAATGGGCCCTACTCTTTCCCTGGTTATCCTCTTGCCCTTAATATACTTATAAAATGCCTTAGGATTTCCTTTATCTTGCCCGCCAGTGTTTTTGCATGTCCCCTCTTTGCTCTCCTAATTACTTTTTTAAGTACCCCCCTACACTTTCTATACTCCTCTAGTGCCTCTGCTGTTTACAGCGCTCTGAATCTGCCATTAGCCTCCTTTTTTTTCTCTCCTTATCCAATCCTCTATATCCCTTGACATCCAGGGTTCCCTGGACTTGTTGGCCCTACCCTTCACCTTAACGGGTACAGGTTGGCTCTGAACTCTCACTATTTCCTCTTTGAATGACTCCCACTGGTCTGATGTAGACTTTCCTACAAGTAGCAGCTCCCAGTCCACTTTGGCCAGATCCTGTTTTATCATATTAAAATCGGCCTTCCCCCAATTCAGTACCTTTATTTCCAGTCCATCTTTGTCCTTTTCCATAACTACCTTAAATCTTACAGTGTTATGGTCACTATCCCTGAAATGCTCCCCCACTGACACTTCTACCATTTGTCCAGCTTCATTCCCTAGGATTCGGTCCAGTACTGCCCCTTCTCTTGTAGGACTTTCTACATGCTGGCTCAAAAAGTTCTCCTGTATGCATTTTAAGAATTCCGCCCCCTTTAAGCCCTTTGCACTAAGACGATCCCAGTTGATATTGGGGAAGTTGAAATCTCCTACTATTATTACCCTATTATTTTTATACCTCTCTGAGATTTGCTTACATATCTGTTCCTCTATCTCTTCCTGCCTGTTTGGGGGTCTGTAGTACACTCCCAGCCAAGTGATTGCCCTCTTTTTGTTTTTAAGCCACATGGCCTCATTTGAGGAACCTTCTAAGATATCATCCCTCCTTATTGCAGTAATTGACTCCTTGATCAACAGTGCAATGACACCTCCTCTTTTACCCCTTTCCTGTCACGCCTGAAGATTCTATACCCTGGAATATTAAGCTGCCAATCCTACACTTCCCTCAACCATGTCTCTCTGATAGCAATATCATATTCCCATATATTAATCAATGCCCTCAATTCATCTGCCTTACCAGTAAGACTCCTTGCATTAAAATAGATGCAATCGAGCCTTGCATTTTTCACTTGTGCCTTAACAGGTCGATATTTGCTCTGCCTTCCAGACTGACTCAATTTCTCTTCTATATTTGACTGTGCATCACCCCCTACTGTACCTCCACTCTGTATCCCTTCCCCCTGCCAAATTAGTTGAAACTGCACCCCACCCCCCAAAAGCACTAGCAAACCTCTCAGCAAGGATGTTGGTCCCATTCCGGTTCAGGTGCACCCATCCAACTTGTACAGGTCCCACCTTTGCCAGAAACAGACCCAGTGATCCAGGAAACTAAAGCCCTCCCTCCTGCACCATCTCCTCAGCCACGCATTCATCTGCTCTATCCTCCTATTCCTATACTCACTTACACATAGCACCGGGAATAATCCAGCGATTACAACCTTTGAGGCCCTGCTTTTTAATCTGCTCCCTAGCTCCCTAAATTCTTGTTGCAGGACCTCATCCCTCTTTCTACCTGTGTCGTTGGTATTATATATATTATATATTATATATCTTGCTTATTAATCTTTTGTGTGGCACCTTATCTAATGCCATTTGGAATTCCAGGTATACTACAAGTACTGGTTACCCTTTATCTGCCTACTAGTTACATCCTCAAAATGGTAGGTCAATTGGCCATTATAAATTGCCCCTAGTATAGGTAGGTGGTAGGGAAATATAGGGACAGATGGGGATGTGGTAGGAATATGGGATTAGTGCAGGCTTAGTATAAAAAAAAATGGGTGGTTGATGGTCGGCACAGACTCGGTGGGCCGAAGGGCCTGTTTCAGTGCTGTATCTCTAAATAAATAAATAAATAAATAAAAATAAACTCTAATAAATTTGTCAAACAGGATTTCCCTTCAGTAAAACCATGTTGACTTGTTCTAATCATACTGTGCTTTTCTAGGGTAAAATGTTGGAAAAGGTTATAAGAGACAAGATTTATAATCATCTTGAAAAGAATAAGTTCATTAGAGATAGTCAGCACGGTTTTGTGACGGGTAGGTCGTGCCTCACAAACCTTATTGAGTTTTTCGAGAAGGTGACCAAACAGGTGGATGAGGGTAAAGCAGTGGATGTGGTGTATATGGATTTCAGTAAGGCGTTTGATAAGGTTCCCCACGGTAGGCTATTGCAGAAAATACGGAAGTATGGGGTTGAAGGTGATTTAGAGCTTTGGATCAGAAATTGGCTAGCTGAAAGAAGACAGAGGGTGGTGGTTGATGGCAAATGTTCATCCTGGAGTTTAGTTACTAGTGGTGTACCGCAAGGATCTGTTTTGGGGCCACTGCTGTTTGTCATTTTTATAAATGACCTGGAAGAGGGTGTAGAAGGGTGGGTTAGTAAATTTGCAGATGACACTAAGGTCGGTGGAGTTGTGGATAGTGCCGAAGGATGTTGTAGGGTACAGAGGGACATAGATAGGCTGCAGAGCTGGGCTGAGAGATGGCAAATGGAGTTTAATGCGGAAAAGTGTGAGGTGATTCACTTTGGAAGGAGTAACAGGAATGCAGAGTACTGGGCTAATGGGAAGATTCTTGGTAGTGTAGATGAACAGAGAGATCTTGGTGTCCAGGTGCATAAATCCCTGAAGGTTGCTACCCAGGTTAATAGGGCTGTTAAGAAGGCATATGGTGTGTTAGCTTTTATTAGTAGGGGGATCGAGTTTCGGAGCCACGAGGTCATGCTGCAGCTGTACAAAACTCTGGTGAGACCGCACCTGGAGTATTGCGTGCTGTTCTGGTCACCGCATTATAGGAAGGATGTGGAAGCTATGGAAAGGGTGCAGAGGAGATTTACTAGGATGTTGCCTGGTATGGAGGGAAGGTCTTACGAGGAAAGGCTGAGGGACTTGAGGTTGTTTTCGTTGGAGAGAAGGAGGAGGAGAGGTGACTTAATAGAGACATATAAGATAATCAGAGGGTTAGATAGGGTGGATAGTGAGCGTCTTTTTCCTCGGATGGTGATGGCAAACACGAGGGGACATAGCTTCAAGTTGAGGGGTGATAGATATAGGACAGATGTGAGAGGTAGTTTCTTTACACAGAGAGTAGTAAGGGCGTGGAACGCCCTGCCTGCAGCAGTAGTAGATTCGCCAACTTTAAGGGCATTTAAGTGGTCATTGGATAGACATATGGATGAAAATGGAATAGTGTAGGTCAGATGGTTTTACAGGTCGGCGCAACATCGAGGGCCGAAGGGCCTGTACTGCGCTGTAATGTTCTAATTCTAATTAGATGCATTGTTAAGATTTCCTTCATAATAGATTCCAGCATTTTCCCAACGACTGATGTTAGGCTAACTGGCCTGCAGTTCACTGTTTTCTCTGTCTCCTCTTTCTTGAAAAGCAATGTAACAGTTGCCAACTTCCAATCTGATGGAATTGTTATCAAATCTAAGGAAATTTGGAAAATCATAGCTCGCGTATCCACTATTTCTGTAGCTATCTCTTTTAGAATCCTAGGATGTAGGCCATCAGGTCCTGGGAATTTATCAAATCTTAGTCGCATAAGTTTCTCCAATACTTTTTCTCTGCTGATATTAATTTCCTTAATTTCCTCACTCTTTTTAGCCCCTAGGTTACCATCTATTTCTGGTATGAAACATCTGTCTTCAACTGTGAAGACAGCCACAAAATATTTGTTTAATGCCACTGCCATTTCCTCATTTCCCATGATAATTTCTCCCGTTTCTGCTTCTAAGGGACCAACGTTTACTTTAGCTACACTCTTCCTATTTATATACCTATACAAGTTATTACAATCTGTTTTTATATTACTGGCTAGTTTACTCAGTTATTTTTTCCTTTTTTATCAACTTTTTGGTGCCCTTTGCTGGTTTCCAAAACACTCCCAATCCTCAGACTTGCTACTCTTTTCTGTAACATTGTAAGCTTCTTCTTTTAATGTAATACTATCTTTAACTTCCTGAATGAACCATGGATGGGTCTTTCTTGCTGAGTTCTTGTTTTTCAAAGGAATATATTTTGTTGAACATTTTGAATTGTTTCTTTAAAGGTTTCCCACTGTTCATTGACCGCCATACCTTTTAGACTATTTACCCAATTTACCTTAGCCAGTTCTCCCCTCATACCTACGTAACTGGCTTTGTTTAAGTTTAATATTTGTGTTTGTGATTGGAGTATGTCACTTTCAAACTTAACATGGAATTCAATGGTATTATGATCATTATTTCCCAGTGGATCTTTTACTATGACATTACGAATTAACCCTACTTCATTACATAATACTAGGTCTAAGATAGCTTTATCTCTAGTCAGTTCCACAACGTATTGCTTCAAGAAACTGTCCTGAAAACATTCTACAAACTCATCTTCTAGACCACTCTTGCCAATTTAATTGTTTCAGTCTATATGAAGATTAAAGTCCCCCACAATTATTACATTGCCTTTGTTACAGCTACAATAATTTCTTGTTCAATGTCCTATCTAATGGTATAACTACTGTCAGAGGACATAGAAACTACTCCCACCTGTGTTTTTTGATTCTTGCTATTCCAAATTTCCACCCATATTAATTTTACTTCATGATCTTCTGAGGCCAGATCTTTTCTCACTTATGTCCTTATGTCATCCTTTACTATCAGGGCTATCCGTTCTCCTTTGCCATTCTGTCTGTCTTTCCGAAATTTTGTGTACCATGGAATATTTATTTCCCAAACTTGATCACCATGTAACCATGTCTCTGTAATGGTGATTAGATCGAAATCATTTACCTCTATTTTTGCCATTAGTTCATCTATCTTATTGCAGATGTTCTTGCATTCAAATAAAGAACCTTTAATTTAATCTTTTTACTTCTATTCCCTGCAATGACCTTATTCGCTGATGTACAATTTTTGTTAAACTCTCTGTCCCTTCCTGTCCCATTCTGCTTGTCTTTACCCACAATGCTATATTGTTCCGATGCCTGGACCTTTCTCTTTGGATTTCTAAATCTCCCTTCACCCAAACCCTCTCCACCATCCACTGCACCAACCCCCCCAGCACCCCCGTTACTTCACAACCTTTAGCCTTATCTGCTGGCGCACACTTCGGTTTGTACAGTCTGTCCCTTCCTGCCAGACTCTGATTATCATTACCCTTGTTGCTATCTTGCTCTCTTGCCTTCTCCTCTCTCTTTAAATTATCACACCTTCCCTCACTTGATCCCTCACCCCACACTACTTTAAAGCCCTCTCTTCCGCCCTAGTTATAAGACTCGCCAGAACATTGGTCCAAGCATGGTTCAGGTAAAGACTTTTTTTTATTCATCATGGGATGTGGGCGTCACTGGCCAGGCCAGCATTTATTGCCCATCTCCAATTGCCCTTGAGAAGGTGGTGGTGAGCTGCCTTCTTGAACCGCTGCAGTCCATGTGAGGTAGGTACACCCACAGTGCTGTTAGGAAGGGAGTTCCAGGATTTTGACCCAGCGACAGTGAAGGAACGGCGATATAGTTACAAGTCAGGATGGTGTGTGACTTGGAAGGGAACTTGCAGGTGGTGATGTTCCCATGCATCTGCTGCTCTTGTTCTTCAAGGTGGTAGAGGTCGTGGGTTTGGAAGGTGCTGTCGAAGGAGCCTTGGTGCGTTGCGGCAGTGCATCTTGTAGATGGTACACACTGTTGCCACTGTGCGTCGGTGGTGGAGGGAGTGAATGTTTGTGGATGTTGTCCAATCAAGCGGGCTGCTTTGTTCTGGATGGTGTCGAGCTTCTTGAGTGTTGTTGGAGCTGCACCCATCCAGGCAAGTGGAGAGTATTCCATCACACTCCTGACTTGTGCCTTGTAGATGGTGGACAGGCTTTGGGGAGTCAGGAGGTGAGTTACTCGCCGCAGGATTCCTAGCCTCTGACCTGCTCTTGTAGCCACGGTATTTATATGACTACTCCAGTTCAGTTTCTGGTCAATGGTAGCCCCTAGGATGTTGATAGTGGGGGATTCAGCGATGGTAATGCCATTGAATGTCAAGGGGAGATGGTTAGATTCTCTCTGGTTGGAGAGAATCCCAACAGTACAGCTCCCATTTTCCTCAGTACTGCTGCCAGTGCCCCATGAATCAAAACCCATTTCTCCCACACCAATCTTTCAGCCACGCATTTAACTATCTAATCTTATTTACCCTACGCCAATTTTCTCATGGCTCAGGTAACAACGCAGAGATTATTACCTTTGAGGTTCTGCTTTTTAATTTAGCCCCTAGGTGCTCATACTCCTCGTGCAGAACCTCTTTCCTACTCGTATGTAATTGACATGGACCACGACAACTGGATCCTCCCCTCCCACTGCAAGTTCCTCTCCAGCCCTGAGCAGCTGTCACAAACCCTGGCACCAGGCTTGCAACACAGCCTTCTGGACTCCTGCTCTTGGCTGTGGAGAACTGTGTCTATCCCCATCTCTATACTGTCCCCTACTATCACTACATTCCTATTTACTCCCCCATGCTTGAATGACTTCCTGTACCAAGATTCCATGGTCAGTTCATTCATCCACCCTACAGCCCTCGCTCTTTTCCATACAAGCTGAAAGAACCTCAAACCTGTTGGACTATTGCAAGGGCTGAGACTCCTCTACTCCTCTACTTCTGCCTTCTCAATCCCCTTACCTACCTCACTTGCAGTCACGCTGTCCTGTCCCTGACCACTGACCAAATCAGAAGATTCTATCCTAAGAAGTGTGACTGCCTTCTGGAACAAAGTGTCCAAGTAACTGTCCCCCTGATGTATCACAGTCTCTGAGCCAAAGCTCGTCGCGTCACAGACACTTACTGCAGATGTGTTTGCTGTGGATCACACTGGTATCCACCAGCTCCCACATACTGCAGCCGCATCACATCACCTGCCTTGCCATCTGTATTATGTGTTGTTGTTTTTCTTAATGAATTTATAATTAATAAACCCCACTACTACTAAGCCCCACTATTAATAGGCTTTGCTACTGTTGGTAAACCTTACTTCTAATAATAAAACCTTACTAATAAATTAAATCAACTTTAATTACAGCTAACCTATCCAATACCTCCTCCTTACCAATTTTAAGCCCTTCAAGTGTCTGAATTACCTCCTCTTTCACCATGACCTGCACAGCATCTTCTTCCTTGGTAAAGACAAATGTAAAGTATTCATTTCATACCTTAGCCATGCCCCCTGCCTCCATGTGCAAATCCCCTTTTCGGTCCCTAATTGGCCCCACTCCTCCTTTTACCATCCTTTTAATATGCCTATAGAAGACTTTTGGATTCCCTTTTATATTAGCTGCCAGTCTTTTTTCATACTCTCTTTGCTTCTCTTATTTGATCTTTTATTTTCCCTCTGAACCTTCTATATTCAGCCTGGTTCTTGGTTGTATTATCCACGTGATATCTGTCATAGGCACACTTTTTCTTCTTCAGCTTAATCGCTATCTCTTACATTATTCTTGGAGCTCTGGATTTGTTTGCCCTACCTTTCCCCTTCGTGGGAATATACCAAACTAGCTCTTCTTTAAAGGCAGCCCATTGTTCAGTTATCATTTTGCCTGGCAACCTTTGATTCCAATTTATCTGGACCAAATCCATTCTTACCCCATTGAAGTTGGCTTTGCCCCATTTAATCACTCTTACTTTGGATTGTTCCTTGTGCTTTTGCCCCAAATGTGTCCAAATGCACAGAAGGGCAGCTGGAAACTCTTGCAATTAATCACTCCAAATAAATGCTGGCCTTGCCAGTGATGCCAACATCCCATGAATGAATAAAAAAATTTAGTACAAAATTCCTTACACATGGGCAAATGTACATTGAGTATATATTAACTTAACTAGCAACTAGCACCATTCAATGTGAACGTTTGTATTCTTCCTCTTTCACCAAAGTTTGGAATTGTGACATTAATTTAGCAGACACAGAACACCTTAGTGCAGCTTCTAATTTTTTTATCCAGCAGTTGAGAGTGATACTTTGACTTCATAGAGGGATTGCTGAGAATGTTGACTTGCAGGACAGCCCCACACACTCACCAGAGATGTACTTTGCCCTTTGCCATGCTGTGTCCCATTGGTGTTGCTTGTTTCTGATTGGGCTTGTTTGCTTCTGCTGGCCTGCATTGGTTATTCCAATTAGTCAAACTGGCTGGGATGACAGCTCCATATATAATTGTTGGTGTTTCCATTATGCTGAAATCTGGCATTTTCCCCTGTACAACACACCATTTTAGCAGTTAACTAATAAGCAGTAACCAAGGAAGTGAAGCATACACAATAAAATATTGTCACTCTGCTTTTGTCTTCCCATTTTACCAACAAACCCACAAAAAAGGTATGGTACATATACATACATGCGAATACGAGTATTGACATCGTAAGTCTATTCATTTTTTGAATTTACAAATTCAAACATGTAATTCGCCACATCTGGATTTATAATTAGCCACATGGGGCTAGTGACTAACGTATTTGACAACACTGCTGTACAGTTAACGTTAAGTATCACAACACTAAACCTCAGCTCTCTAAGAAAAGCAGCATCCATTGAGTTTAAAATCGGGGCTAGAGCGGACTTCTGGGAGGTTCTAGTGGTGATACTATTTGCCTACTTCATTTTGTGATTACGCCACTGCTGTTTTGTTAAAGTTAACAAACCTGCATTTGTGTTTTTCTGTCTTGACGGAGCGGTCAGTGGGAGAGGAAATGAGTCAGGGACGAGTTTCACTGACTGAGGTTATCACAAGCTGTCAGCAGTTGTCCTCCTGCAGCAAGCGGACTCCCACACACTTTCAGTCCACGATGTCTTAGTTGTGACACCGATATTCAAGCTTTTTCCTTCACTTTGAGGTGACGAGAAGATTTGACACAATTTCAATATGACCCTGTGCATCCGAAACGTCACCTCACTCGTCCAGCGCTCAGCCGAGAGCTTTCTGGACGGAGGAATTAACACAGTATTAATATTTGTCAATACGTCTTTAAGATGTTAATCCAAAGTCTAATTTTAGAAAAACAAAGCATTAATTTAGGTTTTTTTCGTGGGCACTTCTGCAACAGGAAGCACAACGTTTCACGTAAGACGCCGGGAGGTGTGGTGAAATTAGACGTTTTTTCTCTCAATTTAACGTGTTTTTTTCGAAATCAAATTTTGCAATAAAAGATTCCGAAAAATCAAACATTTGAATTGGAAGACCGACGATCCGAGCAGGCTGCAGGAAAAATATTTGAGATATTCAAACAAGACAAAAAAAGAGGAAAAGAAACTCGGCACAAATTGTAACGGTTTTTTTTTGATCGCAGCAGTTGCGTTTTTTTTTAAACACAGCTCCCAGATTTGTTTTTAAGTATAATACGTTGAGAAACATGAGGCAAATTGCAGGAGGATGTCCTTGGTTAGGAATCTTCCTTTATTTTACAGAAATATGGGCCTACAGCAGTATCTGCAGATTGTCAACGCAGGCATGTAAACATGTTCGCTGTATTCATGTTGCAACAGTTTTCATGTTTCCACATTTCGAATCACTTTCATTTATATATTACGATGATGAATTTACCTTTCTATTTATCACAACAAAGTACCGTCAGCTTTTTATCCCACGCATTTAATTTTAGGATTTCAATTACAAACTAATTGTTTCGTTTTTCCAATTTACTTTGTTTACTATATTCCACTTTTGCTCCCTCATAAAGATATCTTCAGTAAACTTTTTTTTGTGGGGAAACAAATACTGCAGTTTGAACAAATTGCGATTAAAAAGTACACCGGGATTTCCCCCCAAATACTGTCCTTGTATATTGCATGCGCACATTATACAAAACCACAATTAAACCTTTGGGTTTTATATAATTGGTATGTTAGAATCTATATAATTTGCGTCCGTTCACGTGCAGTAAATTGTCTTACAGCATTTGTGAAATTATGCAAATACTTGCTTCAATGGCACTTAATCACTTTACTGAAGCAATACCGTCACTTGAAATCTGGGAACTTTTCTATTTATTAAAGTGACGTGTTCCAACTTGTAAACATTATTCTTCAAGATTTTTCGTTAAAATATTTATCTGTTAGGCCACAAAGATGATTTTTCCTCATAAAATTAAAGGTTATTCTCGATAAAATAATCAAACTGCGTGAAACCTCTTTTAAAATGTCAAAATATTGATTTGCTTAAACATAATACCTGTGGTGTGAATTTATAGTGTGGAAAAGATTTTCATTTCTATTTTTAAGACATGGTCACTATTGAGCTTTCACTACAGAATATTAATATTGTTATAATTGGTAGATTACGTTAAGAAAAAACACACGAGACAATTCAACCATGTTAATAAATTACAGAGCAGCCATCAAGATAAACTTTTTTATTCCACACAATGTTCCTTTTGAATGACACGCTCTATTGTCCAGATCTGCTTTAAAAACACCCTTTATTATACGATGAGATGTGATTTGTAGAGGAAGCCAAACGTTAAATTCTATCTTTTATGTTACCTACCACAGTAATAAAATAAATTAATTCAGGAAAGGCAACTCCATTTACAGCATTAAAAATAGATACATATTTACAATTACAAGGAAGCATTTATTGGAACAAAGGAACAGTTAAATCTTTTATAAATTATGTAGTCTATTTTGATATATTTCGATATCATGAAAGCAATGCAATATTTGCATCGAGTAAATAAAAAGCTTATAACTTAACGTTTATTAAAACAAACAAAATCTCAGTTTTCACTTCGGCAGACAAGCCGGAAACAATGCTTCCATACCAGTCTACTGAAAATAAAAGATACACAAATTAAATGAAACAAACACGAAGTATTCGGCATTTTAAATAATGTAGAAACACAGTCGTTTATAGGTGTGTTAAAACAGCTCCCTTCCGAAGAACCAGCAAATGTTCAACAGCTGCATAAAGGCACAAGACATAGTCTGAACCGAAAAATGCAATCATTGCAAATTATCCCTCGTGTTAGCTTCATTGTTTCGTGTAACAATTTTATGTCAAATATTAAATTGCGACATTAAACCGTTTCCTTAATAAACGATATCTTGGGAACCGATGGAACATCAACAATAATATTTGCCAGATTCTATTTCAACACTAATTTGCAACATACAAAGCGAATTTAGCATGATGGCATGAAAAATATAAACGTGTTTAAAACAGCTTTGAATGCCAATCTTCCCCCGACCCCCCGCACCTGCCCGCCACACACACACATACGCATTAAAAACAGACAAGGAAATAAAGTACTGTTTATATAGAATTACAAATAATAGAAACTAATAAGACAAATGTATATATGTTGGTTAACAATTTCAATAAATACTTCTTGCTTATTACGTTCGTTCTATAGATTTTGTTCCATCCATTGAACTGTCTCCGTCCTCTTGTACATCAAGGCTAACTCATAGGGAGTCTGTCCCTTTCCGTTTTTATGTGTGAGGTTTGATTTATTTGCCAAAAAAATAATTACATCAGTATGACCTTCCTGTGCAGCAAGATGGATGGGCAGATTGCCCTCAGAATTTTCAATATTTACGTTTGCCCCAAAGTCCACCAAGATTTCCAATGTGTCCAGAAACCCTTCTCTAGCTGCATCGTGAGCTGGTGTGAATCCGCCGTGATCTTGCTGGTTTGGTTTAGCTCCAGCTTTCAGCAGTGATTTGGCTATTATTGTATTACCAATTTGCATCACCTGGAAATATAAAAACGAGCAATAAAGTGTGTGAAAGAAAGAAAACGTGAAAGTTAAGAGTGTACCACCATACACATCTGCACCGCCACACTATCATTTTTTCTCTCTACAAGACCATTTTAAAATCTTAAGCAATGTATGTTCAACTCTTAACTACACATAGTTCAACAAACATCCATTTTAATCAAATTTTCTAAACGTTTTAATTTTGAGTGTAGAGTGAGTCCAGCTGCTGCTTCTTAAAACATTTCCAGCTAACATTTGATTTAACGAAATTCGTGATGGCGTTTCTCCACACCTGTCGTTTAGCAATGATTAAATATTGGACCAATCTATTTCCATATTTTATCTGAACACTTTCAAAAGAAAATATTTAATAAGACCACCAGACATCAATACGAAAGAAAACGAAATTTTATTTTTTACAGGTAATTTCTGCTTATCTATAGCAGCTATCAATTGATTTAATTAATTTGAATCAAAACGTTTTGTTACGGTATTGTATATATGTCACTGCACAGTTAAAACGCGATTCGAGGTAAACCACAAAGTGTTTCGACAGGCATGACGTTGACGCATAACAAACCATGAGCTCCCATTTTCACAACGTTAGTACAATCGATATTTATATAAATAAAATTAAACCAAATTGGTCATATTTTCTAAAACACTAATATTTACATTATGTAAAAGGGAAAGCCATTATTTTAAATCGTGAGTACATCAGCAGCTGGTGTCCTAACAATCTTACAAGTGTAAAGAGGTAATTCGGAGGGGTATTTAAAAGTTAATATTTAATAGTTAACATATGAACATTACAAAATACATTTTTATTTACTGTGACTTTAAATGCAGGTTTATACCGTCGTTCCAACAAATGAGCATCAACCTGTCAAATTAATGGTAACGTCACTATTTTATTTTTATGCATTCATTTTTACTGTGATTCCTGCACAATATCAAAGTGCTGTTCGAAATAAAATATTGTACGGGGTAGTTGAAAATACTGAATCGCATATTGCTGTTTAAAATAAAAACGCAGCTTCTTTATCATGTAATTCGGGAGCTGCATTTTAATCGGTTGCCGAATCTCACAGGGATTGACACACTGGAGCAATAAACACCGTTTTAAACTCAGTACCTCAACTGGTTTTAGCGCAATATCTATTTGTCATAGCATTGACTTCATTCAAACTCATGATTTAAAAAAATAGATTTTTACTTGCAATAAAATATTATGTTTTATTGGACGTTAGTTAGGTATTTTATGAAAGTATTTAAGCAAACCCCACCATAATTCTTACACTGAAAACGAATAAAATATTAATACCTATCTACTCTCTGAATTTCTGAAATCAGTTATAATGAATTTCTTCTAAACAGTTTTAATTGCAGTAAACTTACTTATTCTGCTTCCAAGTCATTTCCAGCATCCAGAGTTACCTAATAGTTGTTGCTTAATCCTGAATGAATGAAACTAACCTGAAATTTGCGACCATCAGAGAGGTGATAATGCAATCTTTATATGCATATATTTGTCAAAATACAAAATGGATGATTTGAATGGAGATAGAAAGGCGAAGATGTATAAAACCACATTTATACATTCTGTTCACTCTGACGTAAATTAAACTAGCATGGGATTATTAATTATTTACCATCCCTAAAACATTGATGGTACTTTTTCTAAAATATAATAATGGGCCCATCGTTACCAAACGCATTTGTTCATTTTAAAATCAATTGTGTTCGTTTGCTAATTATCGTTTCTTTTCGATTACTTAAGAAAATTAGTACTTATGTCCAAAAAAGCTTTGAATCAGTGTTGCTTCTACAATATTGTATCATTGCCAGTGCTTCAGTTATTTGAAAACCGATGAATGCACGGCAACAATCAGAAACATTGCATGCATCCCAAAGATGTACACAGCAAATAATAAAAATGTGCTGTTGAAGATAGTCCACGTTGCAATCCTTCTGTATT
Source organism: Heterodontus francisci (assembly GCF_036365525.1). Taxonomy (NCBI): domain Eukaryota; kingdom Metazoa; phylum Chordata; class Chondrichthyes; order Heterodontiformes; family Heterodontidae; genus Heterodontus; species Heterodontus francisci. The sequence continues at coordinate 52,137,849 of NC_090378.1, forward strand.
TCTGTAAGCATCATACAATTGCAATAGTGAACTTTTTATCGTTTAGAATTTCATCTTTACAAGTGGGGAAACTGCATCGCCCCAAAAGATACTTGCAGAGAATCGTATGCTCAAGTAGCATTGTCATGATAGTAAAATACGTTTTGTTTTAACCAAGGTGTTTTGAAATTCAATGGCTATTTCAGCAATGCGTCATTTATTGTATCAACTGCTGTCTGATCCATACTGACACATTGACGAAATTAGGTGGACTTTTTTTTTTAGAAAATATTATGCATGTAGGACAGCGCAGATGCTTTTCTTATAGATTAAAATGCAGTGCGTAGTGTCGAAAAAAAGAATAGTTACACTAACCTGAAGTGCAGTTCTGCCAAACTTATTGATTGCACCCACTTTCACCCCATTTTCTAGCAAAGTGTTGACTTCTTTCGAGTCTCCTTTGGCTGCAGCGCTTGTTAGTTTGTTACCGTCTGATCCATCAGCTGTTTCCATTATTAATGTTTCAAAAAATGTCGAAATTCGAAAAGCACAGACGCCAACAGGTATGGTGGAGATGAAGAATCTAACCCCGCTCTGTAGTATAGTATTTACTAACTCAAGAGTAATTGATGTGTGATCCTAGTAATGACGTTGCCCGATCCGCCCCTTTTCTCATCAATATAATACACGTGATACAAGTCCAAGGATAGCTTGGCTATTTCAAAGTTAACATTTTCAAGTGATTTGTGCCATGTTATCGCATAGCACAAAAAAAATCAAAATACGCTTAATTTCTCGTCAGCCACTCTGTGGATATTTAGTATCTCACCTACACAACTGCAAAAATTCTCGAAGTAATGTCGGAAAATACAGCAGTGGAATCAGTTACTGTATCCCCGATAGAGATGCAATATTTGAATGTTTTGCAGTTTTCCCGCCCATTTTGCAACTGTTACTTCACTGTAAATGAAAGGCTGCTCTCGGCAACAAACTCCGGCTTGTTCATAGATTTCTGTTTTTTTTTTGGTTCCACTTACTCTTTCAGCCAAACTAAATTGCAGGAAAATGCCATCAAGCCGCTCCGTTCAAAGAAATTGAGTCCATCAGCTTTGACATCTCCAGCCCCGGGACCTGGAAGGCAGCTACTGCGCATTGCGGGTGCTATGATCGTATTAAACAGGAAAGTAACTTGCTGCTGCCCGGTTAATGTGCAAATATTCACGTTTCAAGTAGCCGTTGTGATCCAGTCACAGGATTCGTGCAGTTGTCCTTGCAACAGTAAACGTTTCTCCTTATGAAAATACCGGCGGTTCCGTATTGCTGATCGCTTATAGCAGTTTTGCAAAAAAAAACTTATTGACATCATCAAATTTTAAAAATGAGCGCTTCTCAGCTTCTGCCAGTACCGCCCACACTTTGCGTCGTAACGGAAACGGCAGCTACAGTTTCCAGCTGCAAGCTCAGCCCAGTTCGCGGAACCGCGTTCCGGGTTTTCTGCTCTCGCCGATCGCTCCCGGGGGCTCTGCTCGCAGATTAACCTTCGCCAAGGCGTCTCCGTTATATTTTTCGCTGACGGAATGCCAGTAACGGACACGGACGAATTTTAAAATTGTACAATGTAAATTGAAAGAGCCAATCCCCACTCCCACTCCACCTAGTAATCTACTGATTTGCATTTTGAACGCAAAGGTCACACCAGAAATTTCTAGCCCGGGCCTTTGGTGGATCAGAACTAGAGGGTGTTTAGGCATTTCGCTGTCATGGTGGAGTATGTACAGGGGGAAGAGTTAGTTAGGTTATGCAACGTCAAATAGCTCACCGTCTCTCGGCCACCTGTGTAACGCGCACCGTTCCGTATTCCAGGTGCCAGCTTTTCTAAATGCGAACAAGGTCTGTCGAAAATGACAAGCAGTGTAAAACGGCCCGTTGTGGTCGGTCCCCTCAGCAGCAGTCACTGCAGACAGCTGTCACCGCAGGAGCAAGTTCAGCCATGCCTGAGGTAGCTGAACTAAATATGCATTCAAGATGGTATCCTGCAAATCATTACATGTCTAGCAGTAGCAGGACCCATACCCCATTAAATTAGGCGCAGCACTCTGGTGTTAAGCAATACGAATTTAGAGCTAGAGGGAAAAAACGTTTTAAAAAGTATGATATTTTTAAAATCAGACATGAACCGCGTTACCCGTGCACGGGAGCTGGGACAGCAAGAGTGAAAGGGCAGCAATTCTCTGTGGAGGGGCTGTCCAATTAAACATAAGATGAGCTACTGGTGCTTCTCAAATGTCAAAGACTCAATCTTAAACTGCCATGACAGGAATTTGTATGAAAGCTTCCCACAACACTACTGCACAAGAAACTATGATTTTTTTAAATGTTATTTTGCTTAACTTTTATCCCAAATTTTCTTCCTTAATATCCTGAAGACCCTAACTAAGGCTGAAGCATTTGCAACAGCCTTCAGGCAGAAGTGGCGAGTTGATGATCCATCTCAGCCTCCTCCTGAAGGCCTCAGCAAAACACATGTCAGTCTTCAGCCAATTGGATTCACTCCAGGTGATATCAAGAAACATAGAAAATAGGAGCAGGAGCAGGAGTAGGCCATTCGGCCCTTCGAGCCGGCTCTGCCATTCATTATGATCATGGCTGATCATCCAACTCAGTAACCTGATCCTGCTTTCTCCCCATACCCTTTGATCCCTTTAGACCCAAGAGCTATATCTAACACCTTCTCGAAAATATACAATGTTTTGGCCTCAACTGCTTTCTGTGGTAGCGAATTCCACAGGCTCACCACTCTCTGGGTGAAGAAATTTCTCCTCATCTCAGTCCTGAAAGGTTTACCCCGTATCCTTAGACTATGACTGCTGGTTCTGGACTCCCCCACCATCGGGAACATCCTTCCTGAATCTACCCTGTCAAGTCCTGTTAGAATTTTATAGGTTTCTATGAGATCCCCCCTCACTCTTCTGAACTCTGGCGAATATAATCCTAACCGACTCAATCACTCCTCATACGTCAGTCCCACCATCCCAGGAATCAGTCCGGTACACCTTTGCTGCACTCCCTCTATAGCAAAAACATCCTTCCTCAGACAAGGAGACCAAAACTGCACACAATATTCTAGGTGTGGCCTCACTAAGGCCCTGTATAATTGCAGCAAGACATCCCTGCTCCTGTACTCAAATCCTCTCGCTATGAAGGCCATTTGCCTTTTTTACCGCCTGTTGCACCTGCATGCTTACCTTCAGCGACTGGTGTACGAGAACACCCAGGTCTCGCTGCACATTCCCCTCGCAGTTTATAGCCATTCAGATAATAATCTGCCTTCCTATTTTTGCTACCAAAGTGGATAACCTCACATTTATACACATTATACTGCATCTGCCATGCATATGCCCACTCACTCAACTTGTCCAAATCACCCTGAAGCCTCTCTGCATCCTCCTTACAACTCACCCTCCCACCCAGTTTTGTGTCATCTGCAAATTTGGAGATATTGCATTTAGTTCCCTCATCTAAATCATTATATTGTGAATAGCTGGGGTCCTAGCACCGATCCCTGTGGTACCCCACTAGTGACTGCCTGACATTCGAAAAAAGACCCATTTATCCCTACGCTTTGTTTCCTGTCTGCCAACCAATTTTCTATCCATCGCAATACAGTACCCCCAATCCCATACGCTTTAATTTTACATGCTAATCTCTTATGTGGAACTTTGTCGAAAGCCTTCTGAAAGTCCAAATAAACCACATCCACTGGCTCCCTCTCATCAACTCTACTATTTACATCCTCAAAAGAATTCTAGTAGATTTGTCAAGCATGATTTCCCTTTCGTAAATCCATACTGACTCTGCCCGATTCTACCACTGTTCTCTAAGTGCTCTGCTATAAAACCTTTGATAATGGACTCTAGAATTTTCCCCACTACCGATGTCAGGCTAACTGGTCAATAATTCCCTGCTTTCTCTCTACCTCCTTTTTAATTTAGTGGGGTTACATTAGCTACCCTCTAATCTGTAGGAACTGTTCCAGAGTCCATAGAATCTTGGAAGATGACCACCAATGCACCCACAATTTCTAGGGCTTCCTTAAGTACTCTGGGATGCATACCATCAGGCCCTGGGGATTTATTGGTCTTCAGTCCCATCAATTTCCCCAACCATTTCTCTACTAATACTGATTTCCTTCAGTTCCTCTCTCTCACAAAGCCCTGTGTTCCCCAACATTTCTGGTATGATATTTGTGTCCTGCTTTGTGAAGACAGAACCAAAATATGCATTTAGTTGGTCAGCCATTTCTTTGTTCCCCATAATAAAGTCCCCTGTTTCTGACTGTAAGGGACCTACATTTGTCTTCACCAATCTTTTTCTCTTCACATATCTATAAAAACTTTTACAGTCAGTTTTTATCTTCCCCGCAAGCTTGCTTTCATATTCTATTTTCCCCTTCTTAATCAATCCCTTGGTCCTCCTTTGCTGAATTCTAAACTGCTCCCAATCCGTAGGTCTGTTGTTTTTTCTGGCAGATTTATTTGCCTCTTCCTTGGATCTAATGCTATCTCTAATTTCCCTTTAAGCCATGGTTTGGCTACCTTTCCCATTTTACTTTTGCGCCAGACAGGGATAAACAATTGTTGCAGTTCATCCATGTGCTCTTTAAATGTTTGCCATTGCCTATCTACCGTCATCCCTTCAAGTAACATTTCCCAATCCATCATAGCCAACTCACGCCTCATACCTTCGTAGTTTCCTTTACTAAGATTCAGGACCCTAGTCTCAGAATCAACTACGTCACTCTCCATCTTGATGAAGAATTCTATCATATTATGGTGGCTCATCCCCAAGGGGTCTCTCACAACTAGATTGTCTGAAGGCACTGGATACTGCAAAGGCTACGGGCTCTGACAACATTCTGGTAATAGTACTGAAGACCTGTGCTCCAGAACTTGCCGCGTCCCTAGTCAAGCTGTTCCTGTACCGCTACAACACTGGCATCTACTCGGCAATGTGGAAAATTGCTCAGGTAGGTTCTGTACACAAAAAGCAGGACAAATCTGACCCAGCCAATTACCTCCCCATCAGTCTACTGTCGATCATGAGTAAAGTGATGGAAGGTGTCATCGACAGTGCTATCAAGTGGCACTTGCTTCGCAATAATCTGCTCAGTGATGCTCAGTTTGGGTTCCAGCAGGGCTACTCAGCTCCTGACCTCATTACAGCCTTGGTTCAAACATGAACAAAAGAGCTGAATTCAAGAGGTGAGGTGAGAGTGACTGCCCTTGACATCAAGGCAGTATTTGACCGAGTATGGCATCAAGGAGCCCTAGCAAAACTGGAGTCAATGGGAATCAGGGGCAAAAATCTCCACTGGTTGGAGTCATACCTAGCGCAAAGGAAGATGGTTGTGGTTGTTGGAGGTCAATCATCTGAGCTGTAGGACATCACTGCAGGAGTTCCTCAGGGTAGTGTCCTAGGCCCAACCATCTTCAGCTGCTTCAACAATGGCCTTCCCTCAGTCATAAGGTCAGAAGTGGGGATGTTCACTGATGATTGCACAATATTCAGCACCATTTGCGACTCCTCAAATAGTGAAGCAGTCTGTGTAGAAATGCAGCAAGACCTGGACAATATCCAGGCTTGGGCTGATAAGTGGCAAGTAACATTTGCGTCACACAAGTGCCAGGCAATAACTATCTCAAACAAGAGAGAATCTAACCATCTCCCCTTGACAATCAATGGCATTAGGATTGCTGAATCCCCCACTATATAACATTCTGGGGGTTACCATTGACCAGAAACTGAACTGGAGTAGCCATATAAATATCATGACTAAAATAGTATATTTCTATGGACATCAGTGGCCCTCTAGTGCTGTAGAAGAATAACCATTTTAATGTGATTTTTTAAAATATTCGTTATAGTCCCCAAGCTCTGGAATACCCTCTCTCCACTTCACTTTCCTCCTTTAAGACACTCCTTAAAACCTACCTCTTTGACCAAGCTTTTGGTCATCTGACCCAATATCTCCTTATATGGCCTGATGTCATACTTTGTTTGGTAATGGTCCTGTAAAGTGCCTGGAACATTTTATTACGTTAAAGGCGTTGTTTAAATATGTTGTTGTTGTTGTTGCTGCTGCTAGGTGTGACTCCAATCAGTGGAGAGTATTCCCCCGATTCCCATTGACTTTAATTTTGCTCGGGCTCCTTGATGCCACACTTGGTCAATTGCTGCCTTAATGGCAAGAGCAGTCACTCTCAACTCACCTCTAGAATTCAGCTCTTTCATCCATGTTTGAACCAAAGGTGTAATGAGGCCTGCAGCTGGGTGCCCCTGGTGGAACCCAAACTGAGCAACAGTGAGCCGGTTATTGCTGAGTAAGTGCTACTCGATAGTACTGTAGATGACAACTTCCATCAGTTTGCTGATGATTGAGAATAGACTGATGGGGCGGTAATTGATCAAATTGGATTTGTCCTGCTTTTTATGGGCAGGACATACCTGTACAATTTTCCACATTGTTGGATAGGTACCAGTCTTGTCGCTGTACTGGAACAGCTTGGCGTGGCTAGTTCTGGAGCACAAGTCTTCAATATTACAGCCTGGTGTTGTTGGGGCCCATAGTCTTTGCTGTAGAGCAGCAGGCTATTCAATTGTAAGAAACATCCCATCAAGCCCAGTCCAGGCTCCTTTAGGTACCTGTACAGAAGTATTTTACATCAGGGTTCTTTGGACAGCCATCAGGAGCAGAAACACTGACTGCTTTCTTTCCCTCTGCAGCCTATTTGCAGCACCCCATGCTGCCATCCGAGTTAAGATCCACCACAAAATGGGAATTGAATCTGGGCCCTCTCAAGTGTTTAATAGGTTCCACAATGGGCAACTGAATGATGGGGAAGTCCACCAGATTGTTTTCAATGAGTTCAGATTTTTGAACACTGCCTGGTGGTTCATTAGCTCACTCATGCAACTCTCAGGATTTCATTGAGCTTTTACTCATAATTTAAAGTGGCCAGAAAGGTCCAGTTCACCATAACTGTTCTAATCTCATTTGATTCTATAATATCACTGTTTGTTATTTGCATTGATGTAGGGAGTTAACAGCTCTTTTTAGCATCTAACAATTAGCAGCAGTGTTTTACACTAAAGCTGGTGTAGATATGCTGCAATCAGTTTTATCAATAGTCCAAATAATGGCCTAATCCTGATGTTTATCAACTCGCTACTTTAAGGTACTGAGTCCACACTCCAGGTTCACATATAAGAAAGCAAAATAAAATTATGAAATTATATGTCAGGCATTGTTTGGAGGCCACCATGCTGTGGTCTGTGACTTATGGGACTCAGGCTCAGCCCAGTCCTGTACAAGAGCATTCAGTCGACCACATGAGATGGTTGCAAAACAATAAGACTGTGTCTTACAGAACATTGTTTATTTTAAAGCTCAGCGTGCATGTATAGAATATTATTCCCTTTTTCATAATTTTGTGTTAACTTTGAAGCAGAGATCTGACTGAATGAAAATGACTTCATTGTAGCTTGTTAAGTTCATTTGTCATGAATAGAACATGAGGTTAATCATTGATACAGTTTTAAAATTTACTCCCAAATCACAAAAAACTGAAGCAGTTGCACCTGGATTATCAGAAAGGTTGGTAAACTGGTGCTTTGTTGCTTTTTGGAAATAGAACAATTGTCGTGATTTGGCATTAGTTTTGGATATTATTTTAAATTTTTTTTGTGTTAGGCATCGCAGGCAAACACTTTCTAGAAATGTTTGTCGAGCAACTTGGAAAGCTGTTAAATTAGATCTTTTTTTAAAAAAAAACACAAAACTAGATCTTACCTTAGGTATAATAGATGTCTTCTAAATTTGAAATTTGGATTTTCAATAAAAAGTAAAGAAATCTTTCAATGGTACAATAAGCAGGCCCCAGGAGGCAATTGGGAGTGGGACCAGGCTGCAGGCTTCCCAGAATTATATCAAGTAATTGTCTTCTCTTTAAAAAAAAAGTATGTTACTGAAAATATATTTTTACAATTTATTACTGAAATTTTCACATGATTTGACAGAAAACTTTTCAAGAAAATTATTTCTCTACACAATTTAATTTTTATGATTCAATCATATTGAGTGAAAGGAATGATCTATATCTTTGTGCATATATATCTATAAATATATTTTGCAATCTACTTTAAACTGCTGAAAACGGAATCAAATGAAGTGTTGAAATACAACATTTTGTAGAGGAGGCATACCCCCAGACCCCACAATGGAATCAATCTCACTGCTCCATTCTCTTTTAGAAATTTCTAAATCTCCACTGTCTTCAGTCTATCATGTCCATTCCCTTTTGTAGTTGCTGGCCTGGTCTTTTCTTTGTCAATTTTCAATAATAAAATTGGGAATTGCTTGGAATACATTGGCTTTTAATTCCCATGGGGCATTCCCTGCATAAGTTGATCAGAGGTGTGACACAGTAACAAGGAATCAGGCAGGGCTCATAGATGCCAACACTCCAACCCAGGCTGCATGTTTACAATAGGGCAATGTTGTTGGAGGGATTGAGAAGGAAATTCCCATGCTGGGACCTTGAAAACTCTAATACTGAGCAATTTGACATTGGGATGGGGATGAATGGGCTCTTTGAGCAACAGATGTAGGACGCATCTGGTGTTCAAAATAGTGGCAGAATAATTCTTTACAGCCCTCTGATGAAGGAAACTGATTGTGGCAGTCTTAGAAACTTTTAATGGTTGTTGCCACTGCCAATAGGACTAGTGACTTCCCACCCCTTCCTCTGGTGAAGATACAGGGGATTAATAGAGAAGTGACTCTATCCTGATGCCAGATGGCCACCGGATAGTGAATTTAACCCCAAAAAAGGATGGGTCGGGAGCAGGTTGGGGGGTTAAAACTTTTGATTTTTAGAGTGGGACACAACCCACCTCCAATGCACCTACTTTGCAGGTTTAGATATGTTTGAATGCCGGCAAGAAATACACTCTGAAGCCGTTGATTTAATTATTGTATGTGGGCGGGTACTTATTTTCACAATTGACATTTTTCGAAGACATTAATGATGTCTTTTCAAATTCTTTATCACTTGGCTCTAAATTTAACTTGTACACTGTTACACTGCAAGAGCTTGAAAAACTGACCAGGGAAACAGAGGTGTGTTTGAGCAGAAGTTCAGGTGGGTATTTAAAATTGTCATTATCCCATCTGTATAAAAGCTCACTTATTTCTCAGTTCCTTCTGGCAAGTATTTGGCAGAGTGCTTGTGTGATTACAGCTTTTTACAACCTTGAGGATTTCGAAGTGACAAGATCAGGATGTGTTTGACAGCACATCAGATAAGGAAGACCATCACCATCCATGGCAGCAACAACATGCTCACTTGAGAGTGGTGCACAGGAGGGATGTGTACAGGATGGAGATGCACAGGAGGGAGGTTCACAAGAGAGAGGTGCACAGGAGAGGGGCCATGGGGTTACAGGACCTGTGTCACAGGGTTTACAGACAGAGGCTCAGCATCCTTGACCCTTCAGAATAACAGTGCTTCTGCAGGTTGAGGTTTTATTTTCCAAAAATACACTTTATTGATAAAATTTGTACAAGTACCTTACATAATAGTTCAAATTTGACATTATATTTCTTTCAATACAGTACATGGCATTCTGAGATGACTCACTACACTTAAAATTACAGGTTATATTTACAATTATACATTTCATGTCAAAACATTCCCTGGCGCATATAGTCCGAGGGGTTTTGCAGATGTTCCAGCCGCTCGGTGTATTATGGCGGGAGGGCCTTAGACTGTGGCCTTTCCCCATTGAGTCTTTGAGGTGGTTGACCCAAGCTTTGGTAACAGGAAAAAGAGGGTAATGGTCGACGGATGTTTTTGCGAATGGAAAGTGGTTTCCAGTGGTGTTCCACAGGGCTCAGTGTTGGGTCCCTTGCTGTTTGTGGTATATATTAATAATTTGGACTTAAATGTGGGAGGCATGATTGGGAAATTTGCAGATGACACAAAAATTGGCCGTGTAGTTGAGGTGAAGGAGATAGCTCTGGACTCCAGAAAGACATCAATGGTTTGGTTATCATGATACAAGTGAAAGGATGAGTTGGCATTTGGGATGCAGTAATCAGCAAAATATGGAAGTGGTACTAGTCAATAAATTTTATGTGCTGTAATAAAGAAAGGAAACTTAGCAACATAACATTTTGTCAAACGCCTATATGCATACATGCCCTTTGTAAGTTAGAGTCTCTTGACCTTACACTTCCTACAGCTTCTACATAGTGCATCCTGTGTGGCTTCAGCAAATGTAAAGGCAGCCTGCTCAGATCCATACACAACTGCCCATAAGTCTTTGGCCTATGCCTTTTGGGTTTTGGAGCCCCTGTGGGCTACACTTAAGACTGCTGCATCTACATCTGTGCAGGGCAGACTCAGTCATTGGGAGACGAAGAGCTTGTCAGGTACTAGAGTTAATTAGTATTCTCATAGTAAAAGATCCTTGGGGGAAAAAGTGATCATAAAACTGTTGAATTTCATGTTTAAGTTTGAGAGTGACATATACGACTCTAAAACAAGAATCATAAACATAAACAAAGCCAATTTCATAGGTATGAGGGGGTAAATAGACTAAAAGGTATGGTGGTAAATAAATAGAGGCTACCATTTAAAGAAGTGATTCAAAATTTTAAATTAAAATACATTCCATTAAAAAGCAAAAACTCAGTGAGAAAGATTCATCTGTGGCTTACTAGGGAAGTTAATGATAATATGAGACTAAACGTAGAGGCTTATAGTGTTGCAAAGAATAATATTAAGCCTGAGGATTGGGAATGTCTTAGAAAACAGCAAAAGGCAACCAAAAAGTTGATAAAAAGGGGAAAAAAAGAGTTTGAGAATAAAGTAGCCATTAATGTAGAGATGGATTGTAAGAGCTTTAACAAGTATATAAAAAAAAGAGTAGCTAATGTAAATGTTGGTTCCTTAGAGGCAGAATCAGAAGAAAGTATCATGGGGATTGAGGAAATGACAGACAATATTTTTGAGCTGAATTTTTGCGTCAGGGGCAGGAAACAAAAGTCAGGTCTGTTTCCAGGTTCCGAACCAACCTTCGGGGGGGAAACAGTTACTGACCTGGGATTTTGACTGTGGCGCCCCCTTAATTGGCATGGAAACAGGTTCCCTGTCTAATTAAGGGTGTCGGGCGGGCTCTCAAAGCTGGAGCACCAATCAAAGACTTCCAGCTTGACAGAAGCAGGAGGCTGCAGTAAATATTAAGTAACTGAGAGGGCACTTCAACATGAAGGTGCCCTGTCACTAACTTATAAAAAAATAGAAAAAACATCCAGGCCAGTGGGGGATGGATTTCCTCTACAGGACAGCCTTTGGCTGCACCTGCACCCAGGCAGGCAGGCAGGGAGAGCCTGAAGACCTGCCTGGAAAGTTAGCACCTTGGTTTGCCACCGGTTGCATGCCTCCAGGCTGTTGAACATGCCCTGTCGCGTCAGGAAACTGGAGGCCGAGGGGAAAATTCCAGTCGGCCTCCTTTAAATGCCCTTAACAAGGCTCTTAATGAGCCTATTTGGCTGCCCATCTTGTGGGGACAGGCAGCCCTACCGGGCTCTGAATCCATCCCCCTAAATTGGCCAGCACAAGGAACAAAGAAATCAGCATGTTGGCTGGCAGCGATTTTTCAGACCTCATCCGTTTCCATTCCATACCTCAGTGGGCATGAAAATTCTGCCCGTTATTTCTGTCTTCTCATGTGGAAGACACAAATTACATACCAGAAATAGAAGATAACCATGAGGCTAAAAAAAGTGAGGAAGTTAAAAGTAATTAATATCAGCAAAGAAAAAATATTAGAGAAATTTAAGGAACTAAAAGCCAACAAATCCAACCTGATGGTTCTTAAAGAGATAGCTGCAGAGATAGTGGATGTGCTGGCTATGATTTTCCAAAATTCCCTGGATTCTAGAATGGTCGCAGTAGATTGGAAGTTGGAAAATGTAACAGCACTATTCAAGAAAGGAGGGAGAGATAAAACAGGGAACTACAGGCCAGTTAGCCTGACATCAGTCATCGGGAAAATGCTGGAATCCATTATTAAGAAAGTCTTAACAATGAACTTAGAAAATCATAGTATGATCAGAGTAAACATGATTTTACGCAAATGCTGTACTCCAGGAGCTATTGTTGAGAAGGACAATTCTAGAGTTGCATCTTAGCTAGGTACTGATGAGCTGAGCTTAGTGAGCATTGCCCAGACGTTGAAAAAACTGACCTGTGAGAGAGTGAAGGTCAGGTATTCGCCAGTGGATGCAGTACATTAGGTATGGGTAACAATGAGACATAGGAATAACATTGCATAAGTATTGGGGTGAGTGTCAACAGTGGATTGATAAATGGGGAAGTGATGAAATGCATAGAAGGTAGGGCTGGGTACTACTGGAAGTTTAATGGGTATGTGGAGTGATATGATGGAGAATGCTTAGCAAGACAGGGTCTAGCTGAATCAGCAAACTATTCCTGACCTGATTACATCATTAAACCACCTCCTATGTTGCATCCAAGACCTGGCACAATGTCCCTACTGCTCACCTCCTCAGCTACCTCCAACCACACCTTCTTGGTGAGAGCCATAGGTTTCTTCCTCCAATTGCTGGGGGAAGGTATGTTCTTCCTCTGTGAGAGAGAGCCATTCTGAACAGTAGAATGCCTCTGCTAAGAAATGTAAATTAACAAGTTGATTCAGAAAAGATTGTCCGACGGTGAAAGGCCTTCTGAGTGGACAAGCCACTGAGTTTTGAACCTGTTTTCTGGTCTGCTGTGGGGAATCAAGCAGTAGATTTTTGGTGCTTCCAGAGAGTCTGCTTGGGCTAAACAGACTACAAAGCAGCTGGTTGAAGCAGTTGTTTTGGCTATGGGCAGAGGAGCCTGGATTTGGAGAACTGACCATTGGTGAATGACTTACGGCAGTTGTTTTCAGTGCCTTAAAAAGTTACATAAGGCGAGACCGGTGAAGCTACATCACCAGGACTGTTGTGAGCAAAGCCACGGAAGTTCTGGAAGGGTCCGTAATTTTTCTGGAAACGATATTGGTGGGGTTCGGATTGCAAAGAGACTGTCAACATGTGGAAGCCGGCATCTTCAGGAGACGGGTTCTGGAGATCTACTTGAAGCATTCAAAGACCTGAAGGACTTTGGGATTGTTCAGCGTCATCTTGCTGAAAGGACTGTCAAGGGACTTGTGCGATGCATCCTTGTTGCATCTGATAATTAACATGTAACCTTTAAGATATACATATATCAATTGTGATTTAACTGTTAGTCCATATTTAATTTATGTTGGTTTTGGTTTCAGTGTTAAAGTAAAATTTATAAAAGTGAAATCTTGTCCATTTGGTTTTTGTTTCCTAAATTGGGATCAGTTGGTAGATTAGATTTTTTTAGTTTGTTGGTGGTCTCCACGGGGATTATAAGTGAGTTACCTAATTGTGCAGTTCACACAAATTATTATGATGAGGCTCAGGGATAAATTTAGGATGGTTCTAGGGTCTCCCTGTTCCAGCATTCCATTGCTGCATGTTGTTGGAATCGTGCCTATTTTAGGGCGCTAACAAATTTTTTGACCTGTGTTCCTTCAGTTTTCTGAAGTTTCTTGCTTTTGCAGGCACGTTTTTGTTTTTTGTGTAGCAGTTCACTGTTGACTTTTTCTCTGTTATATATTACTGTTGTGGTAGAAAGGATGGCAGTGCAACCTCTGGAGGCAGACTGCCAGTTTCTTAAATCCATATTGTATCTTTTATCTGCCCATTTCCCAAGCAAATGGCCTTTCTTTGCAGATTCCGTAAGAGAAGGAAGATGGCATTGAGACTAGAGGTGTGCTTGTACTTTTAATGTTCAATTAGTATCTATCTTTACTGAAAGCCTATGCTTTACTAGATGCTTCCTCCAAGCACATTTTCACACAAAGGGTACTGGAAATTTGGAACTCTCCTTCAAAGGCTGTGGATGCTGGCTTAAATGAAATTTTCAAGACTGAGATTGTTAGAATTTTATAGATAAAGGTATCAAGGAATATGGTGCAAAGGTGGGTAAAAGTAGTTAAGGTACAGATCTGCCAATTGAATGGTGGTACAGGCTTGATTGGCTGAATGGCCTACTCCTGTTCCCATCTTCCTATATGCCATTATGAACAATTTATCCATATTTTTGTTACCACAACTTTTCTTTCACAGTGAGCTATGGCACTTTATGATGTGCTGAAGCTCATTAGACTTTGTATCCTTCACCCAAGTGTGTTACAAGCCGAGCTGTTGAGATACGTTTTTCTTGTGCCAGTAGCCTATTCAGATCAGGAGTAGGGAAACACAATGCAAAATTCAGTGTGTTGTGCCCCTCTCTCATCTCCCCAACCACACCACAGGCTGAAATTAGTCAAGATGGCAGGGGTCTCGGCGCCAGGCTGAAAAGATGAGGAGAACCCCACCTTGGCCCTGCGCCGCCCCCCAGTGCAATTCAGCGGCGCTTGGTCAATTAATTGCCAGGCGTCGGGATCCCCATTCCTTTAAGGACGGAGATTTTGCCTCCAAGAGCTGCTGACCAATCAGAGGGCTGGCAGCTCAGTGTATCGGCAATGCCACTGGGAGCAGTGGGGACCCCTGGTACTACATCAGGCCTGGGACCAGGAACAGTCATGGAGCCCTGGACCCAAGGTAAATAAGGAGGGACTCCTATCTGATCCCAAGGTTTGAGGATTGTAAATATAGGGTGAGGAACACGGCCTTTGTTAGGAAGATTGATTTATTTAAAGGATATTGGCAAGTCCCCTTATTTGACCAAGCCAAAGAAATATCTGCTTTTGTGACACCAGATGATATGTTCCAGTGCAAAGTCATGCCATTTGGTATAAAAAAAATGCACCTGCCACAGTTAAAAGATTGACAAATCAGGTGATTGCCAAATTGAGTAATTGTGTTCTGTATATCAATGACCTTTTAGTGTACAGCGACACATGGAGTCATCAAGTCCGACATTTAAGAGCTCTATTTGACAGCTGGCCAAGGCTAACCCTGTCATAAACCTGACAAAGAGCAGATTTGCCAAGACTAAGGTCACTTATTTAGGAAATATCAAGGTCAAGGTCAAGTATTACTGCAAGAGGCCAAGGTTCAGGTGATTAGAGATTTTCCTGTACCCAGGACAAAGAAAGAAATGTGACAATTTCTGGGTATGTGTAGGTTCTGTAGGAAATTTGTTCCTAACTTCAGCACAGTAGTCATCCCATTGACAAATCTGATAAAGAAGAATGTGAAGTTAGAATGGTCAGAGTCATGCCAAACAGCATTTGAGAAGTTAAAGGCATTTTAACAAAAGAGCCAGTTCTTACAGCCCCAGACTTTAATAAACTATTCAAAGTAGCTAATGAAACCAATGACATAGGGGTAGGAGTGGTGCTGCTCCAAGATGATGATGCTGGTATGGAACGGCCTGTTAGGTACTTCTCTAGGAAGCTTAATAAACATCAAACAAAGTACTCGACCATCAAGAAGGAAGCTTTAAGTCATGTAATGGCTTTACAGCAGTTTGAGGTATATGTAACCAACAGTCAGGGGGAAAAATTGGTTTATGCAGATCACAACCCCCTAGTGTTTCTGGAAAAGTTCAGAACAAAGAACCTCTGGTTATTTGGCTGGAGCTTAATGTTACAGCCATTATACCGAAAACTGTACATATTACAGGGAAAAGCAATATAATTGTCCATAATTTAAGAAAAAGTGTAAGAGTGAAGGAAAGCTCTGAAATGTGGAAATTTTACCATGTCTAAATCCTACTAATCTTAATGTTAATGATGGAGGGGGTAAGGGTGGGCATTGAGGGCAGGGGAGGGGTTAGTGGAGGGGTGGCCTTTGTTGCTGGAGGCCCTCCGTGGGCTGCAGATTGCCCACAGAGGAGGTCCCCCTCAACCCCGTAGGGAGGCCACCTTGTTTTACTGGGCCACCTCCCTGCGTGGTGGAGGCCCTCCTGCCACTGCTTTAATTTCAGGCTAGTGATTGGCCACCTAAGAACCTCAACTGGCCTCTGGGTGGGAAGGCTATCTTCGGCCTTTCCCACCCCCGACTTAATTGCAGTGCAATGGGAAAGGAACGGGCCCTCCGCATTCACCCCCCTCCCCCCTCGCCTTCTGTCACAATTCTATGAGCCCACCGCCTCCCAGCCTATCTCCAGGGGGGCCAATTAAATTCCACCCTAATGGTCTAGGAGAATCTGTGCTATGGACAAGCATAGCCCCATTTTGCAAAGTTGGGTCTATATTGTTTTCTTACCAATTTCAATTTACTGTGTTTTTTATTTATTTCAGTTTTACTGATGTAAATTATCTTCCTGCATTTCTTTGGTTCAATAGGATACACATATGATTCTGACAGTGTAGGCAGAAGACCTGTCTGCAGAATTTCGCCAGTTGTCTCCTTTAGCTAAGCAGTAAGAAACATGAGAAATCACCCAGGCATGGCTTTGGATAGTCAAGAGTACTGTTGGCAGAAACCTGAGAACAGACTACCCAGCTTGACTACAAGAGTCATGTGGCTTTCAGTGACCTATCAAAAAGAGACCTAGGAGAAAAAGAGGATAGTTATGTGGCCTCATGAGAGACTATATATTTTCTGGGATGGAACATGCTCACTGCCCCAAACCCACTATGACCCTGGCCCAGTTTTCTGGGTTGTGGGTCATTAAACATTGCCAGGAGTCTTACAGATTCTGCCACCAGCAAATGGGAGCCTGATGGTGACCTTGAGAAATTTTCTGGCAGAACTGCAGCAAAATCAGTGCTGCAGCATCATAAGTGGCACCATAATTTAAGGGGCAGCTCTCCTAATGAAGGCCTCAGAGGAGACCATGACCTTAAGTAGGTAAGTGCTGGGAGGCAATATGGTGAATGAGGAGGTTGCAAAAAGGTCCTCTTCCTTTATTTAAGGATTTCTTGGCCATTCTACACCAACCCAGGGACTATCACCAAGTGAAGCCTGGTGGGCCTGAGGAGCAGCAGGAGCAAGGGCAGATGAGAAGGAAATAGACCAGAAACCAGGGCCCCTTTGCTCTCTGGTATTTGCACATGCTGGGCAGGAAAGGAGTAATGAGCTAAAAGCAAAATACTGCAGATGCTGCAAATCTGAAATAAAAACAAGAAATGCCGGAAATACTCAGCAGGTCTGGCAGCATGTGTGGAGAGAGAAGCAGAGTTAACGTTTCGGGTCAGTGACCTTTCATCAGTTCCCTGCTTCTCTCTCCACAGATGCTGCCAGACCTGCTGAGTATTTCCAGCATTTCTTGTTTTTATTAAAGGAGTAATGAGCAGTGGTTCCAGCAGGGTCAGGGTCAGGTTGGGGCAGTGAGGTGGTGGCCACATTTTCACCACGATCTCACCTGAAAAATCCAGCCCTCACAGCTCGCTGGAAGCCTTAGTGGTGCAATATTTTTAGTATTTTAATTTTGCTTTTGATAATGAATATTAAAGATTTAGTTTGTGTGGTAAGCCTATTTATGTGTTGACAGTTATTATGGATTTGGGTGGAAGAGACTATTAGATTTTAAATTTACACAAACTAGAATTTTTATCTAATTATTTTTATCAATGAAATTGATTTTAACCATAATACTTTCTGCTGGAGTGGATGGAAACATTTTTGTACATTGATGTCATCACAGTTGATCATAAGTAGGCTTCACATTATAACCCTTGTAATAGGTCAATAGAAATATGTTAAAAATAAAATGACAAGCCTTTGTGGTTGGAACAGGAAAAATAACAAGTCTACAATCAATTGTTTTGCCAGTTGTATGCAGTTCTTGTTAAATCAGGAGGGTAGGAGTTACATTTGGAGCAAAATAACAGAATTCAATAACAGTATACTTCTTGATACATAAACATTAAAATAAACAAATTTATACCAAAAGTGTGGTTACATAGGGATAAATTTGTGCTGTTGTATATATTCTCTTTTGCATAATTTATTGAGGTGAAGGGACGAGGATTGCTTTGCTGCTAGATATTTGCTCAGTCTCTGCAACATCTACACACGTTTAGAAGAATACCTATGCATGGGTTTGTTATTCAGATGATTAACATATTCACACCAAGGTCTTGAAGCAGAATCAATATCTATAACCCAATCTACTATCATAAAATCATATGACATTTCTAAATAAGAGTTGAGCCTTGCGAACACTGCCTTATAGCACAGTTATACTTTATCTTTGGAATCAGTCCTGAAGCAGTACCAAAGATGCAGTTTAATACAACATTTTTAGAAATTGCAAGTTTGGCATTGGTTGTGAGACCAAGTGGTGTTTAATATGCAGTTTAAACTTTATTTTTAAAGACAAACAGCAGTTTGCTATGCTGAGCTTATGGTTAAAAAGAGCTCTTTCCAAACATTAGTAATTTCACTGGGAGTTGGAGAGTGGTAATGGTGCTTAGTGCATGCATATTTGAGTATGCATGTAAGGAATCGTGCCTTCCTATCAACTGCAATGCAACTGGACAGTGCAACAATGGCTGACCATTTGCACGGTCATTAAAAATGAAGTTGATGCTGCACCACTCAAAGAAGTATAACTAGAGCAGCAAAATGCTCATTTTAACTAAGGACCAGGAAGAACAGTTGCTGGAATTCCTTCACTGGAATAACAATGTGCAATTTGGGACTGCAGTAGCAGCTGCAGTATGTTTGGGGTTACTTAGGATGAGAATTCTCAAGGAATCCAAATATGTACTTCAAATTTCAAACTCCATTTTTCAGATCTTCTGATTCTTTCGTCCTTTAGGAGTCTTTTGTAAAAACAGAAGGGACGATTTTCCTCTAGGCCCAATGCCTGGGTGCTAGGGAGGTGAAGCGCGCTCAAAGTGCATTCCTTCTGCTATGTGCTGAAATTGCCTGTATTTGTAATTTCAGGTAATGTAAATGGCCCAAACCCTCTCCCAGCACAGGCATGCACTGTAGGGCCAAACACTGGAAGTGTGGGAGGAAAGTCAACTATTGGTGCATATCTGAGGGGGCTGCAGCAGTGGTAAATAAAGGCTGCCATGACTACAGCCTCTGGCTGCTGTTCAAAACAGTAGCTAGAAAATTTCCAGGACTGATCCCTGGCCAGATGTCCTTGTGAAAAAGGGACTTAAGTGTAGATCCTGTGTTGTTTCTCCTTGCCACTCACCAATTCTCTCTCAAAATGGTAAAATTAGCAAATGAAGAGCAGCATGAAGCAGCAAAGAAAGAAATAATTGGCTTTTATGCAGTATCTTTCACATACTTACGATATCTGAAATTGCTTCATAGCTAATGAAATGTGGTTACTGTTGTGATGTAGGCAAACACATCAGTCAATTTGTGCACAGCAAGGTCCTATAAATAACAGTGAGATCAATGAGATAAACTACCAGATAACCTGTTTGTGGTTGTGTTGTTGAAGGAGGAATGTTGTCCAAGCTACTGATAGAATTTCTTACCCTTCTTCTGAAAGGTTCCATGGCATCTTTTACAGCCACCCATAGACTTCTTATCCAAAGACACACTGTCCCACAATATAATACTACATCAGTAATGTATTGAAGTGTCAGCCTAGAATATGTACTTAAGCCCTGGAGTGGAGTTTGAACCCACAACCTTCTGAATCAGAAGTGAGTGTGCCACCACTGAGCAAAACTGCTCTTAAGGAGAAAACTTCCAGCCTTTTTAGTGTAACTGCCCATGGCCTGCACCTCCGCTCAGGGAAGTGCCAGAAATTCCAGGGCAATATAAAAATGGAGTAGATAGTTATTACGACCCGGTGAGAAAGGTGTCTAGGGGTCCTTCTCAGCCTTCACCTGGTCTTACTGTAACAGAGTTTAATTTTAAACACACTGGGTTGAATTTTATCGAGGCGCTGCTGTCTGCGGCGGTGCCCTTTGAACTCGGTGGGGTGCCCACATTCGCTGTCCGCCACCGATCCCCCGCAATATTAAATGCGGGGGCTCATCTCCATAGAGGCCGCGCGCCGCCCACCCCATATTACACGAGAGGGGGGCATGACTGCCGGATCCGTGCTGCACGCCAGCACAGCTGCGAGTCATGTGCTGGGGCCCTATTTAAAGGTCTGCCAGTACAGCAGCTGTGCCTACACCAAGGAAGACTTGTGGATGCAGAATAAAGTGATGGAGACACAGCAGCATCACAGGGTGGCACCATGGTTCAGTGATGCCGCCCTGGCCGCCCTCCTCCAAGCCATGTGCGCAAGGCGGGAGGTCCTCTTCCCCAGCGATGGCAGGAAAAGGCCCTCTCGCCTGACCAAGGCAGCCTGGCTGGAGGTGGCTCACGAGGTGAGCAGCCGTGGTGCCATCGGGCGCGACTGGGTGCAGTGCCGAAAAAGAATGAATGACCTGCTAAGAAGTGCGAGAGTAAATACCAATTTCTATCAGGGCTCCTCTGAAACTGGGTGCACCCACACAGACTGGCATATGTGTGCCACTGCTGTGCCGAAGGATGGGAGGTTGGGCGGGGAGGGAAGACGCGCCATGGATGGTGCAATATGTGGCACAACTTACCCTTGACCGATGCTCAGGGAATGGCACCTACATAAGTGGCTCACTCAGAGGTGCACACCAAGAATCCCCCACATTTGTGGCCTGCAACTGTCTATTGACCCGTGTCGCCCTTTCATTATGCCATTGTTAATATCTGCCCCCTTTCCACTCCAGGCAAAGATGGCCCACAATTCTAAGGAGTCCACCCGCACCAGAGGAGGTCCTGCCAACCGGCTGATGCTGACCAATGCCAAGGAGGAAGCCCTGCAGCTGGCACCAAGACAGCAGGCACGCTCATTCGGGGGGATTGACATCGGGCTTCAAAGTGAGCATTAATTGATATTAAAGATGGGAACTGTGTACTGTTGGTTGGGTAATGCAATGCTATTGACAATGTAAAGTGTGTTACAGCAGAATTGATAATGTCCTTTCCCCATTTTGTCTTCCAGTTGAAAGAACAGAATCGAACCCAGCTGGGCACGCGCCATCCGCCACCTCGGAGGAAGAGCCAGACTCCGAGGAAGCACCGTCCCATGACACTAATGCCCTTTCCATCGGCGCAGATACTATCTTCTTGGTGGGTATCAGTCCAGCCTTAGAGTGTGGGTCACAATCTGGTGAGAGCACTGCACACGCCCCCGAGCAGCTGACTGAGCCTGAGACAGCCATGGCCCCTGACAGTCAGAGGCACGTGCGTGGCCAGGCCCATGCTGAGGCCCAGGCTACTGATGACCCTCTGCTGACGACAGACCAGGGCAGGCCGGAGCTGTTGGAAAAGGTTTGGCAACTGCACGCGGAGATGCCACAGGCCATGCGCAGCCGTGAGCGGACGATAGAGGAGTCTATCCATGCCATGACTGCTGCCATGTCGCAGGCATGTGAGCGCCTGGCGTCATCCATTGAGGCGGTGGTGGTCCTCATGGTGACCCAGAATCAAATGATAGGCTCACACCTGCAATCCCGACACATCCATTGAGCAGTGGCTAGACGTGAGAGGGACCAGGGGCACGGAGAATGCCCCTGCTCCTGGTCCCACCCAGGAGGGCAGAGGGGGTCCAATGAACCCTGAGATGGAGGAAGCGAGCCAGCAGACCATATCTGGGGTTCCCCCTCCAGGTGATCCCAATGTGGATCCTGGCCCCTCTGCCCCTCCACCTGTGAGTGATGCCCCAGTGGCCGTCATACCTGAGGAGGGTCCTGTGATGACCCGCAGGATCCTCCCAGCCATCCAGGGCCCTCCTGGCCTCATGGGCGCAGAGGTCGACCACCGAAGTCATCCACAGCCAAAGAGCAATCTGAGCAGCAGCCTTCCTCTGGTCAGGCTGCTAGCGCAGAGGTTGCCCTGAGAAGGGGCACCCTCAAGCGGCTAAATACATCACACTGACACAAATGGGAATGCACGGGTGTCACAGCAATGTATATACGTCTTTCACTAAATGTTCCCCACCAACATGTGTGTCTTTTTCTCTGTGCAAATGATGTGTGCCAGCACGTGGCCCCATTGTCACATCCCTTGGCACTGTTGGCCCTTCAGACGAACCTACATATGCAATAACATCATTGCCTTGCCACCATTATACATGAGCGTTTCTATGGATGCAGTGACATAGACATTGGCTCAGTCTGTTGCTGCCCCTAATGGTTTACATAGGATGCTGCAGATGTGGACTGGTGCACAGCAGGTGAGCGAGGGTGATGTGTGGCTTGCAGAGCTCATGTCAGTTCATATGGAACAGGCAGCCTTTGTCTGATATGCCACTTCACTACACCCCTACCTCAATGCTAGCTCTGCCTGCAGAGCCTGGGTGCCATCTGCCCTCCCATGCGTCTTACATGTTGTACGTCTTCAGTGTCCTCATAGTCCGAGAAGGAATCCTGTTGACGTCTCTCCTCATCATGCCAGGCCTGGCCCTATTGGGGGAGTAGTTGTGCAGAGCAGCAAAGAAAGGAGCTGGCCTTTTTGGCCCATAGTACAGGGCATCACCCTATCCATACAGGCACCAGAGGTGCTCTTTCAGCATGCTGATCTCCTGCTCAATGGTGGCTCATGTAGCTCAGTGGCTGGCAATGTATCTCTCCTTGATAGCAGTGGTGGAGTCTCTCACAGGTATCGGAAGCCATGTCTGCAAAGGATAGCCCTTATGTTCAAGACGCCACCCCTCCATCTGAGCCAGTTCAGTGAACAGGGATGGCAGCTGGGACTGGCGCAAAACCCAGGTGTCATGGCAACTGCCTGAGAACTGGTCACACATTCGCTCCAAGCATCTGCAGTCATCACATACCAGCTTCACCTAGATTGAGAGGGCTCCTTTAATGGTGATGTCTGCAAGTGGTAGCCTGGCAGTAGGCCTGTTAGCCACATGAGTGCAGTCTATGAACATTACAACCTATGGTTCTCCGGCAATGGTGCCAGAACCAATGGCCCTCTGGGCCTGACTGTGAGAGTCTGTCCTGAAGCGGACATACTCACTGGCCCTTCGGTGCAGGGCATTGGTGACCTCCCTGATGCAGCGGTGCACTGCTGACTGTGTGACCCCACAAAGGTCTCTGGTGGACCCCTAAAAGGCTGCAGAGGCGTCAGGCTTATGAACTGCTGCCACTATGAGGAACAAAGGCATGGGATGTCCACCAGAGCCCACAGGCTGCAGGTCATCCTTGAGCAGGGCACAGAGACATGTCACCACCCTCTCTATATGCGCAATCTCCTGGTGACACTGGTGCTCCGACATCCGATGGCATGTCATATGGGGCCTGTAGATGCACGGCAACTGTAATGGTGAGCTTCCCTTGGGGGCTGCTGCTCACAACCGGGGGCCTCTACGTGGATCGCACCTGCCTGTTGATGTTGCCTCTGGCACATACGGATCCTCACGTGCAGAGGATCACACAATGTAAGATGAGCCATACCTATTTCCATGTGATAAATAAAGTTGAACCCTGCATGTATTCAAAGGTTCCTAACAGGGCAGGGATTGGTGTTGATGGGTACATCAGCTGCTTTCTTGGATCAACCATGTGACGTGCCATGGCATTGGCCATCTTGGTAGTGGCAGAACATGACCACATCAAGATCCTACCAGCTGAATCGATCGCCCCCACCATCCATAACACTTTAATGCTCCTGCCCTTTCTGCCACCCTCCCCACACACAGGGTGCCTAGTGTGCCATTGCCCCCTTACAAACATAGTGCGTACACTGTTAATAGAGGGATGGTACACGGCACCTCCCTTCATGCCAGCACAGCTTTCCCTCCAGTAATCCGAGACCCCCTCCCTTCCAGAATGCAGAATTAGACCCCTGCATATCCCCCATCCCTCCTCCCTTCCAGAATGCAGAATTAAACCCCTGCATATCTCCCCTCCCCCCTCCCTTCCAGAATGAAGAGTTAGACCCCTGTGTAACCCCCCTCCCTTCTCCCTTCAAGAATGCAGAGTTAGACCCCTGCATATCCCCCCTCCCTGCTCCCTTTAAGAGTGCAGAGTTAGACCCCTGTGTATTCCCCTTCCCTCCTCCCTTCCGTAATGCAGAGTGAGCACCCGCCAGCTTTTCAGATCGTGAACTGCCCATTCAACGAAAAATCCGGCAGTGTCGGTGGAGAGGCAGCGGGCTGCATAATCAGCATTGGTAAGTAAGCATTACCATATGCTAATTGTGGTACCGCCGCCGGTAAAATGCGGCAGCCCCACCTCGACGCAGGTCGAGGCAGGCCTCACCCCGTAGCATTTTACTGGCCCCCGCACTGCAACCCGTGGCATTGAGGGGTTGGTAAAATTCAGCCCACTGTGTTTTTAGCTCCCCCTTGGTGAATCCTTGTTCACCGCTTTCCAATTATAAGGTGAAGAAACCAGCACAAACAGGTTTTTTTAGGTTTAAAGAAGAAAAGTTGAAATTTATTAAACTTAAACTTCAACTCTAATTTAGTTAACACCTACAGATACACAACGTGCCCATGCTAGCATGCATACGCGATACACGCATGCAAATAGAGACAGAAAAGAGCAGAAGGGAAAAAATAAAGTGGAAAAGTTTGAGACAGTATCTGAAGAGTTTTTGTTATGGTTCTTCAAGCTCACTGCAGAGTCCTTGATTGTAGGTAGCTCTTGCTTTTTGTTGGGGCCCAGTATTCTTCTTAAACCTTTCTCGCAGTAGGAGACTTTTCTGTCTTGGGGGTTCATGTGTCGTCAGTGGATTTGGAGTTCCGTGAGAAAGAGATGGGAGCAGACAGGAGAGATCTTCTCAGTCCAGGAGCAAACAGTCTTTCTGAGTTCAAACTCTCTGTGGCCAGTTCAAAAGAAAACCCTGGAACAGCCAGTTAGTAATGTGACCAGCTTGTCTAACCAGTCCTGGCCCTTGTAGATTGTATCCTCCATAGTAGGCCCTGGAATGCTCTTCCTCTCCTTCAATGTCTATTTGTATGTAAATGTTTTTTTCCAGCCATGGCTGATCTGTTTAACAAGTCATTTCCTCGCTCCAACAGCAGTTAAAAATCAATATTCATGACAAAAATGATGTGCCTCATTCTTGGCAGGTGGGAGCCTAGCATGACAACAGTGTTAGAGGTCTATGCCCTATTTCCTGTGTTTAGGTCTTGTGTATATTTGACACTGGAGAATTCAGTTCTGAAGTTAATTCAACTATTTAAAAACTCTTATTGTCGCTCCTTCTGTGCTGTAACCATTCTATGATTCTATCTCCCTTCATCCTTCTCAATTTCTCTGTTACTGTGGGGCAGATTTAGCCACAGCGGTTAACTGCACTTGTGCAAGATTTGCATGTATGTAATTACTCCAGAGTTGTAAATAAAAATTTAAAGCTACTACGCATGTAGCAATTTAGTGTATACTCTGTTGGTACATTTATGACTTTAGCAGTCTGTCTGGGATCTTCTGTAAAGTTAAATGGTAGATCCAACTGGTGGTGGCAGCTGTTTATTTGCCACTACTGGCGTCCAACAGTTGGATTCACACCAGGATACCCCATCTCAAGAGAAGTCTTACTCTCTGATGGCATAGGTATTTACAGAGTTGCCTCGAATGGTGCTCCTGCATTTTTTTTAAAAAACATTACAGCGCAGTACAGGCCCTTCAGCCCTCGATGTTGCGCCGACCTGTGAAACCATCTGACCTACACTATTCCATTTTCATCCATATGTCTATCCAATGACCACTTAAATGCCCTTAAAGTTGGCGAGTCTACTACTGTTGCAGGCAGGGCGTTCCACGCCCCTACTACTCTCTGAGTAAAGAAACTACCTCTGACATCTGTCCTATATCTATCACCCCTCAACTTAAAGCTATGTCCCCTTGTGTTTGCCATCACCATCCGAGGAAAAAGACTCTCACTATCCACCCTATCTAACCCTCTGATTATCTTATATGTCTCTATTAGGTCACCTCTCCTCCTCCTTCTCTCCAACGAAAACAACCTCAAGTCCCTCAGCCTTTCCTCGTAAGACCTTCCCTCTATACCAGGCAACATCCTAGTAAATCTCCTCTGCACCCTTTCCATAGCTTCCACATCCTTCCTATAATGCGGTGACCAGAACAGCACGCAATACTCCAGGTGCGGTCTCACCAGAGTTTTGTACAGCTGCAGCATGACCTCGTGGCTCCGAAACTCGATCCCCCTACTAATAAAAGCTAACACACCATATGCCTTCTTAACAGCCCTATTAACCTGGGTAGCAACCTTCAGGGATTTATGCACCTGGACACCAAGATCTCTCTGTTCATCTACACTACCAAGAATCTTCCCATTAGCCCAGTACTCTGCATTCCTGTTACTCCTTCCAAAGTGAATCACCTCGCACTTTTCCGCATTAAACTCCATTTGCCATCTCTCAGCCCAGCTCTGCAGCCGATCTATGTCCCTCTGTACCCTACAACATCCTTCGGCACTATCCACAACTCCACCGACCTTAGTGTCATCCGCAAATTTACTAACCCACCCTTCTACACCCTCTTCCAGGTCATTTATAAAAATGACAAACAGCAGTGGCCCCAAAACAGATCCTTGCGGTACACCACTAGTAACTAAACTCCAGGATGAACATTTGCCATCAACCACCACCCTCTGTCTTCTTTCAGCTAGCCAATTTCTGATCCAAAGCTCTAAATCACCTTCAACCCCATACTTCCGTATTTTCTGCAATAGCCTACCGTGGGGAACCTTATCAAACGCCTTACTGAAATCCATATACACCACATCCACTGCTTTACCCTCATCCACCTGTTTGGTTACCTTCTCGAAAAACTCAATAAGGTCTGTGAGGCACGACCTACCTGTCACAAAACCGTGCTGACTATCTCTAATGAACTTATTCTTTTCAAGATGATTATAAATCCTGTCTCTTATAACCTTTTCCAACATTTTACCCACAACCGAAGTAAGGCTCACAGGTCTATTTGAAGACAATCTAAAAATCTTAACATCTAAATTTAGTTCTGAAGTAGGGACAATTTGTATTATTGTGCCCACTAAGAATTGTGTTGTGGCATGTTGAATTTTAAGCATTCGGGTGAGGAGGTTTGATTGTATCAAGGCAAGCTGGATGTAGCTCATGTGAAAAGACATTGTGCTATGCCACTGCATTATCCAATTCCTTTGTGCCTGCATTTATTTGTGGATCCTGTTCAGAAGAAAAAAATCAAGTTGAACTATCAAATGAGGTCCTCACTAGTTTTTCAATATTTACTTGGTGCAAACTTTCAGGTTACCATTGATGGATCCTATTTCAGGTTTGATCAAAATCATGAGGTTTGGTTACCAAAATGTACTAATCTTTTAAAGGTTTTGCTTGAACAAAATTGAGTCACATAACATGAAAATTAATTTTCTGTTCCTAGGCTACATCTTCAGGCAGTAACAGTTTTTAATGACTCCAGTTTATGAATATGACTAACAGATAAGAATCAGGCAAGCAAGATTACATTTGGGATCATGGGTAGGTATATTGTACAGTTGTGAACTGAGCATCACAAAACCCTTCCAAAATCACAAGCTATTTATGAATTAAAAAATAAAATAGGTATTGATTTTTCAGAGTTCACATTTTAATTGTTTTAAATTTGAGAATTGGAGACACTCTCAGCCGTGAAAATAAATAGGATCATATTTTCTGCAACATCTGTATTTTTATTTGGTGTGCTTTCAAAGCTGCACCAGGCTCAATTCCTGAGGATTTCTCTCTGATTATAATAAATCAGATCGTTTTAATCCTGAAATTAGGACAAATGCAGTTTTCTGAGAAAATAGTAGAGTTTTGACAATCTTTTCAATCATTGTAACACGCTATTGGTCAGTAATTCGATAACTGTTTACTTTGCACAATGCTATGTTTGTCCTTGTGGAATTTAGCCAGCTGGGGTCCTGCCCGCATCCTGTTCTATTAACACTAGCAGGATCATCAGAAGTACATTGAGTAAGGGTTAACCAGGACTTCACCTTTTGACTTTCAAAACTGAGCAATATTATAAGAAGGCATTCTTACAAAGTAGTAAACAACCAAGGTGCTATAAACAACTAAGTACTTTTTCTGCATATTTTAACCACATAATTAATTGATCTTTCCAAATCTTGCCACCATTTATTAACTAATTTCCTTGTTTAGCTGCTGACCATGCAGTGTGTCACAACGCTACATTTCAGACTTGAAACATTATCACTTCTGAATTTCAGCATCCTATAAAAACGAGAGCAATGATAAAGTAAAAGTGTTGATTTACTTCTGAACTTCAGGTCAGTATTCAAGGAAATATCTTGTCAACCTAGTCTTGCCTTGGTGGTTCAGTCTAGTTCAGAAAGAGACAAATTATTAAGAATAAATCATCAATGTTGGTCAAACCTAATAACCTGTCTTCTATAATGTATTTCAGTAGAAATCTAAAGAAAGGTCACAACATGTATACTGCAACTTGACATGAAAATTCAGCTTAAATACTTGAGCTAATGCTAAGCTTGCTTTAGTTTTTGTCCTTTGATTATATTTAAACATAAACAATTAAACAGCCTGGTAGCTGCTGTTATAGAGTGCTATACTCACAATTCAGAGTTGGTGAAATACTGCAGGCCCTGTACAAATGTTGGAGACCCGAGACGCAGATAAATGGAGTAGGGGTTGCCGGGGCCAGTCAGCCAGGCCCTGGCGAAGGGTGGGTGGGGGGGGTGGGGGGCGCGGTTGTTGAGGGTGGGGGAGGAGCCCTCCATGGGCCATGGATTGTCCTCAGAGGAGGGTCTCCCCACCATGCCCCCTCCCCCGCCCCCATCGCACTGGGATTCTGCCAGGTCTGATCTGGCGGCGTCTCTTTATGGCGGTGGTCCCCTCCAATGTTGGTAGAATCGGAGCAGAGGCGGGAAGCTTTCTTTAAGTGGCCATTAATTGGCCACTTAAGTGGCTCAATTGGCCTTGGGTGGAAACGCCGTCATCCAACCTCCCCATCC
The DNA here is from genome assembly GCF_036365525.1 of Heterodontus francisci. Classification (NCBI taxonomy): domain Eukaryota; kingdom Metazoa; phylum Chordata; class Chondrichthyes; order Heterodontiformes; family Heterodontidae; genus Heterodontus; species Heterodontus francisci. Next base: position 52,166,860 of record NC_090378.1, read on the forward strand.
TGCACAAAATAGCATGGGGGGAGGATGACGTCGGGTACACCACCCAACACCACTGTTTTTTTGTCCATGAGCAATGCCATGGAAAATAAAATAGTACCTGATAAATTTTTGTGATATTGAGAAAATTTCAACCATTTAAATGAAGCCTTTATTTAAATTTTTTAGCATGCTGTTTTACTCCTTTCTTCTGAAAGCGTGTTTGCTGGGATACATTTCTACGAGCAGTAGTCAGACTCCTGTACTGTTAAATAAATACCAGAGATAGGAACATAGGAACAGGAATTCATCCTCTGGAGTCTGTTATGCTATTCAATCAGCTCATGGCTGTTCTGTACCTGATCTCCATTTACATGCTTTTGTCCTGTATCCCTTGCTAGCTCCTACCTTAATAAAAATCTATCACAGTGGCGCAGTGGTTAGCACGCAGCCTCACAGCTCCAGTGACCCGGGTTCAATTCTGGGTACTGCCTGTGTGGAGTTTGCAAGTTCTCCCTGTGTCTGCGTGGGTTTTCTCCAGGTGCTCCGGTTTCCTCCCACAAGTCAAAAGACTTGCAGGTTGGTAGGTAAATTGGCCATTATAAATTGCCCCTAGGAGAGGTAGGTGGTAGGGAAATATAGGGGACAGGTGGGGATGTGGTAGGAATATGGGATTAGTGTAGGATTAGTATAAATGGGTGGTTGATGGTCGGCACAGACTCGGTGGGCCGAAGGGCCTGTTTCAGTGCTGTATCTCTAAAAAAAAACTTCAGGCTTTAAAATATCAATTGACCCAGCATCCACAGCCCTTTGGGGGAGAGTGTTCAGGGCGTGGAAATTCAGGATTGCAACCCCTGCATTTGCGCTCTAAATGGCCTTGTAAGCCTCCAATCTAGTGGGCAGGAAGCACACGATTAATGTGAGCCGGAAGAGTCCCCCCCCCTCCACCCCCGCGATATTGACAAAAGCCAAATAATCTGCAGCTTACTAGCTCGCTGATAATGAGTATCGAGGCCCAATACTTGCTGAGCCTCGAGCTTTACTATTCAAGCACAGGGACTTTGATTTCAATCTTAATGGCCTGGTTTTAATTTTGAGATTATGCCCTCTACTTCTGGATTCCCCCACCAGAGAGAATAGTTTCTTTAACTACCTTACTCAATATTATTATTTTAAACACCTTGTTTAGCTCACCCCTCAATCATTTAAATTCAATGGAATACAAGCCACATTTATGTAACCTATTGTTATAATTTAACCCTTTAAGCCTTGGTATCCTTCTGGCGAAACTGCGCTGTACACACCAAGTACTCATCTTTAAATGCCCAAAACTAAACACAGTACTTCAGATGGGCCCTGACCAAGGTTCTGTACAACTAACGGATAACTACCTCACTATTGAATTCCAACCCTTGAGATAAAGGTAAAGATTCAGTTACCTTTTTTGATTGCTTTCTGTACCATTGCGCAACTCGGACAGATCAACTAAAGGGTGCAAGACTTTACGACTGTAGCCAGACCTGCCAGGTTTTTGCTCAGTAAGACTTCGTCTTGAATTCCAACTAGAGGTGGGCAGGCAAGTATTCTGCACTTATAGCAGAGACTTTGGGAGTATGTCTGAGGGTGCTCTCAAGTTACGCCAGGAATTCCATCCATTATGTCCCCATGAGAACACGCATGGGTCCTGTACTCGGTCTTAATTAAACCAAGAATACCTCAAGGAGGAAAAGCAATCAATACCAGAGAGAATTGCTTAACTTAATGAAAATTGACTATGTTCCTCTGCATATAATTAAAAAAAAAATCATCCTTTGCCTGTTAAGAGCTTCAGGCTTCTTCCTCCATCACTTGGAGAAATAGGGTCTTCTTTGGCCTCCTTGTCTCGAGAGACAATGGGTAAGCACCTGGAGGTGGTCAGTGGTTTGTGAAGCAGCGCCTGGAGTGGCTATAAAGGCCAATTCTAGAGTGACAGACTCTTCCACAGGCGCTGCAGATAAAATTGGTTGTCAGGGCTGTTACGCAGTTGGCTCTCTCCTTGCGCTTCTGTCTTTTTTCCTGCCAACAGCTAAGTCTCTTCGTCTCGCCACTCTTCAGCCCCGCCTTTATGGTTGCCCGCCAGCTCTGGCGATCACTGGCAACTGACTCCCACGACTTGTGATCAATATCACAGGACTTCATGTCGCATTTGCAGATGTCTTTAAAGCAGAGACATGGACGGCCGGTGGGTCTGATACTAGTGATGAGCTCGCTGTACAATGTGTCCTTGGGGACCCTGCCATCTTCCTTGCGGCTCACATGGCCAAGACATCTCAAGCGCCACTGGCTCAGTAGGGTGTATATGCTGGGGATGTTGACCACCTCGAGGACTTCTGCGTTGGAGATACGGTCCTGCCACCTGTTGCCAAGGATTCTCCGGAGGCAGCGAAGATGGAATGAATTGAGACGTCGCTCTTGGCTGACGTATGTTGTCCAGGCCTCGCTGCCGTAGAGCAAGGTACTGAGGACACAGGCTTGATACACTTGGACTTTTGTGTTCCGTGTCAGTGCGCCATTTTCCCACACTCTCTTGGCCAGTCTGGACATAGCAGTGGAAGCCTTTCCCATGTGCCTGTTGATCTCCAAATTCATTGCAGGCAGCCGCAATCCTGTCGATGAGTCTCTGCAGACACTCTTCTGTGTGGGATGTTAATGCTGCATTGTCAGCAAAGAGGAATTCCCTGATGAGGACCTTCCGTACTTTGGTCTTCGCTCTTAGACGAGCAAGGTTGAACAACCTGCCACCTGATCTTGTGTGGAGGAAAATTCCTTCTTCTGAAGACTTGAACACATGTGAGAGTAGCAGTGAGAAGAAGATCCCAAACAGTGTAGGTGCGAGAACACAGCCCTGTTTCACGCCACTCAGGATAGGAAAGGGGTCTGATGAGGCACGGCTATGCTGAATTGTGCTTTCATATTGTCATGGAATGAGGTGATGATACTTAGTAGCTTTGGTGACATCCGATCTTTTCTAGTAGTCTGAAGAGACCACGTCTGCTGACGAGGTTAAAGGCTTTGGTGAGATTTATGAAAGCAAAGTAGAGGGGCATCTGTTGTTCGAGGCATTTCTCCTGTAGCTGGCGAAGGGAGAACAGCATGTTGTGGATCTCTCTGCTCGAAAGCCACACTGTGCCTCAGGGTAGTCACGTTCAGCCAGCTTCTGGAGCCTGTTTAAAATGACTCGAGCGAAGACTTTCCCCACTATGCTGAGTAGGGAGATTCCACGGTAGTTGTTGCGCTTCAGGCTTCTGCCTCCATCACTCGGAGAAACAGGGTGGTTCTCTAATTTCTCATCACCTTTTCGAGGCTGAATTGCCTCTCCTGTTCCTATGTTCCTCTTCAGACACGGACCACCCACCCTGATGATTTAAATGATCCCATCTCCATGATTTCATAGCACAATATTGTGAGGAAGCCCCACCTACTGCACTTCCAGCAATGGAGCAGGTACCACTGGGAGACCATTTTGGTGGTAGTAATCATAATTCAGTTCGATTTAGCATAATTGTGGAAAAGGACAATGATAGACCAAGAGTAAAAGTTTTAAATTGGAGAAAGACCAATTTTACTAAGCTGAGCTATGATTTGTCAATGGTGGACTGGAAACAGCTACTTGAGGTATATCAGTGTCAGAGCACTGGGAAGTAATCAAGGAGGAGCTAGAGAGACTTTAGAAAGAAAGAAAAGTGTGGGACTCCCAAATCTAGACCATCTGCCCTGCCCCTCTTCCCCCCACACGCCCCCCCCTCCCCAGATGTCAAAGAGCATTCAAAGTCGGATAAGTCAAAAAAGGGAAGCTTATGTCTGTTGTATGTTTGGTTTGTCTAGCTAGGAGAGATTACTGAGTCTTTGGTAAGTTTTAACAATAACTAGTTTATCACATATTAAAGAACTATATACAGCTTTACAGAAGTATGTCTCACTCCACTGATTTCACGCTACTTCTCCTTCTTCAAGTCTCTCTCTCATGTGATCTCTTACATCATCACTGTCCTGAACATTAACCTTTTCAAACCCTTATACCACATCTCCCCCAAAGTCTTTTATATTTTTTGTACATTCATTTTTACTTTTACATACCACCCCATCTCCCCTCAAGTCTCTGACATCACAGATTCAATCTGTCAGGAAGCCCCACAACGTTTTTTTATTCATTCAAGGGATGTGGGCATCACTAGCTACACCAGCATTTATTGCCCATCTCTAATTGCCCTTGAGAAGGTGATGATGAGCTGCCCTCTTGAACCGCTGCAATTCTTGGGGTGCAGGTACACCCACAGTGCTGTTAGGAAGGGAGTTCCAGGATTTTGACCCATCGACAGTGAAGGAACAGTGATATGGTTCCAAGTCAGGATGGTGTTTGGCTTGGAGGGGAACTTGCAGGTGGTGGTGTTCCCAGGCATCTGCTGCCCTTGTCCTTCTAGGTGGTAGAATTCACGGGTTTGGAAGGTGCTGTCTAAGGAGCCTTGGTGCGTTGCTGCAGTGCATCTTGTAGATGGTGCACACTGCTGCCACTGTGCGTCGGTGGTGGAGGGATTGAATGTTTGTACATGGGGTGCCAATCAAGCGGGCTGCTTTGTCCTGGATGGTGTCGAGCTTCTTGAGTGTTGTTGGAGCTGCACCCATCCAGGAAAGTGGAGAGTATTCCATCACACTCCTGACTGGTGCCTTGTAGATGGTGGACAGGCTTTGGGGAGTCAGGAGGTGAGTTACTCGCCACAGGGTCCCTAGCCTCTGACCTGCTCTTGTAGCCACAGTATTTATATGGCTACTCCAGTTCAGTTTCTGGTCAATGGTAATCCTCATGATGTTGATAGTGGGGGATTTAGTGATCGTGATGCCATTGAATGTCAAGGGGAGATGGTTAGATTCTCTCTTTTTTGTGATAGTCATTGTCTGGTACTTGTGTGGCGCGAATGTTACTTGCCACTTATCAGCCCGAGCCTGGATATTATGCAAGTCTTGCTGCATTACTACACAGACTGCTTCAGTATCTGAGGAGTCATGAATGGTGCTGAACATTGTGCAATCATCAGCGAACATCCCCACTTCTGACCTTATGATGGAGGGAAGATCACTGAAGAAGCAGCTGAAGATGGTTGGGCCTAGGACACTACTCTGAGGAGCTCCTGTAGTGATGTCCTGGAGCTGAGATGATTGACCTCCAACAACCACAACCATCTTCCTTTGCACTAGGTATGACGCCAACCAGCGGAGAGTTTTCCTCCTGATTCCCATTGATTCCAGTTTTGCTAGAGTTCCTTGATGCCATACTCGGTCAAATGCTGCCTTGATGTCAAGGGCAGTCACTCTCACCTTACCTCTGATTCTCCCTGATTGTGTTGTCAGATTCGGAAGATCAGTAGTCTTTCTCTGAACTCTAGTTTCTTGACTTGGATGGCCTTCATTGAGGTTTGTTGTATCCGGTGCTTTCTGAATTTCAGGTTCAACAACTGGTTCATCCAAATGTATGACTGATTGACGTACTTGATGAATAGAAATAAGATTTCTCCTGTTTCTTCTGATAGTACCTTCTGAAGAATGTGATAATTAAGACCTCTGTTGATTATCATCTCTCTGGACGATTACTCCTCTGCCTTGGTCTCGTACCCATACCTTTTCTCCTTCAATCAACTTGGGTAGGTTCCTGGTATGATATCTCCTGTCATAGTTAAGCTTGTTGTTTTCAATCCGACTTTTCTCTGTCATGAACTTTCTGATAATCCTGGACTTCTAGCCCTGGAAGTAATTTTTTGGGTCGGATCGGAAGTTGTATTCTAAGTTTCCTTTCCATCAACAGTTCTGATGGTGCTAATCCACATAAAAAATGGAGCAGATCTGTAGTTTAGGAGAACTGTTTGAAAATTTTCATTCTTCTTTAACATTGCTTTGATAGTTCTGACTCCTCTTTCAGCTTTACCATTAGATTGAGGATAACTAGAGGAACTTGTAAGATGTACAGATCCACAGTTTTACACAAAATGCGTAAAGTAGTCATTGGTAAATTGTGGATCACTATCGGAAACAATCTGGTCAGGAATGCCAGGTGTTGCAAAGATCGCCGTTAAAGCTTGAATGATTGTCTCAGTAGTTGTTGTGTACAAACGTTTGACTTTGATCCACCTGGAAAAATAATCAATAACAATCAGGTCGGAGTTCCCATTAAACATGAATAGATCCATCCCCAGACATTCCCACTGTCTGGTTGGAAATTGGGTCGAGATAAGGGGTTCCCTTTGGTCTGGTCTGTGCACTGCGCATACCTGGCAAATAGAAACCATTTCTTCTATATCTCTCAATATTCCTAACCACCGCACAGGTGACTGAGCCCGTACTCTGCATTTCGCGATACCCATGTGGTCCTGGTGTATTTTCTCCATGATGTCTGCATGGAGTTATACTGGAATCACCAGCTTCTCGTCATTACCAACAGATCATCCACAATAGTAAAGTGCTTTCTGTGCTCAAAGAAGATTTTCATCACCTTACCACTGGGACACTGCTGTGGCCAATCTTACGTGCACTATTGGCAGATATGGATGCATTGTAGAGAGGAAGGAGCAGCGGAACCCAAGGGTAATAAGACTATTACAGAGGGGAAGCCTTGAGAAAAAGGGGCCCCGAACACGTAAAAAACCACAAACGGCTCCTCGGCCACAACATCAAAACGCCCGCGGGAGATGTGAGGCTCGTAGCACACCTGCAGCGCAATGTCGGCGAATTCCTGCTGGCACTGGCGCCCGTGGCTGTCGCTCACCTCCCGGAGGACGCGGATGAGCTTTCCCGGCGTCGATGGTGGGAACTGATGAAATGGTTTATTACCTGCACCCCCTTTCCCCCCACCATTCCCCTTCCCCTTCCCAGCTCCACTCTCCCTGCTCACCCCCCCCGCACTCCCCTCCCCCACCCCCTCCCCCCTTCGCAACCCCTTCCCAGCTCCCCCCTCGCACCATCTTCCCTTCACCCCTTCCCCTCGCACCCCCTCCTCCCACCGGCATCCTCCGACCCCTGTGTAGGGGCCCTAACAATCCCACTGCCTTGTGGGTGTCTCGGGAGAGAGCAAGGCTAAGGGAGTAAACCCTAACAGAAAATCCAGAGCGGAACCCCGTAGGCGGTCATGTGTCACCTTTGGCATGTTTCCGGCAGTTCCTGCAGCCATACCGGTGCCAAACGTCATGCTCTGCACTCCTTTGGACCCCACCAGAAAGGCCGAGAGGGGGGTTTTGACGATTGGGCAACTCTCAACCTCCATATATTCGCCCAGGCATGCACCATGGAGAGATCACTGCATAGTCGCCTGACAGCGACCGAAACAACACGGAAGGCAGCAGTTACGGGTTATAAGTCCAGCTCAGTTGGCGTAGAGATTGGGTGCCACGGGTTGCCTTTGTCGGTGGGAGAGGTAATCGCACCTCACTGGACAGCTACCGCCCGCCTCAAACCGGGCAGCCCCCGGTCAGTAAGGTTCTGTCCCGCCATAGTCCACCTGCTTCAATGGGTGCTTGGAGCTCAGGGTCATTGCCTGAAAAGTGGACTGCAACACCGCACCAAACAGCACGAAAAAAGGAAAGAAGGTACCAGCCCTTCGTTTTGCAAGCTGGAACATCAGAACTATGTGTCCTGGCCTGTTGGAAGACCTTACGCAAATCAACGATTCTCGGAAGACCGCCATCATTAACAACGAGCTCAGTAGACTCAATGTAGACATTGCAGCACTTCAGGAGATACGCCTCCCTGCGAGTGGATCTCTAACAGAGCAAGACTACACCTTCTTCTGGCAGGGTAGGGATCCTGAAGAACCAAAACAGCATGGAGTGCGCTTCGCCATCAGAAACTCCTTGCTCAGCATGATAGAGCCTCCCTTAAATGGCTCGGAATGCATACTGTCCATCCGACTGCTCACCGCCTCTGGTCCAGTACACCTACTCAGCATCTATGCTCCACCACTCTGCTCCCCACCTGAAGCTAAAGACCAGTTCTACGAGGAACTCCATAATATCATTAGTAGCATCCCCAACACCGAACACCTGTTCCTGCTGGAGGACTTCAATGCCAGGGTTGGGGCCGACCATGACTCATGGCCCTCCTGCCTTGGGCACTATGGTGTTGGAAGGATGAATGAGAATGGACAGAGACTGGTTGAGTTGTGTACCTATCATAACCTCTGCATCACCAACTCATTCACACTAAACCCTGTCACCAGGTTTCATGGAGGCACCCAAGATCACGTCGTTGGCACCAGCTGGACCTCATCGTCACGAGGCGAGCCTCCTGAAACAGTGTTCAAGTCACACGCAGCTTCCACAGTGCGGACTGCGTCACCGACCACTCTCTGGTGTGCAGCAAGGTTAGACTCAAACCAAAGAAGCTGCATCACTCCAAGTAGAAGGGCCACCCGCGCATCAACATGAGCAGAATTTCTTATCCACAGCTGTTACAAAAATTTCTAAATTCACTTGTAAAAGCCCTTCAAAACACTCCCACAGGGGATGCTGAGACCAAGTGGGCCCACATCAGAGACGCCATCTATGACTCAGCAATGACCACCTATAGCAAACGTGTGAAGAGAAATGCAGACTGGTTTCAATCTCATTTTGAAGAGCTGGAACCTGTCATAGCCGTTAAGTGCATTGCACTATTGAACTACAAGAAAGCCCCCAGCGAGTTAACATCTGTAGCACTTAAAGCAGCCAGATGCACTGCACAAAGAACAGCCAGGCGCTGCGCAAATGACTACTGGCAACACCTATGCAGTCATATTCAGCTGGCCTCAGACACTGGAAACATCAGAGGAATGTATGATGGCATTAAGAGAGCTTTTGGGCCAACCATCAAGAAGATCGCCCCCCTCAAATCTAAATCAGGGGACACAATCACTGACCAACGCAAGCAAATGGACCGCTGGGTTGAGCACTACTTAGAACTGTACTCCAGGGAGAATGTTGTCACTGAGACCACCCTCAATGCAGCCCAGCCTCTACCAGTCATGGATGAGCTGGACGTACAGCCAACAAAATCTGAACACAGTGATGCCATTGATTCTCTAGCCAGCGGAAAAGCCCCTTGGAAGGACGGCATTACCCCTGAAATAATCAAGAGTGCCAAGCCTGCTATACTCTCAGCACTACATGAACTGCTTTGCCTGTGGTGGGACAAGGAAGCAGTACCTCAGGACATGCGTGATGCCAATAACATCACCCTCTATAAAAACAAAGGTGACCGCGGTGACTGCAACAACTACCGTGGAATCTCCCTGCTCAGCATAGTGGGGAAAGTCTTTGCTCGTGTCGCTTTAAACAGGCTCCAGAAGCTGGCCGAGCGCGTCTACCCTGAGGCACAGTGTGGCTTTCGTGCAGAAAGATCAATCGTTGGCATGCTGTTCTCCCTTCGTCAGATACAGGAGAAATGCCGCGAGCAACAGATGCCCCTCTACATTGTTTTCATTGATCTCACCAAAGCCTTTGACCTCGTCAGCAGATCTGGTCTCTTCAGACTACTAGAAAAGATCGGATGTCCACCAAAGCTACTAAGTATCATCACCTCATTCCATGACAATATGAAAGGCACAATTCAGCATAGCGGCACCTCATCAGACCCCTTTCCTATCCTGAGTGGCGTGAAACAGGGCTGTGTTCTCGCACCCACACTGTTTGGGATTTTCTTCTCCGTGCTGCTCTCACATGCGTTCAAGTCTGCAGAAGAAGGAATTTTCCTCCACACAAGATCAGGGGGCAGGTTGTTCAACCTTGCCCGTCTAAGAGCGAAGACCAAAGTACGGAAAATCCTCATCAGGGAACTCCTCTTTGCTGACGATGCTGCTTTAACATTTCACACTGAAGAGTGTCTGCAGAGTCTCATCGACAGGTTTGCAGCTGCCTGCAATGAATTTGGCCTAACCATCAGCCTCAAGAAAATGAACATCATGGGGCAGGACGTCAGAAATGCTCCATCCATCAATATCGGCGACCACGCTCTGGAAGTGGTTCAAGAATTCACCTACCTAGGCTCAACTATCACCAGTAACCTGTCTCTCAATGCAGAAATCAACAAGCGCATGGGAAAGGCTTCCACTGCTATGCCCAGACTGGCCAAGAGAGTGTGGGAAAATGACGCACTGACACAGAACACAAAAGTCCAAGTGTATCAAGCCTGTGTCCTCAGTACCTTGCTCTATGGCAGCGAGGCCTGGACAACGTATGTCAGCCAAGAGCGACGTCTCAATTCATTCCATCTTCGCTGCCTCCGGAGAATCCTTGGCATCAGGAGGCAGGACCGTATCTCCAACACAGAAGTCCTCGAGGCGGCCAACATCCCCAGCTTATACACACTACTGAGTCAGCGGCGTTTGAGATGGCTTGGCCATGTGAGCCGCATGGAAGATGGCAGGATCCCCAAAGACACATTGTACAGCGAGCTCGCCACTGGTATCAGACCCACCGGCCGTCCATGTCTCCGCTTTAAAGACGTCTGCAAACGCGACATGAAGTCCTGTGACATTGATCATAAGTCGTGGGAGTCAGTTGCCAGCGATCGCCAGAGCTGGCGGGCAGCCATAAAGGCGGGGCTAAAGTGTGGCGTGTCGAAGAGACTTAGCAGTTGGCAGGATAAAAGACAGAAGTGCAAGGGGAGAGCCAACTGTGTAACAGCCCCGACAAACAAATTTTTCTGCAGCACCTGTGGAAGAGCCTGTCACTCTAGAATTGACCTTTATAGCCACTCCAGGCGCTGCTCCACAAACCACTGACCACCTCCAGGCGCTTACCCATTGTCTCTTGAGACAAGGAGGCCAAAGAAGAAGGATACATTACTCATCTTGCACCTGAGCATGATGACTTTGTTGGAGCTTTTTTGAGGTTGCAGGTATTGTGATGCAGTGAACTGAGAATATGACTCAATCTCATTAATAAAGTTAACATCCTGTTGTGTAGGATGATCAACAGTAGTGCTGGGCAATGCATCTGCTGTTGTTTGCAGCTTGCCCTGCACCTATACCGTTTCATACATGAATCCCATTAGCCTCAACCGGAATCTGTGGATTCTGGGAGGCATGCTAGTTAGTTCCTTTTCATCAAGTAAGGAAACTGGTGGTGTGTGGTTTGTCTCTATGACGACTTTTAAGCCGATGGTATAAACTGAGAAATTCCCGCAAGCCCACGTGACTGCGAGAGCTACTTTCTCTATGACGGCGTACCTCGTCTCAGTCTCAGACAATGCTCGAGACGGATAATAAACCAGTCTCTGACATCCATCTGGTTGTTCTTGGAAAAAGAACTACTCCTAACCTTATAGATGAGGCGTCTGCTGCAATTGTGGTTGGTAGTGAGGGGTTATAATGCCCTAAGATATCTGGCGAAATCAGCATTTCCTTGATCCTTTGATGTGCATTCCAACACCATGCTTGTGCTTTCCTCAATAGTTGTCTTAAGGGTTCAGTAACTTGCGCTAGATTGGGCAGAAATTTTGCCAAACTGATTAACCTTTCCAAGGAATCGTTGAAGATCTTTGGCAGAAGTAGGAATTGGGAATTCACTAATGGCTCTCGTCTTTTGCGGTTCTGCCATTATGCCCCTGCTACTAACAATGTGCCCTCGGTAACGAATAGGTGTTTCGAGAATTCACACTTTTCACCAAGTATCAGGCTTTCTTCTTGTAGACGATTCAAAACCACTCTAATCCTCAGGTCATGTTCTTCGACAGATTCCCCATGGACTAAGATGTTGTCCATATGGCATATGACTCCTTTAAGGTCCTGTAGAATGTTTGACATAGTTCTTTGGAATATTTCCAGTGCTGATGTTCTACGAAATGGTAAACAATCAAAAGAAAATCTTCCAAATGGAGTAATGAAGGTTGCCAATAACCAACGAAACATTCCAAAAGCTGCAATTCACGTCAAGCTTTGTGAACATGGTACTTTTGGATAACTTTGCCAAGCTATCATCTACTGAGGACATCAGTTTAGCTTCTCTTGCTATAGTCTTATTAAGTCGAGTTAAGTCTACACAAATGTAAAGAGTACCGTTAGGATCAGGAACTGGAACTGTTCAAAAGCACCACTCTGTAGGCTCAGTGGCAGGAGAAATGACTCCCATCCTGGTCATCTCTTCTCGCTGAAGTTGACTTGCTTCATTAGTGGGTTTGGTATCTTGCTAGGTGCGAAAAGACATACAGGTTTAGCATCTTTCTGTAATGTAATACTATAATTCGGTCTTATGTCTTCCTAGACCAGTAAATAATTTCGGAAAGTCTTTTTGGATGTGATTCCTGGATTCTTGCTGCTTAACTTCTTCCAATTTCCTTGTAAGATTAAGGTCTATGCAAACTCTTCTACTTAAAAGAGAAAATTATTGATTTTGTAGAACATACAGTGTTTCCAATATCTGCTTTCCCTTGTACTGGATTGTTGCCTGGAGCTTTCGTTTGACTTTCAGTTCAATCCCTCCTGGATCATGTAACTGCGTTTCTGTTGGTTGCAGGCAATGCGTTGATAACCAGTGTTCATTGTCTGATAAAACTGTTACATTTGCTCCAGTGTCTAGTGTCTGAGGAGTCGCGAATGGTGCTGAACATCATTCAAATCATTAGCAAACATCCCCCCTTTTGACCTTATGATGGAGGGAAGGTCATTGATGAAGTAGCTGAAGATGGTTGGGCCTAGCTGTATTGCTTTTTCCAGGGTGAGGTCTTCCTTAGACTGCAATAAATCTGAAAAGGATCCATCAGAAATACCTACTACAATGTGGTCTCATATTAATTCTGCTTTTAGGTCTCCATATTCAAATCTTTCAACTAGCCTGTAAAGGTCATTAATAAAAGCATCTACCGGTTCACTTGGTTTCTGGACTCTTCTGTGGAATTTGCCCTTTCTAGAACCTTGTTGCTCCTCAGGTTGAAATAATTATCAAAGGCTTTTAAGACTTCTTCAAATTTAGCTGATGTCTTATTAATGCCTTGTCTTGCAATAACATCATCAGCTATTACTCCTATGGAACAAAGTAATGTGTTGACTTGTTCTACTTCAGATTTGCTGTCTAATTTTGAAGTAATTCTGTACCTCAAATATATTTTTCTCTGAAGTGACTAGTTTTGAGTTTGATTTGGTCTTTCCATGTGTCCAAACCTCTCTGGTAAATTTAAGATCCATGGCTAGTCTAAGTTTACTTGCTATTTTACATTTTCCCTCTGGTATTGTAAGTTTTCCCACACTGCTCAGCCTCACACTGACTCACTGTCTTTCCCTGGGAAATCTCTCTACTAGACTAGGTATTTATTTCTTGAACACAGGTTTGCAGCGTTATTTCAGTAATTTCGTCACTCCCTTCCCCTGGAGTCTCAAGTATTTGCAGCCGCTTTTTTTTTTCCTTGCTGTCCCGCGGTCGCCACATGATATGGCGTCGACCCTGGATCCGTCTTTGCTCAGGATTTGGTTTACCCAGTGCTGCCTGCCTAGTGCTCCATTAAGAACAATGTTCTACCCTTTTTAAGGGTTGTTCATCAGATCCCTGACTGTTGCTTGGTTGTCCAACTCGAAGCCTGCGATTGCTGTGCCAGGATTTGTTTTCACAGACCACCATGCCTTTGTGGTGCAGCCTGAATGCCTCTGCAAGCCAACTCCCCAACTCTCCATGCCCCCATTCGTCCATGGAGCATCTTTGGAGCTCCTTATAGCCTCTTCTCGAGTTCTGCAGTTTTGGCACCACTTTTTCAGGACTTTCCAATCTTCTTTTCAAAATTTTCTGGCTGTTGTATGACAATAACCACTGTTGGTCACCATTTTGTATGTTTGGTTGGTCCACCTAGGAGAGATTACTGAGTCTTCGGTAAGTTTTAACAATAACTAGTTAATTACATAGTAAGGAACTATATACAGCTTTACACAAGTATGTCTAACTCCATTGATGCCATGCTCCTTCTCCTTCTTCAAGTCTCACTTTCATGTGATCTCTTACATCTTCATACTTATACTACAATGTCAAATGCTGAGAGCTCAATACTGCTGAAAGCCGAGCAGAGTATAGAATGTACAGGGTGAAATTAAAAAGGAAATTAAAAAGCAAAGAGAGGACTTGAAAAAATATTGGCAGGTTATTTTATAAATACATAAAGAGGAAGAGGATAACCAGTGAAAGAGTAGATTAGAGAGCAAAATGATATCTTGTGTGTGGAGGCGGAAGATGTGACATGGTTCTTAATGAATACTTTGCATGTCTTCAAAAAGAAGGGGGGAACGTTGCAGACATTGTAGTTTAGGAGAAGGAATGTGAAATATTGGATGGGATAAACAAAATAAAGAAGAAATTATTAAGGGGTTTAGCATCTTTGAAAGTGGATGAATTGCTAGGCCCAGATGAAATATTTGCCAGGCTGCTAAAAGAAGCAAGGGAGGCAATAGCGGAGGTTCTGACAAACATTTTCCAATTTTGTCTGGCTACAGGCATTGTGTTGGAGAACTGGAGGACTGCTAATGTTGTACTGTTGTTTAAAAAGTTTGGAAGGGGTGGACCAAATAATTATAGGCCAGTCAGACTAATCTTGGTGGTGGGCAGATTATTGGAAAAAATTCTGAGGAACAGCATAAATCATCATTTAGAAAGGCACAAATTAATCAAGGACAGTCAGCATCGATACGTTAAGGAACGGTCATGTTTGACTAACTTGGTCGGATTTTTTTGAAGAGGTATCAAGGAGGGTTGTTAAGGGTAGCATGTTTGATGTAGTCTATATGGATTTTAGCAAGGCTTTTGACAAGGTCTCACATGGCAGACTGGCCAAAAAAGTAAGAGCCTATGGGATCCAAGGGCAAGTGACGAATTAGATCTGCTTCTCTTTCCACAGATGCTGCCAGACCTGCTGAGTGAATCCAGCATTTCTTGGGCTGAACTTGTTCTCACATTGAACAACTTCTCCTTCAACTCCATGCATTTCCTTCAAGTAAAAGGTGTCGCTATGGGTACCCGCATGGGTCCTAGTTATGCCTGTCTTTTTGTGGGATATGTCGAGCATTCTTTGTTCCAGTCCTACTCAGGCCCCCTCCCCCAACTCTTTTTCCGGTACATTGATGACTGTATCGGTGCCGTTTCCTGCTCCCGCCCCGAACTAGAAAACTTTATCAACTTTGCTTCCAATTTCCACCCTTCTCTCACCTTTACATGGTCCATCTCTGACACTTCCCTTCCCTTCCTCGACTTCTCTGTCTCCATCTCTGGGGATAGGTTGTCTGCCAATATCCATTATAAGCCCACTGACTCCCACAGCTACCTCGACTACACTTCTTCACACCCTACCTCCTGTAAGGACTCCATTCCATTCTCCCAGTTTCTCCGTCTCCGACGCATCTGCTCTGATGATGCTACCTTCCATGACGGTGCTTCTGATATGACCTCCTTTTTCCTCAACCGAGGATTTCCCCCCACTGTGGTTGACAGGGCCCTCAACCGTGTCCGACCCATTCCCCGCACCTCTACCCTCACCCCTTCCCCTCCCTCCCAGAACCGTGACAGGGTTCCCCTTGTCCTCACTTTTCATCCCACCAGCCTCCATATCCAAAGGATCATCCTCCGCCATTTTCGCCACCTCCAGCGTGATGCCACTACCAGTCGCATCTTCCCCTCCCTTCCCCTGTCAGCATTCCGAAGGGATCGTTCCCTCCGCGACACCCTGGTCCACTCCTCCATTACCCCCACCACCTCGTCCCCGTCCCAGGGCACCTTCCCTTGCAATCGCAGGAGGTGTAATACCTGCCCATTTACCTCCTCTCTCCTCACTATCCCAGGCCCCAAACACTCCTTTCAGGTGAAGCAGCGATTTACTTGTACTTCTTTCAATGTAGTATACTGTATTCGCTGCTCACAGTGTGGTCTCCTCTACATTGGGGAGACCAAGCGCAGACTGGGTGACCGCTTTGCGAAACATCTCCGCTCAGTCCGCAAGCAGGACCCTGAGCTTCCGGTTGCTTGCCATTTCAACACTCCCCCCTGCTCTCATGCTCACATCTCTGTCCTGGGATTGCTGCAGTGTTCCAATGAACATCAACGCAAGCTCGAGGAATAGCATCTCATCTACCGATTAGGCACACTACAGCCTGCCGGACTGAACATTGAGTTCAATAATTTCAGAGCATGACAGCCCCCCACTTTACTTTCATTTTTAGTCATTTTTAGTTATTTTTTCTTCCTTTTTTTTGCATTCCTTTTTACATTTTTTACAATCTTTTTTTGCATTTATTTCATTTCATCTTAGTTTGTTCAGTTTGCTTACCCACTATTTTTTTCAGGTTGTTTTTCTTCAGGTTTGCACTTGCTGATGTTCAATATTCAGTATATTCACACCTAATCTGTACTAATGCTTTGTCTTTCAACACACCATTAACATATTGTTTGCCTTTGCTCCGTGACCTTTTGGTCAGCTATGTGGCCTGGTCCAATCTGCACCTTCTCCTTTGTTATCTCTTGCCCAACCCCCACCTCACTTGTTTATAATCTGTGACTTTTCTAATATTTGTCAGTTCCGAAGAAGGGTCACTGACCCGAAACGTTAACTCTGCTTCTCTTTCCACAGATGCTGCCAGACCTGCTGAGTGAATCCAGCATTTCTTGTTTTTGAATTAGATCTAATGTTGGCTCAGTTGCATGAAGCAAAGGGTAATGGTCGTTCGGTATTTTTGTGACTGGAAGACTGTTTCCATTAGGTTCACAGGGCTTACTAGGTCCCTTACTTTTTTATATCCCTTACTTTGTATATATCAATGATTTAGACTTAAATATGATAAAGAAGTTTGCAGGTGATACGAAAATTGGTCATGTGGTTGATAGTGAGGAAGAAAGCTGTAGACTACAGGAAAATATCAATGGACTGGTCACGTGGGCTGAAAAGTGGCAAATGGAATTCAGTCCAGAGAAGTGTAAGCCAAGGCTTTTGGGGAGGGCAAATAAGGCAAGGGAATACACAATAAATGGTTGATACTAAGAAGTATAGAGGAACAGAGGGTCCTTGGAGTGCTTGTCCACAGATCCCTGAAGGCAGCAGGACAGGTAGATAAGGTGGTTAAGAAGGCATTCAGGATACTTTCCTTTATTAGCCAAAACATATGTTATAAGGACAGGGAGGTTATGCTAGAATTTATAAAACACTAATTAGGTCACAGCTAAAGTACTGCAAAGAGTTCTGGTAACCACATTACAGGAAGGATGTGAGCACACTAGAGAGGGTTCAGAGGAGGTTTACAAGGATGTTGCCAGGAATGGAGAACTTTAGCTATGAGTAAAGATTGGATAGGCTGGGGTTGTTTTCTTTGGAACAGAGTGTGGTGAGGGGAGATTTGATTGATGTGTACAAAATTATGAGGGGTCTAGATGGAGTGCAAAGCAAGGACCTATTTCACTTAGCAGAGAGGTCAATAACCAGGGGACTTAGATTGAAAGTCATTGGCAGAAAGATTAGAGGGGAGTTGAGAAGAATTTTTTTCAGCGAGAAGGTTGTGGGGTCTGGAACTTACTGTCTGAAAGGGTGGTACTGTCAGAAACCCTCATCACATTTAAAAAATATTTGCTTATGCACTTGAAGTGCTGTAATCTACAGGGCTACGGACCAAGAGTTGGTAAATGGGATTAGGATAGCTCGTTTTTGGCCAGCACAGACACAATGGGCCAAATGGACTCCTCCAGTGGCATAAATGTTCTATGTTTCTTTATGTTTCTATGTTTCTAACCCTAGAGGCAGGATTTTCCCCATAGGCTTCAGGACCCCGTTCTCAGGCTCAAATAGGGGAGTCAGAATCCCGCACTACATGGGGGACACTCACTCATTTGTGATTTTCCCCGAATTGACCAATTAGTGGTCAGAGGGCGGGCTTGCATTGAATTAAGGATGGTGGGCAGGCTTTCGAAGCTGGAGGCCAATAGGAGGCCATCCAGCTTGGAATCAGCAGCACGATGCCGTTGCAGGTAAGTGAGGGAGAGGGTGCCCCGAGATGGAAGCGCCCTCTTTCCAACTTTTTGAAGGCAAAATTTAAAAAGTCCTCAGCAGCCGGGCCACCGCTATGTTGGAAGAACCTATTCACAGGGTGGCCTGTGGCTGCAGCAGAAGCCAAGCAGGCAGGAAGGGCCTCAAAGCCTGCCTGGAGCGCTGGCACCGCATCCCCACCCCCCGCTTCCCAATCTGCTGCTGGGAGGCCGCCCCTGGGGACCTGGAGGCCGACTGGAATTTTCCAGTTGTCCTCCGATCATAAGTTTGGTGAATTGGCTACCTGCAATTTGTGGGCAGGTAGCTCTGCCGCACCACCCTCAACATCCCGCCTCCAGGAAAATGATCCAAGATGGGATGGAGCCAGGAAATCGGCACAACAGCCTGCGGCGCGGAATTCTGCACCCGCCCACCTCCATGCTCGCTCCCATCAGGGCCTAAATATTCACCCCTGAATGTCAGCAGGTTTATTGATTTTAGATTTTAGACAATCCTGTCATGGCATTGACATGCAAGTACTTTTGGTAACAGACTTGGGATGACAACCCTAGCCAGTTTTTCCCTCCCTATTCTGGAATGTTAAGGCTCGTTGTGCAATCCCTGCAGATATTGGTTAAGCCAGCACAGACTGGGATCAATTCTGAAACTGAAATTTTTTTTTACATCATTCTCAGCTACAGGAACAGTGAAGAAGTGACATTTTCTCATGTGGTAAAATTATTAAGGTTCTCCCATCCAATGGTTTTTCCCAAGGGGCTTCCTCATTCTCAGACAACGCAGTGAGCTCATGTCAATTCCAAAAGCAAATAATTTGAAATTCATAAAAAAATCTGACAGTAATCATCAGGATGTTAAAAAGTTCAAGTAGATAATTTATTGCTTGTAAAAAATGAGAAGAAAAAAATGTATGTGGATACATGAAGCCACGTGTGTGGCTGTTTGATGTAGTACATATTTTAATCCATTCTTGCTGTGAAATGATTAATGAGAACTGAGAAAATAAGTCAGACAGATGACATGAAGCTTTATTACTGTTGCTCTGATCTTATATACTGTAGGAATCGTTTAAAAGGAGCATTTCCGTCTAAAATTTTCCAAATAATTATGTTTGTGCACAGCTTTGAAGATGAAAAATTGAGTCATTGAAAATATTTGCAAACACTATAGTTATGAAAATCATGGCAGATTCTGAAAATGTTTTGATATCTCTGAATTAGCTGATGTTCATGCACTGGAACGTCTCTTTTGCAAGCCAGAAATTCCTGACAACAATGCCCCTTTTAAACACATCTATCATTATCCAGATGTACAATCTGAGTATGTAACCTCTACGTACATTGTGGTGGTGACTAATGTGTTTCAATGAAAAAGTTTTTTTTGTCTTTCTGGGGAGTCAGGTGAGGGAAGCAGACTTAAGACTGAGCTCACACTTAATCCCTGATTTTATAAATTCAGCAAAATCAGGATTTGCTGGACATGGAACAGGCACACCTGTGCCATCAGTGTGGAGGTCTGGTCTTACTGAATTTTGCAAGACAAACCCTGCCCCTTACTTTGAATGGACTCTCTGTGAATGAAAACATGCACAGGAAGTCATTCCAAAAGCACTATTTGCTGGGAGTCTCAAGCATTGTTTTGGACTTGCTTTGTAAATAAGTTTCCTATTATCTTTTTACAGTATATTCCCAAGATGAGGTGGCTCCACAAATATGTAACCCAAACATAAGCTGACTGGATAGCTCTGATCAAATTTGGATTATCTCAACTAATGTTGAAAGAAAAAGTGATGGAGAAGGAATGACATGAAATTGATGTAAACAAAAAGCAGAAAACTTGGCTGCTTAGAGGGGCAAAAA
Source organism: Heterodontus francisci (assembly GCF_036365525.1). Classification (NCBI taxonomy): domain Eukaryota; kingdom Metazoa; phylum Chordata; class Chondrichthyes; order Heterodontiformes; family Heterodontidae; genus Heterodontus; species Heterodontus francisci. Next base: position 52,186,689 of record NC_090378.1, read on the forward strand.
AGGCATTAGTAGAAAGTCTGGTAAATCTTGCACAACTTGGAACCCACCATTTTACATCATCAAATCTGATTCCAACTTTAACGAGGGAGATGATATTAATAGTTTAATCTGGGCATTGAGCAATTGAACTGTTAGCCAATCAGCACAAATGAGATAAATATGATGGGTCAGCTATTTTGCAACTGTACTAAACTGTACTCGCAGCATTTTCTCATGTCAGCTCAGTCAATAATATGTTTGTATAGTGTGCTTTCTTGGTGATTATGATTCAACACCTAAAAGATACGGGTAGAAATTTAAGCAACTAAGGAAGAATCTATATAACACATATAGAGAAATGATTATTGAACTAGAGGACATACGGCACATATGGCTAGTAAGTAGAAGTGTAATAGACAGCAAAGCCTTTGCCATTTATCTTAGGGGAAAAATTTCAGGAAATAGTTCCAGGCGATTTCAGAATCTGGTTTCTAGATCAGGAATATAAAACTCTCAAGCAGCTGTGCCAACATGCCAATTACTTTATCGTCTTGAGAATGCTGGTCAGCCATTGCACAGATGGGAGATCAGATGCCATACTCATCCCATGAACAAACCACTCAGCGACAACTCCCCTGCCCCCCACCCCGCAGCTAGTGGTCTGATCTCCCACCCCCAGCCAGTATGATACCAACCCCTGCCAGCATTCTCCCCACCCTTCCACCACTGGCCAGAGCTCCCTTCCTCCCTGGCCACAGACCCACACCCTTCCTCACTTACCAGAGGACCACAAGTAGTACTAGTTTTTCATCAGGCCACCATGTACTACTGTGAGAAAACAAGCTACGTAAGGAATCAGCTTATCTATAGTGGTTGTCATTACATAACTGACCATCTCATACTGTATGACCTCACATGGACTCAGATTGCATTGGAGGATTTCGAAGAGACCAGCAGAAATTTTCTCTGTGGCATACTTTGTCAACATTTAAAACATTTGCTGTTGAAAATCTTTCAGGTTCAGGCCTTAATAGCATTTTCTTATTGAACTACAGGTGCCAAACAGGCGTCTGCTGCACCTCACTGATGAGAAGGAAAATGGGCCAGCTCCTGCACACAGCTGGCCAACAGGTGGGGAGTGTGTATATCACATAAAATGTATTGACCTAGACATTGGACTGAGCACTGCCAGATTTTGGGCGATGAACAATTTCCTAGGTCTCCAATATTTCTCGGTCTCCAATATGGTGTGCAAGAGGCCTATTGCAGGTTGAAAAAATATCACTGTCCAGGGCCCACACCTGTAACAGGCATTAGGCTCTTTGCATATTCAAATAAAGGGCCCAATGTATGCTTGGAGCCCCCTCTGCAATATTGGGTTGCCTTGAATGCAGCCAATACTGAATCAGCTGTGTTCGGCAATATCAGATCCACATGTGGCCTAACAGACTAAAAAATGTTTGTATTAGGGACATGTAAAGAATGTGCCGTGTAATTCAGAAAATTCTGATGTGTCACACAATTGGTGAACAACCACCAGAGAGTGTTAAAGGTGTATCCCTTGACCTTAGATCCAAGTTAGTTGAAATTTATCCCTGTTCTGTTTTTGCAGATTTTTTTCCATAAGTCTGTTCATTTCATTTACTTCTGTTTGACGAGGTTTCTATTTCTGAATTTTGATTTGCCACCTCAAATTATCCAGCGACCTAGTCTTCTTCTTCTTTGGCCTCCTTGTCTCGAGAGACAATGGGTAAGCGCTTGGAGGGGGTCAGTGGTTTGTGCAGCAGCGCCTGGAGTGGCTATAAAGGCCAATTCTAGAATGACAGACTCTTCCACAGGTGCTGCAGATAAAATTGGTTGTCAGGGCTGTTACACAGTTGGCTCTCTCCTTGCGTTTCTGACTTTTTTCCTGCCAACTGCTAAGTCTCTTCGATTCGCCACACTTTAGTCCCGCCTTTATGGTTGCCCGCCAGCTCTGGCGATCGCTGGCAACTGACTCCCACAACTTGTGATCAATGTCACAGGACTTCATGTCGCGTTTGCAGACGTCTTTAAAGCGGAGACATGGACGGCCGGTGGGTCTGATACCAGTGGCGAGCTCGCTGTACAATGTGTCTTTGGGGATCCTGCCATCTTCCATGCGGCTCACATGGCCAAGCCATCTCAAGCGTCGCTGGCTTAGTAGGGTGTATATGCTGGGGATGTTGGCCGCCTCGAGGCCTTCTGTGTTGGAGATATGGTCCTGCCACCTGATGCCAAGGATTCTCCGGAGGCAGCGAAGATGGAATGAATTGAGACGTCGCTCTTGGCTGACGTACGTTGTCCAGGCCTCGCTGCCGTAGAGCAAGTTACTGAGGACACAGGCTTGATACACTTGGACTTTTGTGTTCTGTGTCAGTGCGTCATTTTCCCACACTCTCTTGGCCAGTCTGAACATAGCAGTGGAAGCCTTTCCCATGCGCTTGTTTAATTCTGCATCGAGAGACAGGTTACTGGCGATAGTTGAGCCTAGGTAGGTGAATTCTTGAACCACTTCCAGAGTGAGTTCGCCGATATTGATAGATGGGGCATTGTCTGTCCCATGATGTTCGTTTTCTTGAGGCTGATGGTTAGGCCAAATTCATTGCAGGCAGCTGCAAACCTGTCGATGAGTCTCTGCAGACACTCTTCAGTGTGAGATGTTAATGCTGCATCGTCAGCAAAGAGGAGTTCCCTGATGAGGACTTTCCGTACTTTGGTCTTCGCTTTTAGACAGGCAAGGTTGAACAACCTACCACCTGATCTTGTGTGGAGGAAAATTCCTTCTTCTGAGGACTTGAATGCATGTGAGAGCAGCAGGGAGAAGAAGATCCCAAACAGTGTGGGTGCGAGAACACAGCCCTGTTTCACACCACTCAGGGTTGGAAAGGGGTCTGATGAGGCGCCGCTATGCTGAATTGTGCCTTTCATATTGTCATGGAATGAGGTGATGATACTTAGTAGCTTTGGTGGGCATCCAATCTTTTCTAGTAGTCTGAAGAGACCACTTCTGCTGACGAGGTCAAAGGCTTTGGTGAGATCAATGAAAGCAACGTAGAGGAGCATCTGTCGTTCACGGCATTTCTCCTGTAGCTGGCGAAGGGAGAACAGCATGTCAATGGTGGATCTCTCTGCTCGAAAGCCACACTGTGCCTCAGGGTATATGCGCTCAGCCAGCTTCTGGAGCCTGTTTAAAGCGACACGAGCGAAGACTTTCCCCACTATGCTGAGCAGGGAGATTCCACGGTAGTTGTTGCAGTCACCGCGGTCACCCTTGTTCTGATAGAGGGTGATGATATTGGCATCACGCATGTCCTGTGGTACTGCTCCCTCGTCCCAGCACAGGCAAAGCAGTTCGTGCAGAGCTGAAAGTATAGCAGGCTTGGCACTCTTGATGATTTCAGGGGTAATGCCGTCCTTCCCAGCGGCTTTTCCTCTGGCTAGAGAATCAATGGCATCACTGAGTTCCGATTTTGTTGGCTGTATGTCCAGCTCATCCATGACTGGCAGAGACAAGGTTGCATTGAGGGCGGTCTCAGTGACAACATTTTCCCTGCCGTACAGTTCTAGGTAGTGTTCCACCCAGCGGTCCATTTGCTTGCGTTGGTCAGTGATTGTGTCCCCTGATTTAGATTTGAGGGGGGCAATCTTCTTGACAGTTGGCCCAAAAGCTCTCTTAATGCCATCATACATCCCTCTGATGTTTCCTGTGTCAGAGGCAAGTTGAATATGACTGCATAGGTGTTGCCAGTAGTCATTTGCGCAGCGCCTGGCTGTTCTTTGTGCAGCGCTTCTGGCAGCTTTAAGTGCTACGGATGTTAACTCGCTGGGGGCTTTCTTGTAGTTCAGCAGTGCAATGCGCTTAGCGGCTATGACAGGTTCCAGATCTTCAAAATGAGATTGAAACCAGTCAGCATTCCGCTTCACACGTTTGCCATAGTTGGTCATTGCTGAGTCATAGATTGCGTCTCTGATGTGGGCCCACTTGGTCCCTGCATCCCCTGTGGGAGTGTTTTGGAGGGCTTTTTCGAGTGAATTTAGAAACTTGCGGAACAGCTGTGGATGTGAAATTCTGCTCGTGTTGATGCGCGGGCTGCCCTTCTGCTTGGAGTGATGCAGCTTCTTTGGTTTGAGGCTAACCTTGCTGCACACCAGGGAGTGGTCGGTGTCGCAGTCCGCACTGTGGAAGCTGCGTGTGATTTGAACACTGTTTAGGCAAGTTTACATACACCAATGGTCCCACCATTAGGTATTTATGAAATGGAAGGTGGGAAGGAATTCTCGCAACAATTCTCATAAGCAAGTGGCCACTTTATTGTACTTCTTGAGTTATCCACTTTTTCTTTCCTCAGTTGTTCTCGTTTATGAAATTGGATATTGAATGTCTTGTACTAACTAACCTAGCTCCTTCAAAGTGCTGTCCTGATGGTAGAAGGAAGTGAGGGGGTTGCCTGCTGGTAGAGAGGTTTCCAGGATTATGTTGGCTCACTGCCTCCTTTGGCAGGGTCGGCAGAAGTTCCTGCAACTGTGGCTGCTGTTCTTGCTGTTGTGTGGCTTCCTTGGCCTACTTGTCTTTTGCCAGATTTAGGTGTAAGTATTTTTTATATCACTAATGGGAGTTATTTTTGTACTATACGGGCAGAGACTGCTTGAGTTGTGTACCTATCATAACCTCTGCATCACCAACTCGTTCTTTCACACTAAACCCTGTCACCAGGTTTCATGGAGGCACCCAAGATCACGTCGTTGGCACCAGCTAGACCTCATTGTCACAAGGCGAGCCGCCTTAAACAGTGTTCAAATCACACGCAGCTTCCACAGTGCGGACTGCGACACCGACCACTCCCTGGTGTGCAGCAAGGTTAGACTCAGACCAAAGAAGTTGCATCATTCCAAGCAGAAGGGCCACCCGCGCATCAACACGAGCAGAATTTCTCACCCACAGCTGTTACAAAAATTTCTAAATTCACTTGTAACAGCCCTTCAAAACACTCCCACAGGGGATGCTGAGACCAAGTGGGCCCACATCAGAGACGCCATCTATGAGTCAGCTTTGACCACCTACGGCAAAAGTGCGAAGAGAAATGCAGACTGGTTTCAATCTCATAATGAAGAGCTGGAACCTGTCATAGCCGCTAAGCGCATTGCACTTTTGAACTACAAGAAAGCCCCCAGCGATTTAACATCCGCAGCACTTAAAGCAGCCAGAAGTACTGCACAAAGAACAGCTAGGCGTTGCGCAAACGACTACTGGCAACACCTATGCAGTCATATTCAGCTGGCCTCAGACACCGGAAACATCAGAGGAATGTATGATGGCATGAAGAGAGCTCTTGGGCCAACCATCAAGAAGATCACCCCCCTCAAATCTAAATCGGGGGACATAATCACTGACCAACGCAAACAGATGGACCGCTGGGTTGAGCACTACCTAGAACTGTACTCCAGGGAGAATGCTGTCACTGAGACTGCCCTCAATGCAGCCCAGCCTCTACCAGTCATGGATGAGCTGGACATACAGCCAACCAAATCGGAACTCAGTGATGCCATTGATTCCCTAGCCAGCGGAAAAGCCCCTGGGAAGGACAGCATTACCCCTGAAATAATCAAGAGTGCCAAGCCTGCTATACTCTCAGCACTACATGAACTGCTATGCCTGTGCTGGGACGAGGGAGCAGTACCCCAGGACATGCGCGATGCCAACATCATCACCCTCTATAAAAACAAAGGTGACCGCGGTGACTGCAACAACTACCGTGGAATCTCCCTGCTCAGCATAGTGGGGAAAGTCTTTGCTCGAGTCGCTCTGAACAGGCTCCAGAAGCTGGCCGAGCGCGTCTACCCTGAGGCACAGTGTGGCTTTCGTGCAGAGAGATCGACTATTGACATGCTGTTCTCCCTTCGTCAGATACAGGAGAAATGCCGTGAACAACAGATGCCCCTCTACATTGCTTTCATTGATCTCACCAAAGCCTTTGACCTCGTCAGCAGACGTGGTCTCTTCAGACTACTAGAAAAGATCGGATGTCCACCAAAGCTACTAAGTATCATCACCTCATTCCATGACAATATGAAAGGCACAATTCAACATGGTGGCTCCTCATCAGAGCCCTTTCCTATCCTGAGTGGTGTGAAACAGGGCTGTGTTCTCGCACCCACACTTTTTGGGATTTTCTTCTCCCTGCTGCTTTCACATGCGTTCAAATCCTCTGAAGAAGGAATTTTCCTCCACACAAGATCAGGGGGCAGGTTGTTCAACCTTGCCCGTCTAAGAGCGAAGTCCAAAGTACGGAAAGTCCTCATCAGAGAACTCCTCTTTGCTGACGATGCTGCTTTAACATCTCACACTGAAGAATGCCTGCAGAGTCTCATCGACAGGTTTGCGTCTGCCTGCAATGAATTTGGCCTAACCATCAGCCTCAAGAAAACGAACATCATGGGGCAGGATGTCAGAAATGCTCCATCCATCAATATTGGCGACCACGCTCTGGAAGTGGTTCAAGAGTTCACCTACCTAGGCTCAACTATCACCAGTAACCTGTCTCTAGATGCAGAAATCAACAAGCGCATGGGTAAGGCTTCCACTGCTATGTTCAGACTGGCCAAGAGAGTGTGGGAAAATGGCGCACTGACACGGAACACAAAAGTCCGAGTGTATCAGGCCTGTGTCCTCAGTACCTTGCTCTACGGCAGCGAGGCCTGGACAACGTATGCCAGCCAAGAGCGACGTCTCAATTCATTCCATCTTCGCTGCCTTCGGAGAATACTTGGCATCAGGTGGCAGGACTATATCTCCAACACAGAAGTCCTTGAAGCGGCCAACATCCCCAGCTTATACACACTACTGAGTCAGCGGCGCTTGAGATGGCTTGGCCATGTGAGCCGCATGGAAGATGGCAGGATCCCCAAAGACACATTGTACAGCGAGCTCGCCACTGGTATCAGACCCACCGGCCGTCCATGTCTCCGTTATAAAGACGTCTGCAAACGCGACATGAAATCCTGTGACATTGATCACAAGTCGTGGGAGTCAGTTGCCAGCATTCGCCAGAGCTGGCGGGCAGCCATAAAGACAGGGCTAAATTGTGGCGAGTCGAAGAGACTTAGTAGTTGGCAGGAAAAAAGACAGAGGCGCAAGGGGAGAGCCAACTGTGCAACAGCCCCAACAAACAAATTTCTCTGCAGCACCTGTGGAAGAGCCTGTCACTCCAGAATTGGCCTTTATAGCCACTCCAGGCGCTGCTTCACAAACCACTGACCACCTCCAGGCGCGTATCCATTGTCTCTCGAGATAAGGAGGCCCAAAAGAGGAAAGAGATACTGATCAGTGTGCTGTTAATATTAAATGAGGATAGTAGACTTCAGGGTTAAAGTAACAGGAGTTTATTCACAGGGGTCTTATCTCTAAGGCATTAACACTGAGCAACACGAGGTTCAGACTCGTGACATCACATCCAATGATGATGCTTAAGGTCTATAGACATAATCTACCAAGCAACAGCTTATGTACATTATACTACAATTTTTACGTATATGTCTCTTTCACTTCTGCGTGGGGCCTCTCCAGTTACAAGAAAGAGATCAGCATATTCCTCCTTCATTGTGAGCCTGAGGCAATGGAATAATTTCAGTATCCTGAACTCTGAAGCACTAATATGTCAGCCAGTGGGATGACATTGGACAAGCTCAATTCCACCAAGGCATTTACAATTCCCCCCGCCACAAAGTGGGGGGGGGGGGGGGGGGGTGCACTGTTAACAAAAACAGACAACCTGCACAGAGTAGGATATGTATAAATCCAACTTTGTCATAATTTTCAAATTTCCACATGGGAGCAGTTTACAAGCAGCACATCCCTTGCAATATTGTTTCAAGCCAACCTAAACAAACCAGGGAACACACTGTTCTATCCTTAACAACGCTATACTTCAGCATTAATACACTGTACTGCTAAACAGTAAACAAGACATTCTAAATACAATACACTAAATAACCCTTGTACAAATTTATCTTTCCTTGTTCAACTGGATATGGAAGATCTCTTAGCACTATTTGAGGAAAAACACAAAGTACTTCCAATGTCCAGGCCTGTATTTTTCCTCAACCAATCATTTGAATAAGTGATCATTCATCTCATTTCTTGTTTGTGGGAACTTTCTATACGCAAATTTGCTGCCATGTTTGCAGACGTAAAACAATAACTGCGCTTCAAAAAGTAATTAAATTGTTGGAAAGCACTTTTAGATATCCTATTTCCTATATAAATGCAAATTCTTCCTTCCCATCAAAATTGACCTCAAAAATTCATGCTTTAACTTGTTTTGAGTTTTTAGGCAAAGCAAACATATTTACTGATTTCTTCATCTTCAACTTAGGTGACCATTTCATCCAGGAATTTGTACTGGTGCATGCTGCAAACGTTTTCCACAGTGCACATAGCAAGAATGTTGTTATACAATCATTTATTTGAATAAGTTTCTGAAATAATTTGCAACACAGTTTTTTGCTGGGAGTTGCAGTTAAAATGGTTAAAATCTTTAAATGGTGTATGAACACAAATCCTAGACTTTTAGTTGAGGCTGAGCATCCATTGAAAAGCATTGTTTTGCATACTGTCACCACAGCAGTGCTATTGTATATGTAAGTTTAAGTATTTTCTAGTAAAAGTAATTTTTTTAGCTTTATTACATTACAAACCTTAGTTCAAGTTGAAAGTTTCTCAACTAGTAGAAGTGTAAGATGGTGATTTAAAATATGTTAAAAATATATTTTGAGCAAATTCCTCACTTGATAACTTGCCGACTGCCAAGTTTCAATTGGTTGATTCGTGAAATTGCTAATGGGTTCCATTCTGACTGCTGATATCTGGTTGCAATCTGACTACCGGTTGCTGGTTGCAGGTGGCTCACATTGGAATGGGTTAGTTGTGGACTTACTGGCAGTTGACTGTTTCAAATCTCTGTTCTCTATTTGGCTGCTATCTGCTACAGGCCTCTACTATATCTCAGCTGCTCCTCTGTTTCCTTGCTTTCTCTCCTGCACATCAGGTACTGTAAATTTATAGTCTTGGGCCTCTCTTTAAACCATTGGTACAAAGGTCAGGAATTTCCTGGCTAACATTTCCTACTCTTGCAGGCTAATCGTGGCTGGTCATTGAAATCATTCGTTTCCATTGGTTAGCCACTGAGGGAAAGTGAGAAGGAAATGGTAAGTTACGGGGACAGTAAAGAGCAATGTAGAGAGAGTTTTGGCATATCATACATCTGAAACATTAGGCAGGTGTTTTCCCATGGGCTTCATGACCCCAATGTCAGGGTCCAAGGTGGGGGTCAGAAGCCTGCACTGTATTTAGAACAGCGACCCGGCTGTAATTTTCCCTGAATTGGCCAATTAATGGCCAGTGATGGGCTTGCCGTCCAAATTGTTTCCTTCATTGATATTATTCTCATCGATTTCTCTTTTCACTCTTAACTGATCCTGGTATTTTTTATTTTCCCAACCTCCCTTTCCTAGTTTAACTACCCTGTCATTTCCCTGTTTAACAATTTTGCCAGCACATTGGCAGTCCCCCTATTCAGATGAAGTATATTCCTGTGAATAGCTCTCATCTTTCCCAAAACTGGTGCCAATGCACAACAAAGTAGAATCCCTCTTCCTGATACCACACTTTTAGTCATGCAATGATTTCCCTATTCTTCCTGTCCTTACATATTCTAGAATTCTCCTGTATTCTAGCACATGTTTGGAGAAGTATTCCTGAGATTACTACCTGTGAAGTTCTGCTCCTAAGCTTGTTCCCTAACCTTAAAAATTCCCATGCTGGATTTCAAGCTTTTTACCTCATCATTGGCTGCCACTTAGATGATGAAGACTGACTGCTCTCCCTCCCCTTGCAAGATCTTTTCCAGTCTTTCTGATATGGCTCTTAGCTTAGTATCTGGGAAGCAAAAAAGCATCTGGCACTGCCGTTCTGGACTGCAAAATATCACGTCAACTCCTCTTTTGAATCTTCCATCACAGTATTTCCTGATGTTGCTAAACATCCCCATTTAGACATCCCTTGTTTGTTTGTGCCATTGATATTTATTTGATGGCTCTGCTAGACTCCTCATTTTCCTAACCTCTTCTTCCTGCCTTTTCCCAACCCTAAGATAGTTATCTATCTTTACTCCTCCACTGCCTGCTCTCTATGTCCCATCAATGCAAATACCTGTTCAAACTCTTGCCACAAAAACTTAGCTCCCTTTCTGATGTGTTGGATTGCTGCCATCTCCTTCTCAGGTTCTGAGAATTGTTTGACAATCGAGAAAATGCCAATTTCCAAGCAGGCCCAGGCATACCAGTAACCTTTGGAATAGAGCAGCATAATCAGATTTTTCGTGGAGGTGGGGGACACTTTCAAGAGTTTGTGTTTTTGCTGTATGAGGTTTTCTTAACCCCTCTCCCTGTCTCTTTCACCCTCACCTTCAACAGTAAGTGCAAGGAACTCATGGACATCTTTATCACTAAACTTAAAACCATCTGATCTGCTGCCTTTGCCACTTCCCTCCCTTCTACTTGCCCGCTTTGGCAAATTCCTCCAAAGCTCCCCCTTGCCTTAGCCCCAAACTCGCATCATTCTCTAGTTTATCTCCTTTCTCCCCTCATGCGCTCTTCAAGCTCATCCTGTCCCTGAGACCCACCTCCTGTTTCCTCTACCGCATTCCCACTAAACTACTGACCTCCCAACTTCCCTTCTTGGTCCCTGTGTTACCAGATATTGTTAACGGTTCTCTCTCATTCGGTACTGTCTCTCTCTCCTTCAACTTCTAGGATGAGTATAAATGAGTGGTTGATGGTCGGCACAGACTCGGTGGGCCGAAGGGCCTGTTTCAGTGCTGTATCTCTAAAACTAAAACTAAAACTAAAACTAAAAACTCAGCCATCATCACCCCTCTCTTCAAAAAAACTAATCCTTGACTCCACAATCCTTGCAATCCACCGCCCCATCTCCAACCTCCCTATCTTTCCAAGGTCCTAGAATGTGTTGTCACCTTTTAAATCCATGCCCAACTTTCTCAGAACACTATGTTTGAATTCCTCCAATCAGGTTTCTGCCCCCCCCCCCGCATTGTACCAAGACAGCTCTTATCAAATTCATAAATAACATTCTACGTGACTGTGACAAAAGTAATTTATCCCTCCTCATCCTTCTCAGCCTGTCTGCAGCCTTTGACGCGGTTGACCACACCGTCCCCTTCCAACGTCTCTCCACTGTTGTCTAGCTGGGTGAGACTGCATTTACCTGGTTGCATTCTTATCTATATAACTGTGGCCAGAGTATCACCTGCAATGACTTCTCTTCCTGCTCCTGCACTGTTACATCTGGTGTCCCCTGAGGATTTATCCTTGGCCCCTCCTATTTTTCATCTACATGCTGTCCCTTGGCAGCATAATCCAAAAACACAGCATCAGTCTTCACATGTACACTGATGACACCAAGATGTACCACCTCTCATGACACCTCCACTGTCGTTTAGTTATCAGACTGCTTGTCTGACATCCAGTCCTGTGGAGCAAAAATTTCCTCCAATTGAAAAGACCAAAGCCATTGTCTTCGGTCCCTGCTACAACTCCGTTCCCTAGCTTCACAAGAACACAAGAAATAGTAGCAGAAGTAGACCATATGGCCCATCGCGCCTGCTCTGCCATTCAATACGATCATGGCTGATCTTGGGCTTCAATTCCACTTTCCTGCCCACTCCCATATCCCTTGATTCCCTTTCAGAATCTTTATGTCTCACTTAGGTCACCTCTCATTCTTCTAAACTCCAGAGAATATAGGCCGACTAAATATAGGGCCTACTGACTCTATCCCTGTCCCTGGCAACTATCTGAGGCCGAATCAGACTGTTTACAACCTTGGTGTTGTTTTTGACCCTGAGATGACCTTCCAATCATATATCTGCACCATTACTAAGACTAATCCACCTCTGTAACATCGCCCGACTCTGCCCCTGCCTTTACTCATCTGCTGCTGAAACTCTCATCCATGGCTTTGTTATCCCGAGGCTTGACTATTCCAATGCACACTTGACTGACCTCCGACATTTTACCCTCTGCAAACTTGACTTCATCCAAAACTCTACTGCCCATATTCTTACTGGCACCAAGTTCAACTCACCCATTACCGCTGTGCTTACTGCCCTACATTGACTCCTGGTTAAATAATGGCTTGATTTTAAAATTCCTATCCTTGTTTTGAATTCTTTCCATGGTCTGATCGCTCCCTATCTCTATAATCTCCTCCAGCCCCACCACCATCAGAGATATCAACACTCTTCTAATTCTGGTCTCTTAAGCATCCCCGATTTTAATTGCTCCACCACTGGTGTCCGTACTTTCAGCTGCCTAGGCCCTAAGCTCTGGAATTCCCTCCCTAAACCTCTCCACCTCTGTTTCCTACTTTAACACACTCCTTAAAACCTACCTCTGGGCAAGCTTTTGGCCATCTGCCCAAATATCGCTTTATGTGGCTGTATAATGCTCCCGTGTAGTGCCTTGGGGTGCTTTATTACATTAAAGGTACTTTGTCAATGCAATCATGTTGTTGTTGTTTTTGGCCAGCCATTATCTAGGATATCTGTTGCAGTTTTGGTCATGTAATCAAGGAATGGGTACAGAGGCAAGCAACAAAGATATTCTGGATATCAGAATTATGAGGAAGGGTTGAGCAAGTTGGGGTCATATCCTTGGAAAAGAAGATTTAGAATTGGTGTAATTGAAGTTTTCAAGATTTTGAAGCGAATCGACAAAATTGATCCAAATAATTTGTTCAATCTGATGGGATATGGTGAGAAGTTAGTTAACGGTGTTGATCTTTGATACAGGGATGGGCTTGTTCGGCTTAATTTACTTTTCCTGTTCCTAAAAATGTTTATGTTCTTCATGCTTAATTTTACACTTAATTCAGTGAGGAAGGGGATGGGGGGAGGTGAGAAAACTAGTACAAAATAAATAAATATTCAAAAAGTTTAAATATATAATTTACTGCGCAAAATGACTTAATGCTATGATTAAAATTATAAAATCCATTATTTTCATGAGTACTCTCAAAGGAAAAATTACATAGTTTGAGATTTTATCTTTTAAAATCCAGTTTATTACATGTCTCTTCTTAGTTAAAGATGCACGAAAATCGGGAAAGTTATTGCCAAACTTATTTCTGATTGTTAAAGGTATAGTGCCATCCACAGGTCAGACAGTAGGCAGAGGACTGGGTATTTTGTAGAACTGTGATTGGTACATCAGTTTGGAAAGCTGGAACACTCAAGATGGAAGGAATACAGTAGGATTGGGAAGGAAATAAAAGACAGGAAATTTGACAGAAAGGGAAACAAATGTTTGGAGGCATCACATTATTACAGATGTAGAAAGAGAGGGAAAAAGAGATGGAGAAATATTCTGTGAGAAAGACTTAAAATATAAGGGTGTAACTAGTCCAACTCAGAGTGGTAAGGATTCAGAGTAAACCCTGGAAATGGATAAAAAAACAAATTTATTTATTTATTTTTAAATTGAAGCTTACAAAGCAAACGTATAAGATTGAATGGGTGGAAATGCCTCAACTCATCTGCAGCTGAAACCTGATCTAGATTTAACTATTCCAATGCTCTCCTGGCTGGCTTCCCATCTCCCATCCAACATAAGCTTGAGGTCATCCAAAACTCAGCTACTCGTATCCTAAACCGCAGCAAGTACTGTTCATATATCACTCCTATGTTCTCAGGCCTACATTGACTCCCAGTCTGTGAACACCTTGATTTTAAAATTCTCATCCTTGTTTCTAAATCCCTCCATGACCTTGCCCCTCCATATTTCTGTAACCTCCTCAAACCCTACAACCCTCCAAGATCTCTGCGCTCCTTCAATCCTGGCCTCTTGCAAATTCCTGAATTTAATCTCTCCACCATTAGCAGCTGTGCCTATGCCCTAAGCTCTGGAATTCCCTCCCTAAACCTCTCTGTTCTCTTTCCTCCTTTTTGATGCTCCTTAAAACCTACCTCTTTGGCCAAGCTTTTGGTCATCTCTTAATAAATCTGCATGTGGCTCAATGTCAAATTTTGTTTGATAATGCTCCTGTTAAGCATTTTGGGGATGTTTTACCATGTTAAAGATGCTATATAAATGCAGGCTGTTGTTGGGATGCCTCAGGGTTTTGTGTTGGGACGCTGCTGTTTCTGACTTACATAAATGAACTACCCTCAGAAGCTCAATGAAAAGTAGTCAGATGTACTGATGATACCAAATTGTGCGGCCCAGTGGAATCAGAGTGAGTTGGACAAAATAAGTATGTGGGCAGATAACTGACAGGTGGAATTTAATGCAAAGGAAAAGTAAACAATACATATGCGCTCTATGAATGGCATTGAAGTAACTAAGGATGAAGTGGAAAGTGACTTAGGATTGTTCATCGACTCACGTCCGACAAATGTAAAGCAGTTGTCAACAAAGTAGAGCTGGAAGAAGAATTCCTGGGGCTCTGGGCGCCAAAAACATTGGGGCCCCTCCCACACACCCCTAGCAATGACAAATGTGAATAGTTACATTGTACCGAATCTGCTGACTCTGCCTCGTCCCCTGCTAAGAGCATTTTTTATTATTTAGTGGTTGTATTTAACTTTTTTTCTGTAATTATGAGTTTTACCGGGTGGCGGGTGGGTGGCATATTTTCACTGGTCCCTGGCAAAATTCCCATATTTGGCTGGGACTGCTGGGCATGGATCCTGTAAGCCCATGCGTTAGTCTAATCCTGCAACAAAATCAATAGAATGTGGAACTACATAGCCAAAACAGCTAAATATAAGTCAGAGGAAATCACAGTGCTCTGGCCATACCATACTTTGATGCTGTGTCTAGTTTGGTGGCATTCAAGTGCTTGAGGCAGTGCGAAGAGCTAAGAGAGTGATGCCTAATATTTAGGTACAAGATAAAGGGAGGCGGTGGCGTAGTGGTATTACCACTGGCCTAGTAACTCAGAGACCTAGGATATTGCTCTGGGGATATGGGTTCAAATCCCACCACAGCAGAAGGTGGAATTTGAATTCAATTAATAAATCTGGAATTAAAAAGCTAGTCTAATGATGGCCATGAAACCATTGTCGATTGCTGTAAAAACCCATCTGGTTCACTACTGTCCTTCAGGGAAGGAAATCTGCTGTCCTTACCTGTTCTGGCCTACATGTGACTCCAGACCTACAACAATGTGGTTGACTCTTACATGCCCTCTGAAATGGCCTAGCAAGCCACTTAGTTGTATCTAACCGCTACGAAGTCAATAAAAAGGAATGAAACCGGATGGACCACGGGGCATCGACCTTGGCACTGGAAATGACAATGGCAAATTCAGCCCTGTCGATCCTGCAAAGTCCTCCTTACTAACATCTGTGCCAAAGTTGGGAGAGCTGTCCCACAGACTAGTCAAGCAACAGCCTGACATAGTCATACTCACAGAATCATACCTGACAGACAATGTCCCAGACACTGCCATCACCATCCCCGGGTATGTCCCAGCGGCAGGACAGACCCACTAGAGTTGGTGGCACAGTGGTATACAGTAGGGAGGGAGTTGCCCTGGGAGTCCTCAACATTGATTCTGGACCCCATGACGTCTCATGGCATCAGATCAAACATGAACAAGGAAATTTCCTGCTGATTACCACCTACCGCCCTCCCTCAGCTGATGAGTCAGTACTCCTCCATGTTGAACAACACTTGGAGGAAGCACTGAGGGTGGCGAGGGCACAGAATGTACTCTGGGTGGGGGACTTCAATGTCCATCACCAAGAGTGGCTCGGTAGCACCACTACTGGCCGAGTCCTAAAGGACATATCTGCTAGAGTGGGTATGCGGCAGGTGGTGAGGGAACCAACAAGAGGGGAAAACATACTTGACCTCGTCCTCACCAATCTGCCTGCCGCAGATGCATCTGTCCATGACAGTATTGGCAGGAGTGACCACTGCACAGTCGTTGTGGAGACGAAGTTCCGCCTTCACATTGAGGATACCCTCCATCGTGTTGTGTGGCACTACCACCGTGCTAGATGGGATAGATTTCGAACAGATCCAGCAATGCAAAACTGGGCATCCATGAGGCGCTGTGGGCCATCAGCAGCAGCAGAATTGCACTCAGCCACAATCTGTAACCTCATGGCCCAGCATATCCCCCACTCTACCATTACCATCAAGCCAGGAGACCAACCCTGGTTCAATGAAGAGTGCAGGAGGGCATGCCAGGAGCAGCACCAGGCATACCTCAAAATAAGGTGTCAACCTGGTGAAGCTACAATACAGGACTATCTGCATGCCAAACTGCGGAAGCAGCATGCGATAGAGCTAAGCGATCCCATAACCAACGGATCAGATCTAAGCTCTGCAGTCCTGCCACATCCAGCCGTGAATGGTGGTGGACAATTAAACAATTAATTGGAGGAGGTGGCTCCACAAATATCCCCATCCACAATGATGGGTGAGCCCAGCACATCAGTGCGAAAGATAAGGCTGAAGCATTTGCAACAATCCAGCCAGAAGTGCCGAGTTGATGATCCATCTCGGCCTCCTCCTGAAGTCCCCAGCATCACAGATGCCAGACTTCAGTCAATTCGATTCACTCCACGTGATATCAAGAAACGACTGAAAGCACTGGATACTGCAACGGCTATGGGCCCTGACAATATTCCGACAATAGTACTGAAGACCTGTGCTCTAGAACTTGCTGCACCCTTAGCCAAGCTGTTCCAGTACAGCTACAACACTGGGATCGACCCGGCAATGCGGAACATTGCCCAGGTATGTCCTGTACACAAAAAGCAGGACAAGTCCAACCCGGCCAATTACCGCCCCATCAGCCTGCTCTCAATCATCAGTAAAGTGATGGAAGGTGTCATCAACAGTGCCATCAAGCGGCGCTTGCTTAGCAATAACCTGCTCAGTGATGCTCAGTTTGGGTTCCGCCAGGGCCACTCAGCTCCTGACCTCATCACAGCCTTGGTTCAAACATGGACTAAAGAGCTGAAATCTAGAGGTGAAGTGAGAGTGACTGCCCTTGACATCAGGACAGCATTTGACCGAGTATGGTATCAAGGAGCCCTAGCATAACTAAGGTCAATGGGAACCAGGGGAAAACCCTCTGCTGGCTGGAGTCATACCTAATGCAAAGGAAGATGGTTGTGGTTGTTAGAGGTCAATCATCTGAGCTCCAGGACATCACTACAGGAGCTCCTCAGGGTAGTGTCCTAGGCCTAACCATCTTCAGCTGCTTCATCAATGACCTTCCTTCAATCATAAGGTCAGAAGTGGGGATGTTCGCTGATGATTGCACAATGTTCAGTACCATTCCTGACTCCTCAGATACTGAAGCAGTCCGTGTAGAAATGCAGCAAGACCTGGACAATATCCAGGCTTGGGCTGATAAGTGGTAAGTAACATTCGCACCACACAAGTGCCAGGCAATGACCATTTCCAACAAGAGAGAATCTAACCATCTCCCCTTGACATTCAATGGTATTACCATCGCTGAATCCCCCACTATCAACATCCTAGGGGCTACCATTGACCAGAAACTGAACTGGACTACATATAAATACCGTGGCCACAAGAGCAGGTCAGAGGCTAGGAATCCTGCGGCGAGTAACTCACCTCCTGACTCCCCAAAGTCTGTCCACCATCTACAAGGCACAAGTTAGCAGTGTGATGGAATACTCTCCACTTGCCTGGATGGGTGCAGCTCCAACAACACTCAAGAAGCTCGACACCATCCAGGACAAAGCAGCCTGCTTGATTGGCACCCCATCTACAAACATTCACTCCCTCCACCACCGACGCACAGTGGCAGCAGTTTGTACCATCTACAAGATGCACTGCAGCAATGCACCAAGGCTCCTTCGACAGCACCTTCCAAACCCACAACCTCTATGAACTAGAAGGACAAGGGCAACAAATGCATGGGAACAGCATCACCTGCAAGTTCCCCTCCAAGCCACACACCATCCTGACTTGTAACTATATCGCCGTTCCTTTACTGTCGCTGGGTCAAAATCCTGGAACTCCCTTCCTAACAGCACTGTGGGTGTACCTACCCCACATGGACTGCAACAGTTCAAGAAGGCAGCTCACCATTACCTTCTCAAGGGCAATTAGGGATGGGCAATAAATGCTGGCCTGGCCAGCGATGTCCACATCTCATGAATGAAGAAAAAAAATAAGAAAAGACTGGAGAGAATTGGGCTTTTCAGCCAGTGAGGGAGGCCTCCGAGAGGTGGTTTTATGGTGGTAAACAAGATAGCAAAAGTTAATCTGAAATATTACATTAAATTAAATCATGTTAGTAGGACAAGTGGACATATGTTCAAACTAGTGAAAGGTAATCTTAGGACTGACATCAGGAAGTTCTTCTTCATGTAGAGACTAATCAACACATGGCTTGGACTTCCAAGCAGATTGGTGGAGTTAAAAACTCTGAAATCATTTAAGGAACTACTCAATGTAGTAATCTCCTCTAGTGTACTACTGGATGAATGACTATATATGCTGAATGGTCTTCCTCATCCATAATTATCCTGTGATCTTCAGCAGAATGTGGCTGAACCTTTCTCAAAGGGTTGCCTGGTTGTCTCTGCATTGGTTTCCACCTGTTTTGGGATTTCCCATCTGCATTGATGGCAGCGGGGAGGGTTGAAGGGGGGCTGTTGCTTGGATGGGAAACATAACATAAATCTGCCATACCTAGATTGGTGTATTCAAATACATGGACAGAAATTAGCTTTGAGAGTGTAATTTCCATTACTTGTACCTTACCAACGCTTATTGCAAGCAAAGCCAGTACATGCCTCGCCAATGCTGTGACTATGGACAGCAGATGAGGTTTTTGATTAATAAAGGGCTGGAAAGCCTATGCAACTGTTCAAGGGTTGAGATATTTATATTAAAATGTTTTAATACTTCTGTCTGATTCAAAGTGGATGCTGACTTCTGAAGCTTGGCCTGGCTCAGCAATTCTTTTGCCTCCTTCCAGGCACAGGCTATAATTATTTAATGACCCTTCAGCCAGAAAGTTGTCAAAGATCAAGAATGCATTGTTGGGCTGGATGGAAGGTCTGACCCTGCTGTACTACACCTAATGGCGAAACTGAAGTTCTCAGCTAAGGTCTTTAGGTTGAAAATCAGTGAGAAATGGATGTTTAAAATGGTAGAAAACAGTGGTATACTGAAATTAGGTTGTCAAAATTCACTGATGCTTTGAATACTTTAATTTATTTTTATTCTTCTATTCCAATTTAGACTGTGATTCCCTACATTTAAATTGATCTTCTGGTAACCATATGTGCAATACAAATTAGTTTAAAGAAAGTTGAAAATGTTAGAAGCTATTGTTAAAGACATTATAGCAGGGCACTTAGAAACATTGAAGGTAATCAGGCAGAATCAACATGGTTTTGTTGAAGGGAAATCATGTTTAACCAATTTATTGGAGTTCTTTGAGGGAGTTACATGTGCTGTGGATGAAGGGGAACTGGTGGATGCATTGTACTCAGATTTCCAGAAGGCATTTGATAAGGTGCCACATCAAAGGTTATTGCAAAAAATAAAAGCTCATGGTGTAGGGGTGTTACGACCAGGTGCGAAAAGTGTCTCGGGGTCTCTTAGTATCTTCACCTGGTCTTATTGTAACAGGGTTCAATTTTAAACACACAGTGTTTTGAGCTCCCCCTTTGTTAATCATTATTCACAACTTTCCAATTATGAGTACGAACAGGCTTTCTTTGGTTTAAAGAAGAAAGATGAAATTTATTAAACATTAAACTTAAACTATAATACGGTTGACGCCTACGGATATACGACGTACCCACGCTAGCATGCACACCCGATATACACATGCAAATAGGGACAGAAAAGAGGAGAAGAAAAGATATGTAGAACAGTTTGAGGCAATATCTTGTTACTGTTTTTCAAGCTTGCTGTAGTCCTTGATTGAAGATATGCATTTCATTGGGGCCCAGTAGTCTTCTTAAAACCTTGTTCACATAGGAAACTTTTCACCCTTTGAGTTTCACGTGTTTTCACAAGATTCAGTTCCGTGGGAAAGAGATGGAGACAGGCAGAAAGGGTTCTGATTCAGTTCCAGGAGCACAGCCTTCTTCACTCCATGAGTACATGGCTTTTTCTGTTCCAATTCCTTTGTTGTGAGTTCAAATTTACTGCAACAGCCAGTTAGTCAAGTGACTAAAACTGGTCGGACCACTTCTGTGTATTGGGGGAGTAACTACTGCGTCCCTTTTGTTCCAACACTGCTAGTTCTATGCAAATGTCCTTCCAGTCAGTGTCTTGCAATTTTAAGTTTTTGTTCATATGGAGAAACAATGTGTGCCTGATTCTTGGGAGGTGGGGGGTTTTCCTGACAAGGGGGTAACATATTGGCATTGATAGAAGATTGGCTAGCTAACAGGAAACAGTGAGCAGGCATAAATGGGTCATTTTCTGGTTGGCATAGTGCATGAATCGCAAAAGGTTAGTATGCAGGTACAGCACGTAATTAGGAAAGCTAATAGAATGTTATCATTTATCGCGAGGGGAATTGGAATACCAAAGTAGGGAGGTTATGCTTCAGCTATACAGGGCATTGGTGAGATCACATCTGGAGTAATGTGTACAGTACTGGTCACCTTATTTGAGGAAGGATGTAAATGCATTGGAAGCAGTTCAAAGAAGGTTTACTAGACTGATACCTGGAATGGGTGGGCTATCTTATGAGGAAAGATTGGACAGGCTAGGCTTATATCCGCTGGAATTTAGAAGAGTAAAAGGCAACTTGATTGAAACTTATAAGATCCTGAGGGGTCTTGACAGGGTGGATGTGGAAAGGATGTTTCCTCTTGTAGGAGAATCTAGAACCAGGGGTCACTGTTTAAAAATAAGGGGTCGCCCATTTAAGACAAAGATAAGGAGAAATTTTTTCTCTCAGAGGGTTGTGAGTCTTTGGAACTCTCTTGTGTTTAAGGCAGAGGTAGATAGATTCTTGATAAGCAAGGAGGCGAAAGGTTATCGGGGGTAGGTGGTAATGTGGAGAAATCAGTTCAGCCATGAACCTATTGAATGGCGGAGCAGGCTCGAAGGGCCGAATGGCCCACTCCTGCTCCGAATTCGTATGTTCATAATCTGCAACTTTTGAGAGCTTGACTCCAAGACGGATTTCCTAAAAAGAAAATGTGAATCAGAAATTGAAGAGGCAAGAACAATTTTAACGTTTTATATCTATTAATTCCTAAAGATTAAAATGATTATTACTGAATATTTTTGCAGTGCTTATACCACAATTCTTAGTCCTTCAGTACCAACATGATTATATATTAAACCAATATACTGCCAAAAAAACAAACAGTAATACTGCCTCTGTCTGCTGTAATGTCACTTGAGGTTCAGAGGACAGTTATGAACTGCTTTCAAACAGTCAACTTATAGTCATTCATTCCTTATAATACTCCATGATGTTCTCTTATGGATTATTCGGGAACACACAATTTAAAGCAAAAACTGCTGCAATCATCAATTTCAACTGATGCCAAACAAAGTCAGTTTTTGTCACAAATGAAAGCAGATTGAGTAGAAAGAATAACCACTATATTTTTCTGGAAAAATAACAATGAAAAGGAGTAATGATTTTCCACTCCCCTCCCCCCAGTTGAAACTATTGATGAGGGAGAGAGTGGGTGGAGGAAGTGGGGATGAGATGGGATAGGTGAGAGCAGGGCGGGAGGTGAGGGGGGAGAGCAGGGGTTTGAACGAGGAAAATGGGGGGTTGAAAGGATGGGAGAGGGGAAGGAGAGCAGAGGTGAGTGGGAAGGAGGAAAGAGTGAGGAAGAGGGGTGAGACAGATATGAGGAGAGAGGGGAGCGGGGATGACGGAGGAGGACGGAGTGAGAGGAAAGGCGATGGGTGTGAGGGGTACAGGAAGGGACATGGGTGAGCGAGAGAGGAAGGGTGACGAGGGAAGAGGAAGGGAGATGCGATGAAAGGGAGGGAGATGCGGTGAGGGAGAGAGGGAGATAGGGTGAGGTGAGGGAAGGAGATGGGGTGAAGGGGAGGGATGAGAGGAGAGAGGTGAGGGGAAACAGGATGAGGGGAGGTGGGTTTTGGGGGAGGGATGAGGGGGGAGAGGGAGGTGGTAGAGGGAAGGGAATAAAGAAGGAGGTGGTGAGTGAGAGGTGTGAGGGGATGGGAGGGAGGGAGCAGGGTGAGGAAAGGAGGAGATGTGAATGTGAGGTGGGAGGAGAGAGGAATGGACGGAGGGAGATGAGAATGGGGGTGTGTGAGAGTGATCAAGGGGGATGTGAGGGGTAGGAAGGGGAATAAGGAGGTAGGGGGAAAAGACAGGGATGAAGAAGGAGAGAGTGGGAGGGAGTGTGGGCTGGGTGAGAGATTGCTCCATGGTCTTGAGGGGAAGAGGAATGAGGAGGGATGGAGCGGGGTGAGGTAGGGATGAGAAGGTGGGTAGTGGGAACAGGGGGAGGGAGGGAGTGCAGTTTGAATGAGGGATTGCTCTGCAGACGTGTGCTGGGATATGGAGTGCGGGAGGGATTGTTGTGCATCCTGTGCGAGGAGAGGGATTGCTGTGCAGTCTTGTGCTAGGGGAGGGATTGCTGTGTGGTCCTGTGCGAGGAGAGGGATTGCTGTGCGTTCTTGTGCTGGGACAGGGAGTGGGCGAGGGATTGTTCTGCGGTTCTGTGCTAGGACAGGGATTGGTCTGTGGTCCTGTGCTGGGACAGGGAGTGGGGGGAGGATTGTTCTGCAGTCCTGTGGTGGGACAGGGATTGGTCTGCGGTCTTGTGCTGGGGCAAGGAGTGGGCGAGGGATTGTTCTGTGGCCCTGTACCGGGTCAGGGAATACATACGAACATACGAATTAGGAGCAGGAGTAGGCCACTCGGCCCTTCGAGCCTGCTCCGCCATTAAATAAGTTCATGGCTGAACTGATTTCTCCACATTACCACCGACCCCCGATAACCCTTGCTTATCAAGAATCTATCTACCTCTGCCTTAAACACATTCAAAGACTCTGCTTCCACTGCCTTTTGAGGAAGAGCTATCCAAAGACTCAAGACCCTCTGAGAGAAAAAATTTCTCCTCAGCTCTGTCTTAATGGGTGACCCCTTATTTTTAAAGAGTGACCCCTTCTTCTAGATTCTCCCACATCCTTTCCACATCCACCCTGTCAAGACCCCTCAGCATCTTCTCTGTTTCAATCAAGTTGCACCCCCTCCCCATCTTAGTCTTCTAAATTCCAGCAGATACAAGCCTAGCCTGTCCAATTTTTCCTCATAAGATAGCCCACCCATTCCAGGTTATCAGTCTAGTAAACCTTCTTTGAACTGCTTCCAATGCATTGACATCCTTCCTTCAATAAGGAGACCAGTGCTGTACACAGTATTCCAGATGTGATCTCACCAATGCCCTGGATAGCTGAAGCATAACCTCCCTACTTTTGTATTCAATTCCCCTCGCGATAAACAATAACATTCTATTAGCGTTCCTAATTACGTGCTGTACCTGCATACTAACCTTTTGCGATTCATGCACTCGGACACCCAGATCCCTCTGCATGTTACAGCTCCGCAATCTCTCACCATTTAGATAATATGCTTCTTTGTTATTCTTCCTGCCAAAATGGACAACTTCACATTTTCCCACATTATACTCCATCTGCCAGATTTTTGCCCACTCACTTAATCTATCTATATCCCTTTGTAGCCTCCTTATCTTCTTCTTCTTCTTTGGCCTCCTTATCTCGAGAGACAATGGATACGCGCCTGGAGGTGGTCAGTGTTTTGTGAAGCAGCGCCTGGAGTGGCTATAAAGGCCAATTCTAGAGTGACAGGCACTTCCACAGGTGCTGCAGAGAAATTTGTTTGTCGGGGCTGTTGCACAGTTGGCTCTCCCCTTGCGCCTCTGTCTTTTTTCCTGCCAACTACTAAGTCTCTTCGACTCGCCACATTTTAGCCCCGTCTTTATGGATGCCCGCCAGCTCTGGCGAACGCTGGCAACTGACTCCCACGACTTGTGATGTCCTCTTCACAACCTACTTTCCTACCTATCTTTGTGTCATCAGCAAATTTAGCAAGCATGCTTTCAGTCCCTTCATCTAAGTCATTTATATAAATTGTAAAAAGTTGAGGCCCCAGCACAGATCCCTGTGGCACACCACTCATTACATCTTGCCAACCAGAAAATGACCCATTTATGCCTACTCTGTTTCCTGTTAAGTAGCCAATCTTCTATCCATGCCAGTCTGTTATCCCCTACACCATGAGCTTTTACTTTTTGCAATAACCTTTGATGTGACACCATATCAAATGCCTTCTGGAAATCTAAGTACAATACATCCACCGGTTCCCCTTCATCTACAGCACATGTAACTCCCTCAAAGAACTCCAATAAATTGGTTAAACATGATTTCCCTTTCACATAACCATGTTGACTCTGCCTCATTACCTTGAAATTTTCTAAATGCCCTGCTATAACGTCTTTAATAATAGCTTCTAACATTTTCCCTAAGACAGATGTTAAGATAACTGGCCTGTAGTTTCCTGCTTTCTGTCTCCCTCCCTTTTTGAATAATGGAGTTACATTCGCTATTTTCCAGTCCAGCGGAACCTTCCCTGAATATAGGGAATTTTGGAAAATTAAAACTAACGCATAAACGATCTCACTAGCCACTTCTTTTAAGACACTAGAATGAAGTCCATCAGGACCCGGGAACTTGTCAGCCCACAGCTCCAACAATTTGTTCAGTACTACTTCCCATGTGATTGTAATTTTCTTGAGTTCCTCCCTCCCTTCCATTTCCTGACTTACAGCTCATTCTGGGATGTTACATGTATCCTCTGTGGTGAAGATTGATGCAAAATTGGAATGGGGGAGGGATTGGTCTGTGGCGCTGTGCTGGGACAGGGAGTGGAGGAGTGATTCATCTGCAGTCCTGTGCCAGGTCAGGGAGTGGAAGAGGGATTGGTATGTGGCTCTGTGCCGGGACAGGGAGTGGAGGAGGGATTGGTCTGCGGTCCTGTGCCGGGACAGGGAGTGGAGGAGGGATTGGTCTGCGGTCCTGTGCCGGGACAGGGAGTGGAGGAGGGATTGGTCTGCGGTCCTGTGCCGGGACAGGGAGTGGAGGAGGGATTGGTCTGCGGTCCTGTGCCGGGACAGGGAGTGGAGGAGGGATTGGTCTGCAGTCCTGTGCCGGGACAGGGAGTGGAGGAAGGATTGGTCTGCGGTCCTGTGCCGGGACAGGGAGTGGGGGAGGGGTTGGTCTGCACCCCGTACCGGGACAGGGAGTGGGGGAGGGGTTGGTCTGCATCCCGTACCGGGACAGGGAGTGGGGGAGGGGTTGGTCTGCAGCCCGTACCGGGACAGGGAATGGGCGAGGGGTTTGTCTGCAGCCCGTATCGGGACAGGGAGCGGGCGAGGGGTTTGTCTGCAGCCCGTATCGGGACAGGGAGTGCGGGAGGGGTTGGTCTGCATCCCGTACCGGGACGGAGTGGGGGAGAGGTTGGTCTGCATCCCGTACTGGGACGGGGAGTGGGGGAGGGGTTGGTCTGCACCCCGTACCGGGACAGGGAGTGGGGGAGGGGTTGGTCTGTATCCCGTACTGGGACGGGGAGTGGGGGAGGGGTTGGTCTGCACCCCGTACCGGGACAGGGAGTGGGGGAGGGGTTGGTCTGCAGCCCGTACCGGGACAGGGAATGGGCGAGGGGTTTGTCTGCAGCCCGTATCGGGACAGGGAGCGGGCGAGGGGTTTGTCTGCAGCCCGTATCGGGACAGGGAGTGCGGGAGGGGTTGGTCTGCATCCCGTACCGGGACGGAGTGGGGGAGAGGTTGGTCTGCATCCCGTACTGGGACGGGGAGTGGGGGAGGGGTTGGTCTGCACCCCGTACCGGGACAGGGAGTGGGGGAGGGGTTGGTCTGTATCCCGTACTGGGACGGGGAGTGGGGGAGGGGTTGGTCTGCACCCCGTACCGGGACAGGGAGTGGGGGAGAGGTTGGTCTGCACCCCGTACCGGGACAGGGAGTGGGGGAGGGGTTGGTCTGCACCCCGTACCGGGACAGGGAGTGGGGGAGGGGTTGGTCTGCACCCCGTACTGGGACAGGGAGTGGGGGAGGGGTTGGTCTGCATCGCGTAACGGGTCAAGGAATGGGGAAGGGGTTGGTCTGCATCCCACACCGGGACAGGGAGTGGGGGAGGAGTTGGTCTGCACCCCGTACCGGGACAGGGAGTGGGGGAGAGGTTGGTCTGCACCCTGTACCGGGACAGGGAGTGGGGGAGGGGTTGGTCTGCACCCCGTACCGGGACAGGGAGTGGGGGAGGGGTTGGTCTGCAGCCCGTACCGGGACAGGGAGCGGGCGAGGGGTTGGTCTGCACCCCGTGCCGGGACAGGGAGTGGAGGAAGGATTGGTCTGCGGTCCTGTGCCGGGACAGGGAGTGGGGGAGGGGTTGGTCTGCATCCCGTACCGGGACAGGGAGTGGGGGAGGGGTTGGTCTGCAGCCCGTACCGGGACAGGGAGTGGGGGAGGGGTTGGTCTGCACCCCGTACCGGGACAGGGAGTGGGGGAGGGGTTGGTCTGCATCCCGTACTGGGACGGGGAGTGGGGGAGGGGTTGGTCTGCATCCCGTACCGGGACAGGGAGTGGGGGAGGGGTTGGTCTGCACACCGTACCGGGACAGAGTGGGGGAGGGGTTGGTCTGCAGCCCGTACCGGGACAGGGAGTGGGGGAGGGGTTGGTCTGCACCCCGTACCGGGACAGGGAGTGGGGGAGGGGTTGGTCTGCATCCCGTACCGGGACGGGGAGTGGGGGAGGGGTTGGTCTGCATCCCGTACCGGGACAGGGAGTGGGGGAGGGGTTGGTCTGCACCCCGTACCGGGACAGAGTGGGGGAGGGGTTGGTCTGCACCCCGTACTGGGACGGCGAGTGGGGGAGGGGTTGGTCTGCATCCCGTACCGGGACAGGGAGTGGGGGAGGGGTTGGTCTGCACACCGTACCGGGACAGAGTGGGGGAGGGGTTGGTCTGCACCCCGTACTGGGACGGCGAGTGGGGGAGGGGTTGGTCTGCATCCCGTACCGGGACAGAGTGGGGGAGGGGTTGGTCTGCATCCCGTACCGGGACAGAGAGTGGGGGAGGGGTTGGTCTGCATCCCGTACTGGGACGGGGAGGGGTTGGTCTGCACCCCGTACCGGGACAGGGAGTGGAGGAGGGGTTGGTCTGCATCCCGTACTGGGACGGGGAGTGGGGGAGGGGTTGGTCTGCAGCCTGTACCGGGTGTGGGGGAGGGGTTGGTCTGTAGCCTGTACCGGGAGTGGGGGAGGGGTTGGTCTGTAGCCTGTACCGGGTGGGGGAGGGGTTGGTCTGCAGCCTGTACCGGGAGTGGGGGAGGGGTTGGTCTGTAGCCTGTACCGGGAGTGGGGGAGGGGTTGGTCTGTAGCCTGTACCGGGTGGGGGAGGGGTTGGTCTGCAGCCTGTACCGGGAGTGGGGGAGGGGTTGATCTGTAGCCTGTACCGGGACAGGGTGGGGGAGGGGTTGGTCTGCAGCCTGTACCGGGAAAGCTTCTCAACAATAACGGGACCGAAAGCAGTTTTGACAGCTGCGTCACGTGGACAACTGCCATAAACAAGACGTTTATTTCCCTTCACGACAGCGTGACAAGCAAATTTAGTGAACCTCGGTGCCGTAAAGTGATGAGGAAAAGCTCATTCTTAACGGGGGGAGTGACAAAAATTTGTTTCCTTTAAAAAACAGCAGAACGTAACTGTGTGTTCAGTTGTTTCAGATGGTAGTTGGAGATTAAATGTACAGCGAGTTAGGCTTTTTAAATGCCGGTATTTGCATTCATTCTTTGCTTGGGGAAGTTTGATGAGAGCCGAACTCCCTCCCTCTTCAGCAGCCGAGCAGAGTTGAAAGAAGCAGCAGAATGGCGGCCATGAACCGAGAAATGATTCTCGCCGACTTTCAGGTGCATTCGATGTTTTCAAAGAATTTTCTCACGCTTTGTTTAACGAATTGTGGATGAACGGGAAACTTTACTATCTGTTTTGTGTTAAATGGCGGATGTCTTGGACCGGTTACCTGGTTGTCATGTAAATAATTGCCCACATGTTGTGGGTCTTAAATGCAGTATAGGAAGATGTAGTTGACCCCATTCTTTGCCATTCATGTGTCTTTAAAAACGTTATATCTAACGGGTATGGTGGAATTTGCTCATGTCTCAAGGACATTTTAGTTTGTTAAATACAATTCACACGCAATTATATAGTAGTTTGTTGACTGAAGGCAGCAGCTCAAGCATCACGGGATGCACAGGCGACAGTGCGTAAGGTGCCCCTCATACAGTTCATCACTTGTTGACAGGGATATGTAACCTTTGCGTTTTTGTGGGGGTGGAGATTCTGCTGTATTAAATTCTTAATAGCTGTAGACCAAGGTGCAACAAGACTTGGCTGAATAGTCTCTAAATTTATGGATAGATGTTTAGTTCCATGTAACTAATCAGTTTATGTAGATCTTTCATTGAAGTGATTTAGGCTTCATCCCTTTTTGTAACCTATATACAATGTCTGGGGCAATTGCTACATTTTATGTTTGAGAATTAGATATTAGCGTTTTGTGATCTAAATCAATTCTGTAGGTTCAAATATAAAATGTTTATAGTAAGTTCAAAATATTTTACTGAAACAACGTTCCATATCACAAAACCATAAATCTGTTTAGGTACATTAACACTTAGTGGGGCTTTGAAATCATCTGTCAAAATGCAAGTACTTGCTATTTTAATGTCAACTATTTAACATTTTTTATTTGGCAAGCTGCTAAAATATGAGTGAATTGGTGAACTGCACCTAATGATGTGATGTAAAATATTTCTGGTCCTAATAATTTACTGATTCCTTTAAAATCATTCTGGCTTATTAGAGGATCTGTCAGCATTTGTGACACTGGTGAAAGTTGAAGTTTAGACAGAAAACTCAACGTTTTGGAGGGAATATGAAAATGTCATGTGTTCAGCTTCTTTCCAGTAATTTACAATTTATTTTGGCTATTGATTATAGAGCTGCAGAAGTTTGCAATGGAGAAGAAAACCACTTGGCCTATCATGTCTATGCCAGCTATTTGTTTGAGATTGTTATGGGATTGATATGATTGAGGGGCGAGAAAAGCAGGTGAAAATACAAGTTGCTGAGTTGGGACAAGTTGCTCCCCCAAATGTAGAGAGGAAGAGGAAATGTATCTCCTATTGTTCATCCTTAAAGCATTGCTTGGAGTCAAGCCAATTATCTATCTTGTAGCTACATGGAATCAAAGCAGCTTTTGTTCTTGGGTGGGTGGTAGGTAGAGCGTGTGTGGATGACTCTGCTTGACGTTTTAGTTTTATTGAGTAGCCTTGCTTCACCCACTTAAAATATGGAGCTATGTAATACTTTTGTGGGTCTAGTAAATACCTTTATATGGGTTATTATGGATAAATTTATCAGTTGTACCAAAAGCACCCTGATCCTTGGTTTCACAATGGCTCAGTTAGTAAATGTAATTCTTGTGCACAACAGAGCCTTGCAGACTAGGGAGGTCTGTGGTCTTTAATCCTTGGTCTGTACTGAGTTTTTAGTAGGGGAAAGAAGAGTAGGGTAGGGAAGAACTCTGTTGAAGACAACAAAGCAGGGCTGAAATCCAGAGGAAGCTGCCACACTGCTGGAAACAGTACATCAGTATGCTAAGCTTCAGGGGAGGTGGATGGCGTAAGTAGGAAGGGGACCAGGACAGTGAATGGAGAATGGTGGGAAGGAGGAGTGTGAGTTAGAGGAGAGGACATGAAAAAAAGAGGAGGGGCCCTGGAAGGGAAATCATAGCCCTTTATTGTGTGCTGCAAGATTCTTTGTCTGTTGTGTCTGTGCCAGCTCTTTGAAATTGACGACAACAACTAGTCTTTATGTAGCACCTCTACAGCTTGGCCAAAGAGGTAGCTTTTAAGGAGCATCTTAAAGCAGGAAAGGAGGGTAGAGGGGTTTAGGGCCTGGGCAGCTGAAGGCACGGCCTCCAGCATTTAGGCCCATAACCCTGCAAATTAGTCCTCTTCAAGTATGTGTCCTTTGGAAAGTTCCTATGGGATCTGCTTCCACCATCTTCTCGGGTATTTCATTCGCAAGCTTAACAACACTGTGTAAGGAAAAAAAAATCATTTCCCTTACAGTTCTTTTGCCAGTTATTTTAAATTATGACCTCTGGTTGCTGACCCACACGCCAGAATGAACAGAGCAAAGAAAAAAAACTATCAAAGCCTCATAATTTTGAATATCTCTGTTGGGTCTCCCATTAACCTCTTCTCGAAGGGGAACAATCCCAGCTTCTGCAATCGTTCCACAGAACTGAAATCCCTTATGGCTCCTATCATCCTGTTAAAGCTCCTTTGTACCCTCTTCAAGGCCTTGACATCCTTTCTAAGGTGCCCAGAATTGTACACAGTACCCCAGCTGAGGCCTAACCAGTGATTTGTAAAGGTTGAGCATGACTTCCTTGTTTTTGTATTCAATGCCCCTATTTACAACGCTGAGTATCTCATACTGTTTTTTTTTTCTTGAAACAACTGCCTTATCAAACTCCATAACTTGGAAACAAGGTTGGTAAACTGATATTGCTTGATGATTTGAACGAGATTGCACTCAGCATGAGTTTGGCATTATGGTTCAATTGGAATTTGCCTGGTATAAATTCCATGGAATATGCTTTGTTCTACATTTGATATGTAGTAAATATATTTTATGGACAGTGCTAGAATATTACTTGAATGAATGAAAAAGTCAGTTGTTATTGTCGTCATTCTTGGCCCACTCATAAAGACATTACATTAATCATCCTTTGACACCACTTGAAGTCATTAGATTCAGTTCCAGATTTGTGTTTTTCAGAGGAAATCAAGAATACTGGTTGAGTACTTACTCTTAGTTATCCTTCTGTTTCAAAGGGACCAGTAAAGATTGAATCTTGGTGTAAAATTGCTCAGGATACCATATTTGAATCAGATTCTCCCAGAGCCCCCACTTGATTCTGTCCCTGTGCAGTCTCTCCCTCTTTGTATCTTAATGACAACTCCTTGTATTTATATAGCACATTTGACATAACAAAACATCCCAAGGCAGGTCATAGGAGCATTATAAAGCAAAATTTGACACCAAGCTACATAAGGTGCTATCAGGGCAGCTGGCTGAAAGCTTGGTCAAAGAGGTAGGTTTTAAGGAATATCTACAGGAAAAAAGAGATGGAGAGATTTAGGGAGGGAATTGCAGAGCCTTGGGGCTAGGCAACTGAAGGCATGACCACTAGTGGTGGGGCAAATAAAATTGGGAATGCTCAAGATGTCAGAATTAGAGGAGCTCAGATATCATGGAGGGATATGGGGCTGGAGGAGGTTATAGAAATAGGGAGGGGTGAGACTGTGGAGGGATTTGAAAATTAGGAGAATTTTAAAATCAAATCGTTGCTTAGCTGGGAGCTAGTGTAGGTCAGCAAGCACAGAGATGATGTGTGAACAGTACTTGGTGTGAGTAAAGGCACTGGCAGCAGAATTTTCAATGACTTCAAGTTTATGGAGAGCAGACTGTAGGAGGCAGGCCGTGAGTGCATTGGAACAGTCAAGTTTAGAGGCAACAAAAGCATGGATGATGGTTTTAGCAGCAGACGAGTTGAAGTAGGGGCTAGTCAAATGATGTTACAGAGGTGGAAATAGGAGGAGTGACGTGGATAAGTGGTCCGGCGCTCATCTTGGGATCAAATATGACACAAGTTGCGTACAGTCTGGTTCAACTTCAGTTGCCAGGGAGAAGGATGTATTCTGTAGTTAGGGAACAGCGTTTTGTAGTAAGGAAGGAAGACAATGGTTTCAGTCCTCTCAATATTTAATTGGAGGAAATTTCTCCAGTATTGGATGTTGGACAAGCAATCTGATTTGACAGTGGAGGAGTCGAGAGGTGGTGAGGAACATAAGAACTAGGAGCAGGAGTAGGCAATTCAGCCCCTTGAGCCTGCTCCGCCATTCAATACGATCATGGCTGATCTCATCTTGGCCTCAACTCTACTTTCCTCACTGTTCTCCATAACCCTTCAACCCATTTCTAATTAACAATCTGTCTATCTCCTCAAATTTACTGAATGTCCCTGCATCCACCGCACTCTGGGGTAGTGAATGCCGCAGATTCATGACCCTTTTGAGAGAAGTAATTTCTCCTCATCTCAGTTTTAGGATAAGGGGTAGCAGATTTAAAACCATGACCTCTCGTTCTAGATTGCCCCACAAGAGGAAACATCCTCTCTGTCTACTTTCTCAATCCCCTTTATCATCTTATATATCTCAATTAGATCTCCTCTCATTCTTCTAAAATCCAGAGAGTAAAGGCCTAAACTGCTCAATCTCTCTTCATAAGACAAGCCCCCCAATCTCTGGAATCAATCTTGTGCACCTCCTGTGAACTGCCTCCAATGCAGCTACATCCTTTCTCAAGTAAGGGGACCAAAACTGTACGCGATACTCCAGTTGCGGTCTCACTCATGCCTTGTACAGTTGCAGCAACACTTCCCTACTTTTATATTCTATTTCTTTAGCAATAAATGCCAAAATTCTATTTGCCTTCCTTATCACCTGCTGTACCTGCAAACTAGTTTGTCTGTGATTCATGCATGAGGACACCCAGATTCCTCTGCATCGAAGTACTCTGCAGTTTCTCTCCCATTTAGATAATTTGCCTTTCTAATCTTCTGACCAAAATGGATAACTTCACACTTATCCACGTTAAAATCCATCTGCCAAATTTTGGCCCATTTATCTAATCTATCCATATCCGTTTGTAAATTTCTTATTTCTTTATTGCAACTTACTGTCCCACCTATTTTTGTGTCATCTGCAAATCTGGCTATAGTACCTTCTATCCCTGCATCCAAGTCATTTATATAGATTGTAAATAGTTGGGCCCGAGGACCGAACCCTGTGGCACCCCACTAGTTACATCTTGCCAACCAGAAAAAGACCCATTTGATTTTGATTTTATCCCGACTCTCTGTTTTCTGTTGGTTAGTCAATCCTTTATCCAAGCTAATAATTTGCCCCTAACCCCATGTGAACTTGCCTAGTGTATTAACCTTTTGTGTGGCACCTTATCAAATGCCTTCTGGAAGTCCAGATAAATTACGTCTACAGGATCTCCATTATCCACTGTGCTTGTTACAGCTTCGAAGAACTCTAGCAAATTAGTCAAACACAATGTACCCTTCATAAAACCGTGCTGACTCTGATGGATTGCGTTTTGACTTTCTAAATGTCCTGTTATTACTTCCTTAATAATGGATTCTAACTATTTCCCAACGACAGATGTTAAACTAACTGGTCTGTAGTTTCCTATTTTCTGCCTCCCTCCCTTTTTGAATAAGGGCGTTATATTAGCATTTTTCCAATCCACTGGAACCTTTCCCGCATCCAGGGAATTTTGGAATATTATAACCAATGGATCCACTATCTCTGCTGCCACTTCCTTTAAGACCCTAGGATGTAGGCCATCAGGCCCTGGGGACTTGTCTGCCTTCAACCCCAATAGTTTGCTCAGTACTTTTTCCCTAGTGATTGTTCTAAGTTCCTCCCTTTCTGTAACTTCTGCATTACCTGATACTATTGGGATGGTACTAGTGTCCTCCACTGTGAAAACTGAAGCAAAACACTGATTGTGTTTCAGCCATTTCTGTGTTCCCTTCTATTAACTCCCCAGTCTCATCCTCCAAGGGACCAGCCTTCACTTTAGCTACTGTCTTCCCTTTTATATACTTATAGAAGCTTTTGCTATTCGTTTTTATATTTTGCAGTAGTTTTCTTTCATGATTTACCTTTGCTCTTATTACTTTTTTAGTAACCTTTTGTTGATCTTTAAAAGTTTCTCAATCTTCCAGTCTGCCACTGGCCTTTACAATATGGTATGCCTTAGTTTTTGTCTTTATGTTGTCCTTTAACTTCCCTGCTTAGCCATGTATGTTTGTTTTCCCCCCCCCCTTACAATCTTTCTTCCTCTCCGGAATATATTTTAGTTGAGATAAACTGAATATCTCCTTAAACATCTGCCACTGCTCGTCACCTGTTCTACCGTGTAGTCTTCCTGCCCAGTCCACTAGGGCCAAATCTGTCCTCGTGCCTATATAATTACCCTTTGTTTAACTCCAGAACGCTCGTGTGGGACTCGCCCTCAAACTGAATTTGAAATTCTAGCATGCTATGATCACTTTTCCCTGGAGGATCTTTAACAATGCGATCATTTATTAATCCCACCTCATTATACAACACCAAATCTAGAATAGCCTGCTCCGTGGTTGGTTCCACAACATATTGCTCCAAAAAACAATCTCTAATACATTCAATGAACTCTCCCTCGAGGTTTCCTTGCCAATTTGACTAATCCAGTCTATATGCATATTAAAATCACCCATGATTATTGCTGTACTGTTCTTACAAGCCCCCAGTATTTCCCGGTTTATACTGTGCCCCACTGCGGATCTACTGTTTGGGGACCTATAAATTACTCCTACCAGTGACTTCTTTCCCTTGCTATTTCTTATTTCTACCCAGACTGATTCTACGCCTTGATCTTCAGCGCCTATGTCGTTTCTGACTACAGCACTGATCTCTTCCTTCACTAACAAAGCTACACCACCTCCTTTTCCTTCCTGCCTATCCTTCCGAAATACTGAGTACCCTTGGATATTCAGTTCCCAGACCTGGTTTCCCTGCAACCACGTCTGAGTAATCGCCACTAACTCAGACCCATTTGTCTCTCTTTGTGCTGTTAACTCATTTATTCCGAATGCTTCGTGCATTCAGATACAAAGCCTTTAAGTTTGTTCTATTAAATTTCCCTACTCATGTATGACTCCTTGGTGCAATATGATGTTCACACGTTCTGTCCCTTTTTATTTTCTGGTAACAATTAGCCTCACCACTAACCTTTAACTTGCTATTTTTCCATGCAACTGAACCCTCCCCCCACTATTTAGTTTAAAGCCCTATCTACAGCCCTAGTTATGCTGGGTTATGGTAACACCTCTATTCAAGAAAGTGGGGTGACAGTAAGTAGGAAACTCTAGACCAGTTAACCTAATATCTGTCAGTGGGAAAATGATGGAATCCATTATGAAGGAAGTAGTAGCAGGACATTTAGAAAATCATACTGTAGTCAAGCAGCGACAACATGGTTTTTTGAAAGGGAAATTGTGTTTGACCAATTTATTAGAGTTGTTTTGAGGATGGAACTTGCATGGTGGATAAAGGGGAGCCAGTAGATCACAGAATTGTTACAGCGCAGAAGGAGGCCATTCGGCCCACGTCTGCACTGGCTCTCTCAAAGAGCAACTCCTTCAGTTCCATTCCCCTGCCTTCTCCCTGTTAGCCTGCACATTCTTCCTTTTTCATATAACAGTCTAATTCCCTTTTGAACCTGCCTCCACCACGTTCTCAGCTGGTGCATTCCAAACCTCAGCCACTCGCTGCGAGAAAAAGTTTTTCCTCATGTCCGTTTTGCTTCTCTTACCACGTACTTTAAATCTAAGCCCTCATTCTCGAACCTTTTGCAGTTTTTATTTATTTATTTATTTATTTAGAGATACAGCACTGAAACAGGCCCTTCGGCCCACCGAGTCTGTGCCGACCAACAACCACCCATTTATACTAATCCTACATTAATCCCATATTCCTACCACATCCCCACCTTCCCTCAGTTTCACCTACTTATACTTGGGGCAATTTATAATGGCCAATTTACCTATCAACCTGCAAGTCTTTGGCTGTGGGAGGAAACCGGAGCACCTGGCGGAAACCCACAAGGTCACGGGGCGAACTTACAAACTCCGCACAGTCAGTACCCAGAATGAAACCTGGGTCGCTGGAGCTGTGAGGCTGCGGTGCTAACCACTGTGTCTATCTATCTACTCTGTCCAGACCCCTCATGATCTGATAAATGTATTCAAAATCATCTCTCCACCTTCTCTTCAAGGAAAACAGTCCTAACTTCTCCAATTTCTCTTCATAATAGAAATTCCTCATCCCTGGAACCATTCTCGTGAATCTTTTCTGTACTCTCTCCAATGCCCTCACGTCTTTCCTGAAGTGCGGTGCCCAGAATTGGACGCAATACAACAGCTGAGGCCGAACTAGTGTCTTAGACAAGTTCAACATAACTTCCTTGCTCTTGTACTCTATGCCCCTATTATTAAAGGCCAGGATACTGGATGCTTTATCTCTCAACCTGTCCTGCCACCTTCAATGACTTATACACATATACACCCTTTATTCTATATTGTCTCTCCATGTTCTTCCTACTAAAATGAATTACTTCACATTTCTCTGCATTGAACTTCATCTGCCACCTGTCTGCCCATTCCACCAACTTGTCTATGTCCTTTTGAAGTTCGACACTATCCTCCCCACAGTTCACAATGCTTCCAAGTTTCATTTCATCGGCAAACTTTGATATTGTGCCCTGTACACTAATGTCTCAGTCATTAATATATATCAGAAAAGCAAGGGTCCTGACACTGATCCATGGGGAACTCCACAACAAACCTTACTCCAGCCTGAAAAACATCCATTAACCGCTACTCTTGGTTTTCCTGTCACTCAGCCAATTTCGTATCCATGTTGTTACTGTCCCTTTTATTCCATGAGCTACAGGTTTGCTCACAAGTCTATTGTGTGGCACTGTATGAAATGCATTTTGGAAGTCCATGTACCCCACATCAACAGCATTGCCCTCATCAACCCTCTCTCTTAACTTCTCAAAAAACTCCAGAAGTTAATTAAACGTGATTTTCCCTTAAGAAATCCATGCTGGCTTTCTTTAATTAACTCGCATTTGTCCATGTGACTTGATTTTGTTCTGAATTATTTTTTCTAGAAGTTTACCTACCACTGAAGTTGAACTGACTGGCCTGTAGTTGCTGGGCTCATCTTTACACTTTATTTTGAACAAGGGTGTAATGTTTGCAATTCTTCAGTCCTTTGGCACCACCCCTGAGTCTATGGAAGACTGAAAAATTATGGCCAATGCCCCTGCGATTTCCACCTTCTCTTTCCTCCGTATCCTTGGATGCATCTCATCTGGCCCTGGTGTTTTATCCACTTTAACAGACAGCCTATCCAATACTTTCTCTTTATCAATTTTAAACCCCTTTAGTGCCTGTCTCTGTTATAGCTACAACATCATATTTCCACATGGCAATCTGTGCCTCTACCTTCAGTCTTGTTAACCGCACTCCACGCATTCATGTACATTAAACCTGATGCAGACTTTATTACTTTCTCCCTTACTCTGACCCCACCTATTAATGTACTATTCCCTACTCTTGTGCACAGAATACTGGGGGAGATAGATAGCACCTTGGTATTCCTCTCGAATACTTGCTGCTGGTTCCCACATCCCAGACAAGTTGCTAGTTTTGCTTCCCTCCATTCTGAGCTCCCTCTGAGGCTCCCAACCCCCTGACCGTTTAGTTTTGTAGTAGTGCATTTGGATTTCCAAAATGCATTCAATAAGGTGCTACATAAAAGGTTACTACACAAGATAAAGAGCTCATGGTGTTGGGAGTAATATATAGCATGGATAGAAGATTGGATAACTAACAGGAAACAGAGTTTCCATAAATGGGTCATTTTCAGGTTGGCAAACTAACTAGTGGGGTACCACGAGGATCAGTGCTGGGGCCTCAACTATTTACAATCTATATTGTCACAAAAGGTTTTTTTTTTGTGCTAAAATCTTGGATTTCTATGTATTTAAAAAAAAAACTGAAAAAAAAGCATTTTGCTCAGTGAAAGACACCTGTGAAAATAATTGGAATTCCTGCAATGTTTTGAAAGGAAGTTCAGAACAAAAGTGAACTTTATGGGGATTGAAAGGAAGTTAAACTTGTAAAAGGACAAGAAGGTCAGCAGTTTCATGGCAATCACAGGGGTTTGACCTTTCTTCAGAGCAGCTTTTAAACTGGGGAGACACTGTACCTGGACATGTGACCATGTTCAGGAAGGTTCTTTTTTTCACTTTGGAACCTTTAAAAGCGTTTGAATTGGACAAATGGTAGGCATTTGAAATCTTTGCTTGACTTGCCCGTAGCAAGAGAGAAAAGACCCAGAAAGGTGCTTCCTGTCTGTAAAGGAGACTCTCATCTCTTGAAAAGGAATCCTGCATTTGAAACGTGGCAGATTCCTGTTGCCTCCGGTCTCTGAAGAATTTCTGCATCCAGTGAGATTCCTGCTGCCTCCTGTGATCTAAGAAGTACTGAACTCTGAAGAATTCTTCTGCTAGACAAAACCCAAGCAGATCTGTTGCTGCACCCCTGATGGAAGACCTGTGTGACGCCTGCTGCAATTAAATTGCCGTTAACACCTACCCATCACAGACTGTTCATCAGCCTCACCTGAGGAGACTTCAAGTGGCATCTGACTATTCGACTCTAGGACACCTCACGATATTGAAAACATCCTACCTGAATGTGAATCTCAATTATTTATTATTCCTTCGAAACAGTTGTAATGCAAAACACCGTTTTGAAACAGTGTGTGTGCGTGCCCGGGGGTGGGGGAGTGAGGGGTGTGTGTGTGTGGGGATTAAGGAGTTTTCTCGTATACAGATTTATCTTGGTAATTAAGACCTAATTATTTCTTTTCTAATAAATGGTTAATGTTTAAAGAAACCTGGTTTGGCATGCTTAATTCTGGGGGGGAAATAGTGTTTTAATTTGGCTAGTCTTTGGTAGGTAGGAAACTTTTTATTTGATGTGCTATGAACTGTGCAGTAGTGGGACTGATTTAACGGTGCATTACTCCTGCCTTGGTCATAACAATATTAATGACTTGGACAAAAGGACAGAGTGCATTCTAGCCCAATTTGTGGATGCTACAATGATAGCTAGGAATGCAATTTGGGAGGAGGATGTAAAGTGCTTGCAAAGAGATATAGATAGGTTAAGTGAACTGGCAATAATTTGGCACATGAAATATAATGTGGGAAAATGTGAGGTTATCCATTTTGGCAGGAAGAATCGAAAAGCAGAATATTATTTACATGGAGAGACTGAAAATACTGTGGTACAGAGGGATCTGGGTGTCCTTGTACATCAATCACAAAGTTGGCATGCAGGTACAGCAAGTAATTAAGAAGGAAAATGGAATGTTGGCATTTATTGCAAGGGGAATGGAGTATAAAAGTAAGCAAGTCTTGCTGCAACTACACAGGGCATTGGTGAGATTGCACCTAGAGTACTGTGTACAGTTTTGGTCTCCATACTAGCATTCGCAGTAGTTCAGAAAAGGTTCACTCGGCTGATTTCTGGGATGAAGGGGTTGTCTTATGAGGAAAGGTTGGGCCTATACTCATTGGAGTTCAGAAGAATGAGAGGTGATCTTGAAACATATAAGATCGAGGGAGCTTGACAGTATAGATGCTGAGAGGATGTTTCCCCTCATGGGGGAATCTAGAACTAGGGGGCACATTCAAAATAAGGGGGTCTCCCTTTTAAGATGGAGTTAAGGAGGAATTTCTTAGGGTCGTTAATCTTGGGAATGCTCTTCCCTCGCGACCAGTGGAGGCGGGGTCATTGAATGTATTCAAGGCTGAGTTAGACAGATTTTTGATCTACAAGGGAATCGAGGGTTATGGGGGACTGGCAGGAAAGTGAGCTAAAGCCACAATCTGATCAGCCATGATCGTATTAAATGGCGGAGTAGGCTTGAGGGAGCAAATGGCCTACTTCTCTTGTGTGCTTATGTAAAGCTGAGTGTCGTTAGAGTATGTGAAAGCTGAAGCTTTGTTTTCAGATGTCGCTGAGGGGCAGCATGTAGACAAGAAATGGGAGGGACTCGGGGATAGATCCCTGGGGGACACCAGAGGTAATATGGGAGTGGGGAGAGAAGCCATTGCAGGTGATACTCTGGCTGCAATTAGATAGGTAAGAATGGAATAAGATGTCATAAAAGCTTGTTTCCTGCTTTTGTATGGATTAGTTATACAAAGAGTGTGTTGCAGAACATCATTCTGTGTGGCACCTCTCTGCACAGTAGCATACAGACTGACTCCCAGGTTTGGTTTTCTTACTCATGTTCCAGTTTAGGGCTATGATTTGGTGTTCCACAGCACCACCATGCTGTCCTAAATGGGAATCACCCATTGAAATCAACCTTTTTTTTAATGTCTTTCTAAATATGGAATAAATATTGAGAAGCAGATCTTCAACTTGTAGTTTGAGTGTGAAACTGGTATTGGTATCAGTGAAAATGTAAATTGGGCTGTCTGTATGTTGGGCAGCCAATCTGTACTGCTAATTTTGCAGTCAGCGGCAATTTTGTTTTAAAATGTATGGGTGTGTGACTATCTGCTCTTGTGTTGCTTGAGATGGATCATTATACTCTTTAAAAAGAAAAAAACAGGGAAGTTATGCCATATAACTTGCAATGTGCTATCAGGACCACTGATTCAGAGTAACTTCTGTTTTAGTTGTGTGGTATTCCAGGGTTTTGCTAGTGCTTCTGGGGAAGAAGTTCCATGACACTCTCCATTATCTGTATTTTAAAAAAAAAAGTGGCCTTTATTATAATTTTCCTGAGGCTTTGCTTACACTGAATTGGAGGGTGTTCTGTGCTTTAGAATGATGGGTTTATGCCATGTGGTGCTGAATAAATTGTTCCATTTTTATTAAATGATCTTGGATTTTTATTGGTGCTGTGGGGATAGTTGTGTAATTCAATAACAGCCATAAATAAGTGGCCTTTTTTGTGTGTAATGAATTTAAGGTAAACAATATAAAGCAAGATACAACAGTTGTGCAATAAAAGCAAAATACTGTGGATCCTGGAAATCTGAAATCAAAAAAAAAAAGTGCTGGAAATACACAGCAAGTCAGGCAACATCTGTGGAGAAACAGAGTTAATGTTTCAGGTCTATATGTGACCTTTCAGAACATGCCACAGATGCTGCCTGACCTGTATATTTCCAGCACTTTGTTTGTTATATACAATAGTTGCAGTTGATTTAATTATGAGGGCAGGTTGCATAAACTTGGATTTTATTTCCTTAAGTTTGGAAGGTTGAGAAGTGATCTAGTTGCTGTGTTCACTCCACCTTCCCCGCATCTCCTCCTGCCTGAGCTCTTTGCCCCCCCCACTGACTTGTTTCATGCTTTATGCTAGAAAGATGCATCAGGTTAGATGATGCAGATTGATTAGACAAGTTGTACAATGCAAAGTTGTAATATCATTTGCTATATGAGACATTTACAGATGTTTGCCTTTTAAGACACTACTTTTCGTCTTTTCTAGGCATGCACTGGAATTGAAAATATTGATGAAGCTATTACATTACTTGAACAGAATAATTGGGATTTGGTGGTAAGTACCAATTGGCAGTTGTGAAACTAATGAAGAGTTAATCTTAATTTTGAATCCTATAGTAATTTCAGGAAGTCTTTTTCAATAATTTGACATTCTTGAAAAGTAAAAAATACATAACGTAACTCTGATTTGTTGTACCATTCAACTCTTGGAGAACATGGACAATTCAGACTTATGGTAAGAGTGTATTGTTGCTGAAGCATGACATATAGCAGTATCTGGTGGCACTGCATAAGTCATTTCTGATGAATCTGTATCTATCCCATTTCTCATCTGCATGCTGGTCCCTGGTGACATCATCCGAAAACACAACTTCTGACTCCACATGTGCAACATCCAGCTCTACCTCACCACAAACTGTCTCAACCTCTCTGCTACCTCTGATTTGTTAAACCGCTCATCTGACATCCAGTATTGTATGTGTAGAAATTATTCTCCCAATTAAATATTGGGAAGACCATAGCCATTGTTTACTGTCACCGCCACAAACCAACCTCAACTTCCTATTTGACCCTCAGCTAAACTTCTGACCCCATATCTTCTCCATCACCAATACTGCCCACTTCCACTTCTATAATGTCGCCTGTCTCTGTCCCTGTCTCAACCCATCTGCTGCTAAAATTCTCATTCATGTCTTTGTTACCTCCAGATAAAGGCCTGCTACCTGACCTGGACCTGACGACATGTGTCAGATTTGGGTTGGGTCAATCTTCCGGGTCCAGGTTGTGCCGGGTCCGGGTCGGCCACACACAGTACTCCACAGACTCTGAGTCTGCGCAGTGAGTGAGTGAGCGTCTCTATAACGTCATTGTGCTCATGCTGCAGCAGTGCAACTTCCTTCCATTCCATTCATCCAAAAGTGGTATGTACAGTGGTACTATACACTAGTACAGTACACTATGGTTGGGTGTGAGGAAAAAATAGAAGGACTCTGGCCGGGTGGGGCTCGGGTCCGATGTGGTTCTGTTGGGTTCAGGTCGGGTTTTTTTTCCAGACCCGAGCAGGCCTTTACCTCCAGACGTGACTATTCCAATATAATGAAAGCAAAATATTGCAGATGCTGGAAATCTGAAATAAAAACAAGAAATGCTGGAAATACTCAGCAGATCTGGCAGCATCTGTGGAGAGAGAAGCAGCGTTAATGTTTCAGGTCAGTGACCCTTCTTCAGAACTGGCAAATATTAGAAATGTAAAAGGTTTTAAGCAAGTAAAGTGGGGGTGGGGCAAGAGATAACAACAGAGGAGGTCTTGATAGGTCAAGGTCACAGAGAATAACTGACCAGAAGGTCATGGAGCAAAGGCATGCGGAATGTTGATGGTGTGCTGAAAGACAAAGCGTTAGTACAGAGAGGGTGTTAATGGACAGAAAAA
The DNA here is from genome assembly GCF_036365525.1 of Heterodontus francisci. NCBI lineage: Eukaryota > Metazoa > Chordata > Chondrichthyes > Heterodontiformes > Heterodontidae > Heterodontus > Heterodontus francisci. The sequence continues at coordinate 52,229,534 of NC_090378.1, forward strand.
TGAACATCCTGATCTCAAACAAATATGGAAAAAAAAAAGTAGGTAGGCACAGTAGAAACAAACTAAAATAAACATTAAAAAAAAAAAAAAATGGTGGGCCCATCATGCTCCGAAATTATTGAACTCAATGTTCAGTCCGGTAGGCTGTAGCATGCCTAATTGGTAAATGAGATGCTGTTCCTTGAGTTTGCGTTGGTGTTTGCTGGAACATTGCAGCAATCCCAGGACAGAGATGTGGGCATGAGAGCAGGGTGGTGTGTTGAAATGGCCAGCGACCGGAAGCTCGGGGTGATGCTTACGGACTGAGTGGAGATGTTTTGCAAAGCGGTCACCCAATCTGTGTTTGGTCTCCCCAATGTAGAGGAAACCGTATTGTGAGCAGCGAATATAGTACACTAAATTGAAAGAAGTAAAAGTAAATTGCTGCTTTACCTGAAAGGAGTGTTTGGGGCCTTGGGTAGAGAGGTAAATGGGCAGGTATTACACCTCCTGCATTTGTAGGGGAAGGTGCTGTGGGAAGGGGATGAGGTGGCGGGGGTAATGGAGGAGTGGGCCGGGGTGTCGCGGACGGAACAATCCCTTCAGAATGCTGACACGGGAAGGGAGGGGAATATGCGTTTGGTAGTGGCATCATGCTGGAGGTGGCGGAAATGGCGGAGGATGATTCTTTGAATGTGGAGGCAGGTGGGGTGGTAAGTGAGGACAAGGGGAATCCTGTTGCGGTTATGGGAGGGAGGGGAGGGGTGAGGGTAAAGGTGTGGGAAATTGGCCGGACACTGTTGAGGGCCCTGTCAACCACAGTTGTGGGGGGGGAATCCTTTTTTGAGGAAAAAGGGAGACATATCAGAAGTGCTGTCATGGAAGGTAGCATCATCAGAGCAGATGCGTCGAAGATGGAAAAACTGGGAGAATGGAGTGGAGCCCTTACAGGAGGCAGGGTGTGAAGTGTAGTTGAGCATTGACTATTCCAGTGCTCTCCTGGATGACCTTCCACTGTCCATAAACTTGAGATGAAGCAAAATTCTGCTTCCTCTATCCTAATTTGCATAAAGTCCCATTTACCCATTACTCCTGTGCTCACTGACCTAAATTGGTTCCTGATCTGGCAAAGTCTCTTTGAAATTCTCATCCTTGTGTTCAGATATGTCCATGCCTCATTGCACCCTAACTCTGAAACCTCCTCCATCCCTTTGAGATCTCTGCATTTCTCTAGTTCTGGCCTCTTGCATACTGCTGCTATCCATCCCCATACCCTTAGCCATACTTTCATTTGCCTAGGCTCGGAGTTCTGGAATTCCCTTCCTAAACCCCTCTGCTCCTTTAAGACATTCCCTTTAAAACCTACCTCTTTGTGCAAGCTTTTAGTTACTTGTCCGAATATGTTCTCATCGAAATCATAGAACATTTATAGCACAGAAAGAGGCTGCTTGGCCCATTGTGTCTGCGCCGGCCGAGAAACAGGCCACTGAGTCGAATCCCAACATTCAATATTTGGTCCGTAGCCCTGCAGGCTTGAGGTGCATATTCAGGCGCCTCTTAAATGAGTTAATGGTTTCTGCCTCTACTGCTCTTTCACTACCTTCTGGGTGAATAAATTTTCCTCATCTCCCCTCCTCTTTATACCAATCACTTTAAATCTATGCCCCTTAGTCACTGACCTCTCTGCTAAGGTAAATAAGCCCTTCACATCCACTCTATCAAGGCCCCTCACAATTTTGTACATTTCAATCAAATCACCCCTCAGCCTTCTCTGTTCCAAGGAGAACAATCCCAGCCTATCCAACCTTTCCTCATAGCTGCATTTTTCAAGTCCCGGCAACATCCTTGTAAATCTCCTCTGTACCCCCTCTAGTGCAATTACATCCTTTTTCTGTTATTAGGGGACCAGAACTGACAGAGTACTCAGGTTGTGGCCTAACCAATAATTTATACAGTTCCAGCATAACCTCTAAAATAAAAGCAAAATACTGCGGATGCTGGAAATCTGAAATAAAAACAAGAAATGCTGGAAATACTCAGGTCTGGCAGCATCTGTGGAAAGAGAAGCAGAGTTAACGTTTCGGGTCACTGACCCGAAACGTTAACTCTGCTTTTCTTTCCACAGATGCTGCCAGACCTGCTGAGTATTTCCAGCATTTCTTGTTTTTATTCCAGCATAACTTCCCTGCTCTTGTATTCTATACCTCTGCAAATAAGGAAAGGATTCCATATGCCTTCATAACCACCTTATCGATCTGTTCTGCTACCTTCAGGGATCTGTGGACATTCACTGCAAGGTCCCTCGCTTCCTTCTGCACCTCTGTTCTCCCATTAATCATGTATTCCTTTGCCTTGTTTGACCTCCCAAAATGCACCACATCGCACTTCTCTGGGTTGAATTCTTATGTGGCTTGAAGTCAAATTTTTGTCTAATAATAGTCCTGTGAAGCGCCTTGGGATGCTTTACTACGTTAAAGGCACTATATAAGTGCAAGTTGTTGATGCTTGTTCGCCAGATTTTTGATCTACAAGGGAGTCTAGGGTTATGGGCGGCCAGCAGGAAAGTGGAGGTAAGGCTGCAGTCAGATCAACCATGAACTTTTTGAATGGCGGAGCAGGATTAAGGGGCTGAATGGCCTACTCCTGCTCCTATTTCTTAGATCTTATGATGTGGTTGTTGCTGATGTAGTTGTTGTAGATTTGGTTAGTATTCTTGTGTTCCACCATATTGCTACTGGTCCATGTGTTCTTATCCTCTGGGCACAAGTCAGCTGTTGCGGGAAGGGCTGTTCCAATATTCTCATCCAGTCTATCTTAATTTCCATAGAGTGCGAGTGCAAGTGCATCGCAGCTAAACCTGATGCTGTCCTTCACTTTCCAATTTGAGATCATAGGGTGGTGACCAAGAGTGGAACTTTGGTGCTCTTCTCCTCCATAGTCCAGTGGCACTGAACAATTGTATAGCTTCCAACCTACCCCTACTGAGCTTGTCAAACTCAACATGTACCTGAAATTTGAATCTGAACCCTCCTTGTTGAGCTCAACAGCCCATAACTGTAATGCTTTAATAAAGCACGAAATGTTGTTGAATAAGAAACTTTGCATTTCAGTGCTCTTTCAATATTAATTAAACAAACTTTGAAACCTAGGGCAGTGGTATGACCTTGGAACAGAACTTATTTTACTTGCTATCCTTAAGAATATTCATACCATGTTTGTAATCTATCTGAGACTGCTAACATTTTTTTATTCATTGGGGGATGTGTGGCTAGGCCAGCTTTTATTGCCCATTCCTAATTGCCCTTGAGAAGGTGGTGGTGAGTTGCCTTCTTGAACTGTTGCAGTCCTTGGGGTGTAGGTACACAACAGTGCTGTTAGTGGCAGCTTTACATTATGGAATAATATGTTTGAAAATAGGCTGAGTACCCAAGATCTTTTCATACTGGACTTCAGTGGCTGAAAGTGGAAAGTGAGAAAACTTTTCAGATCCTGACGATAAAAGGCAGTGATTTTTGGCAAGTGTTCCTGTCATTCTTGACCTTATCGACTACTAGCATTAATGCAACAGCTTTAGTATTTTCTTGCTGAATAACTGAAGCATCATATTTATTCCTTTTTTGTGGGGGGGGGGGGGGGGGGGGGAGGGGAAGGGGGGTGGGGGTAGAGATGTCTTGCTATTCCTGCACCTGTTTATACTGAATGCAGCTATGTATCTGGTCTACATAACATTTCTGCAACTTTGTGGATTCATTCTTCGAGATTGCCAAGTGATTTCTGAACACTTCGAGCAGTCTTGAAGTGAATTTGAATCATCAGGATTGTCAGTATTTTATATTTTGTGAGCACTGTCTGATTGGATTACTAGTTTTGTTTTATTTTGGGAGAAAGCTATATTGGACCATAGAGGTAATATAATAGGCCACTGACTTCCTTCCAACAGATCATGTCAATTTATACTTCTTTTGAAACAGAAATGGAGGCTTATGACACCGTAAAGAATCGAGCTGAATACGCAAAGTACAGTGATGTATATAAAAACAGGAATAAGAGGGGCAATGGAAGTATGAAAATAGAGTAGCGGCTATCAAAGAAAGGAACTCAAGTCTTTTATAAACATATATGAATAGTAGAAGGGTGGGGCTGATCAGAAATCAAAAGGAGGCAATATACTTTGGCAACATCTGTAATGCATTCGTAACGGAGAAGGTACTCGTGATAATAGATATGATTAAAAATAGATACAAAGGTTGCCAGTCCTCAAAGTAAATAGTCACTTAGTCTGTATAGTTTATTGAGGGAAAATAAGGGTGAAAGTTGTGAAGGCTTTGGGCACAATCTTCCAATCCTGCATGGATAATGGGGGTGGTGCCAGAGGACTGGAGGATTGAAAATATTACTCTATTCAAAAAAAAAATTAAAGGAAAGGGATAAACCTGGCAATTGCAGGTCAGTCAGTCTAATGTTGGTGGGGAAGCTTTTTACCACAACAATCCAGGACAAACTTAATTGTTGCTTGGAAAGTTGAGGGCTAATAAATAAAAATTCAGCAGGATTTGTTATAGGCGAGCATTTGACTAACCTGATAGTCGATGAGAGTATTACAGTTATTGTGCATCTGGCCTTTTAAAAGATGTTTGACAAAGTATCATATTATGGACTTGTAAACAAAATTGAAGCCCATGGGATTAAAGAAACATTGGCACCATCAATACAAAATTGGCTAAGAGTCAGAAAGCAGAGAGTAGTGGTGAACGATTATTTTCAGACTGGAGTGAACTACACACTGGTGTTCCCCAATGATTGGTAGTGTGGCCATTGCTCTTGTTGATGCATATTAATGACCTGGACTTAGGTTACATTACATAATTTCAAAGCTTGAAGATGACCAGGATCTTTGAAATGTAGTCAACAATGAGGATAATAACAGACTTTAGGAGGACATGGACTGGTGAAATGGGCAGATGCATTCCAGATGAAGTTTAACGCAGAGAAGTGTGAAGAGATATATTTTGATAGGAAGAATGAAAAGAGGCAATATAAACTAAATGTTAGAATTTTAAAGGGGGTGCAGGAATGGAGACATCTGGAGTGTACATAAATCTTTGAAAGTGGCAGGGCAAGTTCTGAAGCCTGATTTTAAAGAAAAGCATTTGGGATTCCTGGTGTAATGAATAGAGGCATGGAGCCTCACCGCTCCAGCGACCCGGGTTCAATTCTGGGTACTGCTTATGTGGAGTTTGCAAGTTCTCCCTGTGTTTGCGTGGGTTTCCTCCGGGTGCTCCGGTTTCCTCCCACATGCCAAAGGACTTGCAGGTTGATAGGTTAATTGGCCATTATAAATTGCCCCTAGTATAGGAGCCCTTTCCTATCCTGAGTGGCATGTAACGGCTGTGTTCTCGCACCCACACTTTTTGGGATTTTCTTCTCCCTGCTGCTTTCACATGCGTTCAAGTCCTCTGAAGAAGGAATTTTCCTCCACACAAGATCAGGGGGCAGGTTGTTCAACCTTCCGCATCTAAGAGCGAAGTCCAAAGTACGGAAAGTCCTCATCAGGGAACTCCTCTTTGCTGACGATGCTGCTTTAACATCTCGCACTGAAGAGTGCCTGCAGAGTCTCATCGACAGGTTTGCGGCTGCCTGCAATGAATTTGGCCTAGCCATCAGCCTCAAGAAAACGAACATCATGGGGCAGGACGTCAGAAATGCTCCATCCATCAATATTGGCGACCACGCTCTGGAAGTAGTTCAAGAGTTCACATACCTAGGCTCAACTATCACCAGTAACCTGTCTCTAGATGCAGAAATCAACAAGCGCATGGGAAAGGCTTCCACTGCTATGTCCAGACTGGCCAAGAGAGTGTGGGAAAATGGCACACTGACACTGAACACAAAAGTCCGAGTGTATCAAGCCTGTGTCCTCAGTACCTTGCTCTATGGCAGCGAGGCCTGGACAATGTATGTCAGCCAAGAGCGACGTCTCAATTCATTCCATCTTCGTTGCCTCCGGAGAATACTTGGCATCAGGTGGCAGGACCGTATCTCCAACACAGAAGTCCTCGAGGCAGCCAACATCCCCAGCTTGTACACACTACTGAGTCAGCAGCGCGTGAGATGGCTTGGCCATGTGAGCCGCGTGGAAGATGGCAGGATCCCCAAAGACACATTGTACAGCGAGCTCGCCACTGGTATCAGACCCACCGGCCGTCCATGTCTCCGCTTTAAAGACATCTGCAAACGCGACATGAAATCCTGTAACATTGATCACAAGTCGTGGGAGTCAGTTGCCAGCGTTCGCCAGAGCTGGCGGGCAGCCATAAAGGTGGGGCTAAAATGTGGCGAGTCGAAGAGACTTAGTAGTTGGCAGGAAAAAAGACAGAGGCGCAAGGGGAGAGCCAACTGCGCAACAGCCCCGACAAACAAATTTCTCTGCAGCACCTGTGGAAGAACCTGTCACTCTAGAATTGGCCTTTATAGCCACTCCAGGCGCTGCTTCACAAACAATTGACCACCTCCAGGCGTGTATCCATTGTCTCTTGAGATAAGGAGGCCAAAGAAAGATAGGTAGGTGGTAGGGAAATATAGGGACAGGTGGGGATGTGGTTGGAATATGGAATTAGTCTAGGATTAGTATAAATGGGTGGTTGATGGTCGGCACAGACTCGGTGGGCCGAAGGGCCTGTTTCAGTGCTGTATTTCTAAAACTATTAAACCTATATGAAACATTGATTAGGCCTCAGCTGGGCACCACACTTTCGGAAGGATGTCAAGGCCTTGGAGAGGGTGCAGAAGAAGTTTCAGATTGGTACCAGGAATTTTGTGGGGGGGGGGGGTGGGGGCGGGATCTTGAGTAATATGGAGACACTTGAGCAGCTGGGTTAATTTTCTTAAAGCAGGGAAAGTTAAGGGGAGATTTGACAGGTGTTCAAAATCATGAATGGTTTTTTTGATAGTTTCTCGTTATTTACTCTAATAGCAGAAAGGTCAATAATCAGAGGATGCAGATTTAAACTGATTGGCAAAAGAACCAGAGGCGACATGAGGAAACTTTTTTTTTGCACAAAGTTGCTGTGATCTGGAATGCACTGCCTGAAAGGATGGTGGAAGCAGATTTAATAACTTTCAAAATACAGTTGGGTAAATACTTGAAGGGGGAAAAATTGCAGCCCCCACCCGTTTCACAGCTGACCGTTCCAGACAGCAGCAACAGCTGTCCCGCAACTTCGGGCAGAATCTAAGTTTATCTTTTAAAAAAGACTGCCGGAAATCCCTGAATCTGTCCAAAGTTGGGAGACAGCTGTTGCCGCTGTCCGGCACGGTCAGCTGTGAAACTGACATGAGATGTTTTTTAAAAAGCCAGTCTGCAAGAAGACGACAAAGGGCAGTTTTGCATCTCCAGTTCTAGACCCCTGGCGAGGTTAACGAATGGCCCCAAGTGCAGTTTACGTCCGTGGGCTGGATGGAAACCTTTGGCGGGCTGTCTGTTGGACAATCCTGGTGTAGACAAACCTACTCGCACGAGAAGTGAAGAGGTAATGCTAACATGCTGTAGAAAGCATTGGTTAGGCATTCGTAACAATATTGTGTCCACTTTTGGAAAGTTTTTTTTTATAGAAAGGATGTTGAGGATATGCAGAAGAAATTTACTAAGATGATACCCACTCTAGAGCTGAGAATCTCTTCTGACTAATGAAATTGGGAGGTTTTTTTTTTTGCTAAGGTAAAGAGGGGAAAATGATTTCCACTGATAACTGAGTTGGTAACTAGAGGGCATATATTTTAAGGTCATTCCCCAGAGACTGAAAGGAAATGTTAGAATTGTTTATGCAGAGGGTTGTTAGGAGATGGAATCTGCTTCCAGAAGCCGTGGTGGTTGCATAATTATTAATCGCTATTAGACATGAAGTGGACAGTTATTTGGAAGAGACAATTAAAACGGTAACGGAATGGGATAAGTTAATGGCTTTATTTCAGAGAGCTGGCTAAAGCATGATGAGCTGAATGACCAGAAGTGCCGTTGCATTCCATGAATCCATTTGTGCTTGCAAGTCTTGTTGGAACATTTGTGGGGCTCATTGGAAGTAATTGTGTGGGAATTCAATGATATGGCAACAAAAGGGTAGAATTTGCTTATTTCCAGTGTTTCTTTGGGCTTTTGCTAAAGTGAACAGTGGGAGAATTTCTCTGGTTGCTACCACTTTGTCACTATCCAGAGCTAGAATGGAACACATTCTATAGTAGCTTCTTTTAACCCTTATCAAATCGTCAATTATGTGTTTTGATGTTTTGCCATTTATTTACAGGCGGCTATTAATGGAATAATTCCACAAGAGAATGGTATTTTACCGAGGTGAGTAAACTTTACTTACTTTTGTTCATATGGTAGGAATTCAGTAATTCTATAACACAAATTTTACTGATATTGACATATACACTTCTTTCACAAGATTTTATCTTGGAAAATGTTGCATTTCTAAGCCCAGAGCAGAGACTTGAGTTTTCCAAACTGAGATTCTTTCTGTTTAAATGTCCTTAGCATTTTCTCTTCATTGTTCTGTTAGAAATACATGTTTAGTAAACATTTCTATTTATGTAATAAAGACAGACAATGCTGGAAATTCTCAGCAGGTCAGGCACCATCTGTAGAAGAGAGAAACAGTGTTAAGGTTTCAGTTCAATAACTTTTCATCAGAACTGGCAAAAGTTAGAAATGTAATAGGCTTTAAGAAAGTGAAAGGGGAGAGGCGAGTGGGAAAGAGGACAAAGGGGAAGGTCTGTGATAGGGTGGAAGACAGGAGAGATTAATTAGATCACTAAAGAGTTGGTTGTGCAAGCCCAAACGAAGTGGTTATGGGACAAGTAAAGGAACAAAGGAGATGTCTGGAGGTGTGAATGGCAGAATGATGAACTGCTGCCATCTAAAAGCAAAACACGAGAAAATCAAGAGTCAAACCAAAACCTGCAAAGAGAAAGGAAACAAAATGGGACAGAGGTTACGGTCTGAAATTGTTGACTCCATATTGGGTCCGGAAGGCTGTAACATGCCTAATTGAAAGATGAGATGCTGTTCCTCAAGCTTGTGTTGAGTTTCATTTGAACACTGCAGGAGGTTGAGTGCAGAGAAGTCAATGTGGTGAATTAAAATGACCGGCAACAAGAAGCTCAGGGTCACGCTTGCAGACTGAACGGAGGTGTTCCACTAAGCGCTCGCCCAATCTGCAATTGGTCTCCCCAATGTAGAGCAAATCAAATTGTGCGCAGAGAATACTGTATGCTGAATTGAAAGGAGTACATAAATCACTGCTTCACCTGGAAGGATTGTTTGGGGCGTCGGATGGTGAGGAGAGAGGAAGTGAAAGAGCAGGTGTTGCATCTTTTGTGCTTGCGTGAAAAGGTGAGTGGGCAAGGGAGGGGGTGTAAGGGGTGACTGAGAAGTGGACCAGGGTGTTGTGTTGGGCATGGTCCATTTGGAATGCTGAAAGGGGAGGGGGAAGATATGTTTTGTGGTGGTGGAAATGGCGGTCGATGATCTGTTGAATACAGAGGCTGGTGGGGTGGAAGGTGAGGACAAGAGGAGCCCTATCGTGGTTCTCTGAAGGTGTGAGAGCAGAAGTGTGGGAACTGGCACTGACCTGGTTGAGGGCCCTGTCAATCATGGTGGGGGGGGGGGGGGTGGAATTCCTCAGTTGACGAGAAAGGAAAACTTAACAGAAGCAGTGGTATGGAAGGTTGCATCATCAGAACAGATGAGGTGGAGAAACTGGGAGAATGGAATGGCTTCCTTACTGGAAGCAGGGTGTGAGGAAATGTCCATGTAGCTGTGGGAGTCAGTGGGCTTATAAAGAATATTCGTTGATAGTCTGTCCCCAGAAATGGAGACCGAAGTCGAGGAATGGGAGGGAAGAATTATCGATGGTCCATGTGTAGGTGAAAGAAGGGTGGAAATTGGAAGTAAAGTTGATGAAATTTTCCAATTCAGTGTGGGAAGAGAATATGGCACTGTGGTCTTCAATGTACTGGCAAAAACGATGAGTGAGGGGGCCTGAGTAGGAATGGAACAAGCTATGTTCCATCTATCCCACAAAAAGGTAGGCATTGCTAGAACCCATGTGCGTACAGAGAGCAACACCTTTCATTTGAGAAAGTGAGTGAAGTTAAAGGAGAAGTAGTTAAATATGTGAACATGTTCAGCCAGGCAGAGGCAGGTGGTGGTGATGGTTGGAGACCAAGGCGGTGCTATTATCTGGCAAACCGACCTTCCTACCTTGCAGAAGCCGAACGCCAAGTCTCTGCTTCCTCCGACCTCCTCCGGTCCATGACCCCACCGTTGAACATCAAGTGTTTTGCCAGAACTGTCACTGACCTTGTCTCCTATGGAGATCTTCCCTCTATGGCTTCCAAGCTTTAGAGACCCCTAACCCTGAACATCTTGCTTGTACCTCCTTTATAAGATCTGTAAACAGGACTGCCCTGTCATTTCAGTCAGTGCCTGCTCAAGGAAGAAGCGGAGCGACCTCAGACCATACTGTTGGGGGATGGTGTCGAGGGTTTTGTATCCATGCTGAAGCTGAGACAGTTAGGGCCAGGAAGTTGAAAACTTGAAGTGACCGAGGAGGGATTATGGATGGAGGTGGTGGCATAGTGGTATTGTCACTGGACCAGTAACCCAGAGACCCAGGGTATTCCCCTAGGGATCTGGTTCGAATCTCACCATGACAGAAGGTGGAATTTGAGTTTAATTAATAAATCTGGTATTAAAAAGCTAGTCTAATGATTATGAAACCATTGTCAATTGTAGCAAAAACTCATATGGTTCACTAATGTCCTTTAGAGAAGGAAATCTGCTGTCCTTACCTAGTCAGTCCTACATGTGACTCCAGACCCACAGCAATGTGGTTGACTCTTAAATGCCCTCTGAAATGGCTTAGCAAGCCACACAGTTGTATCTAACCACTAAAAAGTTGTTGATCGAAACTGGATGGACCACCCAACATCGACCTAGGCACCGGAAATGACAATGGCAAACCCAGCCCTGTCAACCCTGCAAAGTCTTCCTTACTAACATCTGGGGGCTTGTGCCAAAGTTGGAAGAGCTGTCACACAGACCTGTCCAGCAACAGCCTGACATAGTCATACTCACAGAATCATGTCTTACAGACAATGTCCCAGACACAACCATCACCATCTCTGGTTATGTCCTGTCCCACTAGCATGACAGACCCAACAGAGGTGGTGGCACAGTGGTTTACAGTTGGGAGGGAGTTGCCCTGGGAGTCCTCAACATCGACTCCGGCCCCCATGAAGTCTCATGGCATCAGGTCAAACATGGACAAGGAAACCTCCTGCCGATTTACCACCTACTGTCCCTCCTCCTCTTAGCTGATGAATCAGTACTCCTCCATGTTGAACAGCACTTGGAGGAAGCACTGAGGATGGCAAGGGTGCAGAATGTATGGTGGGTGGGGACGTCAGTGTCCATCAAGAGTGGATTGGTAGCACCACTATTGACCAAGCTGGCTGAGTCCTAAAGGACCGAGCTGCTGGACTGGGTCTGCAGCAGGTGGTGAGGGAAAAACATACTTGACCTCATCCTCTCCAATCTGCCTACCGCAGGTGCATCGGTCCATGACCATATTGGTAGGGATCACCGTACTGTCCTTCTGGAGATGAAGTCCTGTCTTGACATTGAGGATACTCTCCATCGTGTTGTGTGGCACTAACACTGTGCTAAATGGGATAGATTTAGAACAGATCTAGCAATGCAAAACTGGACATCCATGAGGCGCTGTGGGCCATCAGCAGCAGCAGAATTGTACTCTTGCTGCAATCTGTAACCTCATGGCCTGGCATATCCCCCTCTCTACCATTACCATCAAGCCAGGGGATCAACCCAGGTTCAATGAAGCGTGCAGGAGGGCATGCCAGGAGCAGCACCAGGCATACCTCAAAATGAGGTGTCAACCTGGTGAAGCAATAACCCAGGACTACTTAAAAAGAACAGTGCAGCACAGGAACAGGCCATTCGGCCCTCCAAGCCTGTGCCGATCTTGATGCCTGCCTAAACTAAAACCTTCTGCACTTCCAGGGACCGTATCCCTCTATTCCCATCCTATTCATGTATTTGTTAAGATGCCTCTTAAACGTCGCTATTGTACCTGCTTCCACCACCTCCCCTGGCAGCAAGTTCCAGGCACTCACCACCCTCTGTGCAAAGAACTTGCTTCGCACATCCCCTCTAAACTTTGCCCCTCGCACCTTAAACCTATGCCCCCTAGTAACTGACTCTTCCACCCTGGGGAAAAAGCTTCTGACTATCCACTCTGTCCATGCCGCTCATAACTTTGTAAACCTTTATCATATCACCCCTCCACTTCCGTCGTTCCAGTGACAACAATCCGAGTTTATCCAACCTCTCCTCATAGCTAATGCCCTCCAGACCAGGCAACATCCTGGTAAACCTCTTCTGTACCCTCTCCAAAGCCTCCACGTCCTTCTGGTAGTGTGGCAACCAGAATTGCACGCAATATTCTAAGTGTGGCCTAACTAAGGTTCTATACAGCTGCAACATGATTTGCCAATTTTTATACTCTATGCCCCGACCGATGAAGGCAAGCATGCCGTATGCCTTCTTGACTACCTTATCCACCTACGTTGCCACTTTCAGTGATATGTGGACCTGTACACCCAGATCTCTCTGCCTGTCAATACTCCTAAGGGTTCTGCCATTTACTGCATACTTCCCATCTGCATTAGACCTTCCAAAATGCATTACCTCACATTAAACTCCATCTGCCATTTCTCCGCCCAAGTCTCCAACCAATCTGTATCCTCTGACAATCCTCATCACTATCTGCAACTCCACCAACCTTTGTGTCATCCGCAAACTTACTAATCAGACCAGCTACATTTTCCTCCAAATCATTTATATATATATCTACTACAAACAGCAAAGGTCCCAGCACTGATCCCTGTGGAACATCACTAGTCACATCCCTCCATTCAGAAAAGCACCCTTCCGCTGCTACCCTCTGTCTTCTATGACAGAGCCAGTTCTGTATCCATCTTGCCAGCTCACCTCTGATCCCGTGTGACTTCACCTTTTGTACCAGTCTGCCATGAGGGACCTTGTCAAAGGCTTTACTGAAGTCCATATAGACAACATCCACTGCCCTTCCTTCATCAATCATCTTTGTCACTTCCTCAAAAAACTCAATCAAATTAGTGAGACATGACCTCCCCTTCACAATACCATGCCAAACAGCGTAAGCAGCATGCGGTAGACAGAGCTGAGCGATCTCGCAACCAACGGATCAGATCTAAGCTCTGCAGTCCTGCCAATTCCAGTTATTTATTTTATTTTGTTTAGAGATACAGCACTGAAACAGGCCCTTCGGCCCACTGAGTCTGTGCCGACCAACAACCACCCATTTATACTAACCCTACAGTAATCCCATATTCCCTACCACCTACCTACACTAGGGGCAATTTACAACAGCCAGTTTACCTATCACCTGCAAGTCTTTGGCAGTGGGAGGAAACCGGACCACCCGGCGAAAACCCACGCGGTCACAGGGAGAACTTGCAAACTCCGCACAGGCAGTACCCAGAATTGAACCCGGGTCCCTGGAGCTGTGAGACTGCGGTGCTAACCACTGTGTCGCCCATTGTAAATGGTGGTGGACAATTAAACCACTAAAAGGAGGAGGTGGTTCCACAAATATCCCCATCTTCAATGATGGAGGAGCCCAGCACATCAGTGCAAAAGACGAGGCTGAAGCATTTGCAAGAGTCTTCAGCCAGAAGTGCCGGGTGGATGACCATCTCTGCCTCTTCCTGAAGTTCCCAGCATCACAGATGCCAGACTTCAGTCAATTTGATTTACTCTGCGCAATATCATGTAACGACAGAAGGCACTGGATACTTCAAAGGCTACGGCCCCTGACAACATTCTGGCAATAGTACTGAAGACCTGTGCTCCAGAACTTCTTGTGCCCCTAGCCAAACAGTTCCAGTACAGCTACAACACTGGCATCTACCTGGCAATGTGGAAAATTGCCCATGTATGTCCTGTGCACAAAAAGCAGGACAAATCCAACACTGCCAATTACTGCCCCATCAGTCTACTCTCAATCATCAGTAAAGTGATGGAAGGTGTCATTGACAGTGCTATCAAGTGGCACTTGCTTAGCAATAACCTGCTCAGTGACCTGGGTTCCACCAGGGCTACTCAGCTCCTGACCTCATTACAGCCTTGGTTCAAACGTTGACCAAAGAGCTGAACTCTAGGTGAGGTGAGAGCAACTGCCTTTGACATCAAGGCACCATTTGATCGAGTATGGCATCAAGGAGCCCTAGCAAAGCTGGAGTCAATGGGAATCAGGGAGAAAACGCTCTGCTGGTTGGAGTTGTACCTAGTTCAAAGGAAGATGATTGTGGTTGTTGGAGGTCAATTATCTCTGCTGCAGGACATCACTGCAGGAGTTCCTCAGGGTAGTGTCTTAGGCCCAACCATCTTCAGCTGCTTCATCAATGACCTTCCTTCAATCGTGAGGTCAGAAGTGGGGATGTTCACTGATGATTGCACAATGGTCAGCACCATTTGCGACTCCTCAGCTACTGAAGCAGTCCGTGTAGAAATACAGCAGGACCCGGACAATATCCAGGCTTGGGCTGCCAAGTGGCAAATAACATTTGTGCAGCGGGTAACTGTCCTCCTGACTCCCAAAGCCTGTCTACCATCTACAAGGCACAAGTCAGGAGTGTGATGGAATACTTTCCACTTGCCTGGATGGGTGCATCTCCACCAACACTCGAAGCTCTTTCCCATCCAGGACAAAGCAGACTGTCCACAAACATTCACTCCCTCCACCACCGATGTACAGTGGCAGCAATGTGTACCATCTACAAGATGCAATGCACCAAGGCTGCTCAGGCAAAACCCTCCAAACCCACGACCTCTACCACCTGGAAGGACAAGGGCAGCAGATGTATTTGAACACCACCACCTGCAAGTTCCCCTCCAAGCCACACGCCATCCTGACTTGGAATTATATCGCTGTTCCTTCACTGTTGCTGGGTCAAAATCCCGGAACTCCCTTTCTAATAGCACTGTGGGTGTACCTATCCCACATGGACTGCAGCGGTTCAAGAAGGCAGCTCACCACCACCTTCGCATGGGCCATAAATGCTGGCCTGGCCAGTGATGCCGACATCCTGTGAAACAAATAATTTTTAAAAAAAGATGGGAAGAGACCACAATCATAGAAATGTTACGGCACAGTAGGAGACCATTCAGCTCATTGTGTCCGTGCCGGCTGAAAAAACTAGCCGCCCAATCTAATCACCTTCCAGCACCTGGTCCATAGCCTTGCAGGTTACAGCATGTTTGGTGCATGTTCAGGTACCTTTTTTAAATGAGTTGAGTGTTTCTGCTTCCACCACCGATCTGAGACTGGACAAGGGTGGACAAAATAGAGGTGAGATAGGAAGAAATCAGTTCAATGGGCAGGTACAGGCTGAAATGATGGGCCTACCAGGGCAGTCCTGTTTAAGGATCATAGAAAGGAGGTCAAAGCAAGCTGTTCAGAGTTGGAGGACTCTGAGGTTGGAGGCCGTCGAGGGAACATTTGCCCCCATTTTGTTTCCTGTTCTTTGTTGGTTTTGTTTTTACTCTTTTTGCTTTCGGACAGCTGCTGTTCATCATTCTGCCATTCGCACCTCCTCTGGATACATGTTTTATTTCTTTAATTGTCCCATTACTACTTCCTTTTGGCCTTGCACGACCAACTTTTTTTTTTGTAATTTAATCTCTCCTGTCTTCTACAGATCTTCCCTTTTATCCTTTTTCCCACCTTCCCCCACCACCTTTTCACTTGCTTATAACCTATTGCATTTCTAACTTTTCCCAGTTCTGATGAAAGGTCATCGACCTTAACTGTTTCTTTCTGCACAGATGCTACTTGACCTGCTGAGTATTTCCAGCATTTTCAGTTTTTATTTCAGATTTCCAGCATCTGCAGTACTTTGCTTTTGTTTATGAATCTGTGCTTTGCTATCACCAATTGTCAATTTGTGATTTTTAAATATTACCCAGAATTACATAGAATATACAGCACAGGAATAGGCCATTTGGCCTTAGTATTCTGTGCTGCTGTTGTACTCTGAGTCTCTTTTTTCTTTCCCCTCCCCCCCACCCCCCCCCCCCCCCATTCCATCTGTCTCATTTCAGCCTTTTGCATGTCTTTCTATTTTCTTTAGTCTCATACTTGTATAATTTACTTTTGAAAGCATTGAAGCAATTGCCTTAACCACTTGCTGTGCCAGTGAGGTCCACATTTTAACAACTGAGTAAAGAAATTTATTTCTCTTTATTACCCCATTTGATTTATTAGTAACTATTGTAGGTTTGTAGTTCGCAGAAGAAAGGCTGAATGTGTCAAGATTGACACTAATACGGTTTATAATGACTATTTTATTAGCAAGTGTAAGATTAATACACCCAAGTATTTAAGCAATAGTGGTTAGAATCCAGCATCTCATTTGCCACTTGCCCCGTAAAGTTGTGCCTTCCTCCCTTGCCTTGACTCTACTCTCTGGTGTGCTTCTAGTATTGGCTTTCGAACTCAAACTGCCAACTTGCCTCTGCTCTTAAACCTAGAGGATAAGGTAACTTTCTTGCCTCCTGGAGAGTCAATCACCCTAACGACAACATATCTATCTCTTGTCCTGAATCATTAAAATTGTAGTTAGCACCTCTGTTTGTTTGACTACTGATCAATCTAATCTCAACAAAAGTAAAATACTGCGAATGCTGGAAATTCATAGCGGGTCTGGCAGCATCTGTGGAGAGAAACAGTTTAACCTGTTTGTTTCCTGCCTGACATAAAGGCACCTGAGATGAAATTAGGCCCATCCCAGATGGTTAATGTGATCTTGCTGCTCATCTACATACCTGCATCTGCTCCTCCATTGGTTCTGGCCCATCTGATATTAGCAGCTCGCATGGAATGCCTTCTACTTCCTGCTTTCCCATTTTCTTGCTAAAATTGGAGATTAGTCATATCCTTATTGAACACTCACCCACAACATGATTAACTTCTGACTTGTGGCAGCAGTCTGTAGGTTTAAACATTCACTTTGATTGACAATGCAGGATTGTTAATATAGCCAAGGAAGAGATGTCCATTTCACTTCTATGCCCAATATTCTTACAGTATCTTGAATTTATGATCCTGGGATTAGTTTCTCCCACAGCTGGAAAGACTCTGTCCACGTCTACCTTGTCCAACTCATTCTTAGTTGTAAAGGCATCTATCAGGTCACCTGTAAATCCTGTTTTCTGAACGAAAAAGCCCTAACTTGTTCAATCTTTTCCAATAGGTGCAATCTCTCTGGTACCATCCTTGTAAATCTTTTTTGCGTTTTATCCAGTGCTTCTGTGCCATTTTTATAGTACAGCGATTAGAACTGTGTAAGTGCAGCTTGATAAGGGTATATACAAATTTAACATAACTTGATTACTTTTGAATTTTATATACTCCTAGAGCTTTGTTGGTATTTTTAATTGTTTTTCTGACCAACGATGCTGTTTGTAATCATTTGTCCACTTGCATCATGATCCCTTTGCTGCTCTTCCCTACTCGTTTTTTAAAATTTTCTGTGGGTGATGTTTGACTTTTGCTACCGAAGTGCTTTACATCACATTTATCTCTACTCATATTCATTTGCCACTTAACTGTCCAGTCTGCAGGTTCTTTTTAATGTTGCATTCTTCCTCAGCGTTAGTTTTAAGTAACTGTTTAAATCCATATTTCAAATCAAAGCAGTTTTTTTACAACTTTATTACAGTGAAGTACTAAAGGTGTTCAATGAGTTGACTTGCTCATTGTGCAAGGAAAAATAACTTAATCTTGTAACACAGTGGTTCTCAAACTTATTCTTCTGCAGACCACTTAGGCAGGGCATAAGACCCTGCAGGCCACCTGCTGGTCTTACCCCACCTGCTTGCACTTGCTACTGCAAAAATCTCATCAGAATTAATGGGAACTTGTGGAAACTCTAAATATTTTGCTGCTCTTTAGCTGCTAAATGTAATAGATTTATATGCATTAATTTATTTTAAATATTAATTTTCATGCAGAAACAAACATGTATTTATGAAAATATTTATAAGAGAACACATTTATTTGAAGCATTCTGATGTGTTATAAAATAATCTCAATCTTAGAAACTGATACTATCTTGCGCCTATATTCAAACAAAATCAACAGTAACGTCAATCTTGCTGATAAAACTGCATTGTGGCTTGCACTTATGACGACTCGTGCCGCACACGCAGGAGCCAGTGTTCTTGTGTGACATTACACAAGTGATGGGGCTGAGGGTTCTGGCCTGTTTTGTCTCTGCCTTGGCTGTGACGTTGCTTGCATTTTGGGCCAGACCGTGGCCCACTTGGAGGATCCTCGCGGACCACACTTTGAGAACCACTGCTGTCACGTCCTTCAGTCTCAGTGTATTTTTTAAAAATTCCTTCTTGGAATATGGGTGTCACTGTCAAGGCCAGCATTTATTGCTCATCAAAAGGTGGTGATGGGTTGCTGCCTTGAACTGCTGTAGTCCATATGGTGTAAGTGCTTCTACAATGCTGATAGGTAGGGAAATCCAGGATTTTGATCCAGCAACCATAAAGGAATAGCAATATGCATCTAAGTCAAGGTGAGAGAGATTTGGGGAGGAACTTGGAAGTGACGGTGTTAGTATGCACCTGCTGCCCTTGGAGATCATGTGTTTGGGAGTCAATTAATTATTTTTGAAATGCATTCACTGTTACGTAGGAAAATGTGGCAGCTAATTTATATACCGTATGGATACCCAGCAACAGATGAATGAATGACTAGATAATCTGTTTTTAGTGGTGTTGGCTGAGGGATAATTGCTTTCAAGGATACCAAGCACTCCCAGCTCTTGTGTGGATTGTGCCATGGTACCTTTTATTTTCACCTAAGCTGATCATCAGGACTTTGGTTTAACGCTATATTGGAAAAATGGCACTTCATTGTATGACTAAATGCAGAATAAAATGATTTGTTGTTCTGTTCCAACCTCACAAGTTCACCTTGTATTGCACCAATGCGATATTTTTCGCATTTTCCACATCAGCCGTTTTGCAGCTTCTCTAAGTGAGACTGGCAAAGTAAATTTCACATGGGGCCCATACATCTAGCAGAAACAGATGATTTTAATTCCATCATAGTCTGTCAACATTTGAACTTCTTTCCAGAGGTGAAAGACCCCTGTCTAAATCACTGCACTATGTAGTCTTGGATTATCAGTAGCAGTCAGTCACAGCTACAAACATTAGTACTTCAAAATGGAGGGGAAAGAGTTCAGCATGATATTCTTTGACTCTCTTTCCTCTACAAACATACAATGTACCAGATTACAAACATTTTAGATACTGGTAACAAACTTTACTTTTAAAGTAAACTGGAGAAACCCAAGTGCTACAGAGCTAGTTATTTTTATTGTAGTGTTTTTCTACTTTTCATAGAGCTCCAGCTCACAGTTGTGTGTTTACATTGAAAATAAATTATATAGTAGAGGAAATGAAGATTGACTCATGATTTGAAATTTATTTTGAAGGTGCCTAAGCCCCTTTGTCCTTGTTAAATATTTGTGTCTAAATAGTGCTGCATTATAGCAAAATATGTTATTTCATGCTATTTTCATGGCTTTTAATTTTGCTCATAAATGGGTTCTGTGGTATTTTGTGGCTTATAATTTATAATTTAAAAAAAAAAATCCCCACAGCCATTCAGGGTTGATGACTTCTAATTGGAAAATTGTGGGTACAAAATCCTTTAGCATCTTGGAGTGTGTTGGTAACATGACCAGCTTTGCATCTGGCTGCCCGAAAACAACTTGAGTGGAAAATATGTATTGGGATGCAAATACTTATGCACAAGATGGCGACAACCTGTTGTATAGCAGCTATCTATATGTGAAATTAACCAGTGATTAGTTCTGTGGATCATAATAGTTCCTCATAGCTGTTGTTCTGTGCAACACCTAAATTTTTTTGTTAATATTGTTGTTTATGTTTGAAATTTCTTTTTACTCTGTTTGCAGTGAGTTTGTTAGTGGTGAAACATCACAGGATCCAGTGTATGGTCCTACCAGCCAACCCTCTTCCTCCTCCTCTTCCACTTCAGCTTTTTGCCCAATAGTACCATCTAGGCCGATTGTTGAAAGGCAACCGAGAATGCTAAACTTCAGGGTGGAATACCGTGACAGAAGCGTGGAAGTGGTAGTTGAAGACACTAACACAGTTGGTAAGCTTTTACGATGTATGATCCTTGATACAATACAGATGTGGTCAAACTGGCCAGGAAAATGTTGCATGTCCCTTCCGACCACCTTTTTCCTCCCCTGCCCCGTGCCGCACCCCCCCACCCGCCCCCCCCCCCAAATAAAAAAAAAACCCGAGTACTGTTTATTTTAAAAAGTCTGATCTTATACCCAAAAGATAATTTTTGTATGTCTAGCAATATTTAAAGCTTTGCACTGAACATAATTTAATACTGATTATTGCTTTAGCACTGCTCTCATTCAAACTGAGCAGATTCTGGGAGCATCCCTAAATCTAAAAGAAAAAAATTAATATATTTGGTTGAAATGACCATGCCAGTGCAATGACTTTTCCAAACTTTGCACAGAGATCAGCTTTAACAATTACACACAAGGTGTATGAGTCCTTTTTATTTGTGTAATTTTTGGCCACTATACTGGAATTGAAATTGATTGCCTCAGAGGCAGATTTAATTATGGCTTTCAGAAGGGAATTGAATAATCATCCAAACGGAAAATATTTGCAGGACTATGGGGAAAGGGTGGGGATGTGAAACTAGCTAAACTGCCTTTGTAGAGAGCTGGTACAGACTTGATGGGCTGGATGGCCTCCTTCTGTGCAATAGCTACTCTGATTCTTTGTGATAGAATCTTGGTAAATTCAGTGCCACTTGATACTCTGTCACTTGGCAGTGGTGCTCTTCTGTATTCTGAGAGGTAATTATCTACTCTGAGCAACCATGTACTGGCAAGCATGGAGGAGAGGAGGATTGATTCAAATGCATACAGCTACACAATGTTCGCAGAATTTTTTTGTGGCCGTTATTGCCTAGAAATTGTGCTATGTGTGCATGGTTACAATCCTAGCCCATACCTCTTCTCAAAAGTAACTTGTGTGGTTCATTGCGAAGTGATGTCACTGGACAAGGAATCACATTTGGTGAATATACTGAAGACTTTTTTAGTTTAATCTAAATTAATCAACTATAAAGTAAACTTGATTGATTTTAGTACAAAAACTGAAGACAATTTGATCATATAATTAACATCAATGCTCAATTAATCAGATCTCGGGGATTAAGTAACTGGATAGTAACACTAAAGGGGTCTGAATTTTTCATTAAATTGGAACCTAAGGGTTTTATATAATGAGTTAAGTTTAAAAAAAAAAAAAAAAAAAACATTTCAGTTAACCTCCCTATTTTTTTAAAAAAAAGTGACATCAGCACAAGTGAATCAGTTGATTGGTGAGTATTTAGGTAGTAAGTTTTTAATGGTCTGATAAATAGAGGCATGGCAGGACGCCTCAGTGCCATGGAGTGCACATCCTGTTCCATGTGGGAACGCCAGGGTGCTTCTCGTGTCCTGGACAACCACATGTGTAGGAGGTGACATCAGCTGCAGTAGCTCAAGCTCCGGCTTTGGAGCTTGAGCAGCAGCTGGTGTCGCTGTGGCGCATCAACAAGGTTGAGAGTTTAGTGGATAGCACGTTTTATAGATGTGGTCACCCAGTAGTTTAAGGCTACACAGGCAGAGAGGGAATGGGTGACTGCCAGGCAGTCAAGGAGGACCAGGCAGGTAGTGCAGGTGTTCCCTGAGTGCATCGCACTCTCCAATCGGTAATACTGGTGAGAACGATGGCGCCTCTGGGGAGTGCAGCTAGACCCAGGTCCACTGCCTCACGGCTGGCTCAGCTGTACAGGAGGCAGATTGGGAAAGGAATATTGATGGGGGAATTCTATAGGGAACAGGCAGCCAATTCTGTGGTCACGTGTGAATCTAGGATTCTCTGGTGCCAGGGTCAAGGATGTCATGAAGTGACTGCCGAGCACCCTGATGGGGAAGGGTGAACAGTCAGCGGTTATGGTCCATGTCGGTACCAATGCTGTAGGTGGAAAGAAGGATAATGTCCTGCAGGCAGAGTTCAGGAAGCTAGGAAAGAAACTGGAAAGCAGGACCGCAAAGATGGTAATCTCTGGTTATTCTGATACCTCATGCTAGTTGGTCGCGGAATAGGATAGAGCAGATGAAAGCATAATTGGAGAGATGGTGCAGGAGGGAGCACTTAGATTCCTGGGATATTGGGACTGATTCTAGGGAGATGGGACCTGCACAAGCCAGGTGGGTTGCACCCGAACAGAGCCGAGACACAGATTTGCTAGTTCTATTGGTAGAGTTTAAACTAACTTGGCAGGGATGTGGCAACAAGGAAGTAACCTTCAAGAGGAAAAACTGAGTGCGCAGAGAATTGGGAGAGACAGATTGCACTAGAATAGGAAATAGTAAGGTATTAGGTGGGGTCTGAGTAAGAGGGAATGTAGTAAGGTCTAAACTAGGTTTACTGTGCGTGTGAGTGTGACTGGAGTGTGGTAAATAAGGTTGGTGAACTACATGTGCAGATAGCTACGTGGGAGTATAATGTACTAATGAAGACCTGGTTCAAAAAAAGGGCAGAACTGGGTACTAAATATTCCTGGATACAAGGTGGTAAGGAAAGACAGGAGGAGGGATAGTAGTGTTGATTCAGGAATGCATTATCTTGCTGGAGAGAGGATATCCTCGCGGGATCAAGGGCAGAATCTATTGGTTAGAGCAAAGAAGTAATAGCGGTACCATTTACACTAGATGTATTCTGTGGGCCACCAGCTAGTGGGAAAGATATCGAGGAACAAATTTGCATGGAAATTAGAGGTGCAAAAAACCATAGAATAGTTATAATGGACTTCAGTTATCCTGATATAGACAGAAATAGTAAAAGGCAGGAAAGAGGAAAGAGTTTATGCAGTGTGTTCAGAAGAATCTTCTGGATCGGTATGTTTTTAGCCCAACCAGGAAGGAGGCACTGCTGGATCAGGTTCTGGGGAATGAGGTGGGTCAAGTGTCAGGCGGGGAACAGTGATCATAGTATAAGGTTTAGATTGGCTATGGAAAAGAATGAGGAGCAATCCAGAGTAAAAATAATTAATTGGGTGAGGACCAACTTCAGTGGGGTGAGAATGGGTCTGGCCCAGGTAAATTGGAACCAAAGATTAGCAGGCAAAACTCTAATTGAACAATAGGTTACTGTTTAAAGAGGATATAGTTTGGGTATAGTTGCAGTACAGTACCACTAAGGGGAAATGTAGAACAAACCCATCCAGAGCTCCCTGGATGGTGAAAGAGATGTAGAGTAAGATGAAGCAGAAAAAGAATGCATATGACGTGTCAGGTGGATAATACAATTGAGAACCATGCTGAATATAGACAGTTTAAAGGGGAAGTGAAGTGAAAAAAGAAATGAGAAGCAGAGAGAATGAGAAGAGACTGGTAGACAATATAAAAGGAAATCCAAAAATCTTTTATATAGTAGAATGATGATAAAAGGAGGAGTGGGGCAGATTAGGGACCAAAAAGGGGATTTACGCAAGGAGGCATGCATGGCTGAGATACTAAATGAGTACTTTGCATCTGTCTTCGAGAAAGAAGATGCTGTCCAAGTCATAGTGAAAGAGGAGGTAGTTGAGACACTGGATAGGCTAAATATTGATTAGAGGAGGTATTAGATGGGCTCTCTATACTTAAATTGATAAGTCACCAGGACTGAATGAGATGCATCCAAGGATACTGAGGGAAGCAAGGCTGGAAATTGCAGATGCACTAGCCATAATCTTCCCATCCTCCTTGGATACTGGGGTGGTGCAAGAGGATTGGGGAATTGCAAATGTTATATCCATGTTCAAATAAAAGTGTAAGGATAAGCGCAGCAACTACAGGCCAGTCAGTTTAACCTCCGTGGTGTGAAGGCTTTTAGTTTTGACCCAAATTGTTTCTAACAGTCACTTGGATAAGTGTGGATTAATTAAGGAAAGCCAGCACAAATTTGTTAAGGGAAAATAGTGTGTAACTAACTTGCTTGAGTTTTTTGAGATAAGAGGGTTGATGAAGAGCAGTTGATGTGGTGTACACAAACTTCCAAAAGGCATTTGATAAAATGCCACACAACAGCCTTGTCAACAAAGCTCATGGAATAAAAGGAACAGTATCTGCATTGATATGAAGTTGGTTGAATGACAGGTTACCAAGGGTGGTAGTCGTGGTGAATGGTTGTTTTTAGGAGTGGAGCAAGGTATATAGTGGGGTTCCCCAATGTTTGATGTTAGGAGCACTGCTGCTCTTGATCTGTATTAATGACCTAGACAGGGTGTACAGGGCATAATTTCAAAATTTGTGGATGACACACAAAATTTGGAAGTATTGTGAACTGTGAGGAAGATAGTGATGGACTTCAAGAGGACATTGACTTGGTGGAATGGGCAAATAAGTGACAGATGAAATTTAATGAAATGAAGTATGAAATGATATATTTTGGTAGGAAGAACGAAGAGAGGCAATATTAAAAAGGTACAATTCTAAAGTGGGTGCAGGAGCAGAGGGACCTGTGGATATATGTGTGCAAATCATTGAAGGTGGCAGGGCTGGTTGAGAGAGCAGTTGATAAAGCACATGGGATGCTGGGCTTGTAAATAGGGGCATAGAGTACAAAAGCAAGCAAGTTATGATAAAATACTGGTTCGGTCTCAACTGGAGTATTGTCCAATTCTGGGCACCACACTTTAGAAAGGATGTGAAGGCATCAGTGAGGGTGCAGAAAAGATTCATGAAAGGCTCTAGGGATGAGGAACTTTGTTAGGTGGATATGTTGGAGAATCTGGGGCTGCTCTGTTTAGAGAAGGGGAGGTTGACAGGAGATTTGATGGAGGTGTTCAAAATCATGTGGATTCTGGACAGAATAGGTGGGGAGAAACTGTTCATGTTGGGGAAGCTTCAACAACAGAGTGTACAAACTCATGAGTGTGCCAGGAGATAGGCTAGAGGTTGTGAAAATAAGACAATTAAAGGCACTCTATCTGAATGATCACAGCATTCGTAACAAGGGAGATGAATTGACAGCATAAATAGAAGTCAACATGTATGATCTAATTGCCATTACAGAGACGTGGCTGCAGGGTGTTCAAGGCTGGGAACTGAATGTTCAAGGGTATTTGACATTTAGGAGGGTTAAGGAAAAGGAGGCGGGTAGCGCTGTTAAAGGATGAGATCAGTACATTAGTGAGGGAGAATTTTCGATCGAAGGATCAAGATGTAGAATCAGTTTAGGTAGAGCTAAGAAACAGCAAGAGACAGCAAACATTGGTAGGAGTTGTTTGTCGGCCACCAAACAGTAGGAGTAGAAATGTAAGGCATGGTCTAAATCAAGAACTTGGAGGTGCATACAGCAAGGGTAATACAGTAATTATGGGGGACTTGAATTGACATATCGTCTGGGTAAACCTAATTAGTACTAATTCTGTGGAGGATGAATTCCTGGAATGTATAAGAGATGGTTTTCTAAAACAGTATATTGAAGAACCAACTAGAATGGGCTGTTTTAGATCTGGTATTGTGCAATGAAAGGGCTAATTAATAATCTTGTTGTAAAGGAGCCTTTAGGGAAGAGTGACCATAATATGATCAGGTGGAATTCTAAGTTTGTAAGTGATGTAGTTCAATGAGAAACTAGGGTTTTAAATCTAAACAAATGAAACTGCGAAGGTATGAGGGGGAAGTTGGCTGTGGTAGATTTGGAAACTACATTAAAAGATATGATAGTACACAGGCAATGGCCAGCATTTAAAGAATTAATACATGGTTGGTGACAAATTTACATTCCATTGAGGCACAAAAACCCAAGTCGAAAAGTAATCCAACGATGGCTAACAAAAGAAGCAAAGTATTCTATTCAATCAAAGATAGAGGCTTGTTGCCAAAAAAGTGCTGAGGATTGGGAGCATTTCAGAATTCAGCAAAGGAGAACCAAGAAACTGAAAAAGAGAAAATAGAATATGAAAGGAAACTAGTGAGAAATATAAAAATGGATTGCAAAAGCTTTTATGGATGGGTTTTAAAGAAAAGTTAGCAAAGACAAATGTGGGCCCATTAGAGGCAGAGACAGGGGAATTTATAATGGGGTATAAAGAAATGACAGAGAAACTAAACAAATATTTTGTGGCTGTCTTCGTGGAAGAAGGTACAGAGAATCTCCCAGAAATACTAAATAACCAAGGAATGAAGGAACTGAAAGAAATTAGCATTAGTTTAAAAAATAAATAAATAAATATACTGGAGAAATTAATGGGTCCAAAAGTTGATCAATCCCCTGGACCTGATGATCTACATCCCAGAGTGTTGAAAGAGGTGGCTGTAGAGATGGTGGATGCATCGGTGATCATCTTTCAGAATTCTATAGATTCTCGAGTGGTTCCTGAAAATTGGAAGGTAGCAAATGTAACCCTGCTATTTAAGAAAGCAGGGAGAGAGGAAACGGGGAGCTACAGCCTGTTAGCCTGACATTAGTAGTAGGGAAAATGCTGAAATCCATTATAAAGGATGTGATAATTGAATGCTTAGAAAATAATGGTAGGATTGGGTAGTGTCAACATGAATTTATGAAAGGGAAATCAAGTTTGACAAACCTGTTGGAGTTTCTTGACGATATAACCAGCAGAATAGATAGAGGAACCAGTGGATGTGGTGTATTTGGATTTTCAGAAGGCTTTTGATCAGATCCCATGCAAGAGGTTAGTAAGCAAAATTAGAGCACATGGGATTGGGGGTAATACACTGGCACAGATTGAGAATTGGTTAACGGACAGAAAACAGTAGGGATAAACTGGTCATTCTCAGGTTGGCAGGCTGTGACTGGGGCCCCAGCCATCCACTATCAGTGATTTGGTTGTGGGGACCAAATGTAATATTTCCAAGTTTGCTGATGACACAAAACTAGGTGGGAATGTGAGTTGTGAGGAAGATGCAAAGAGGCTTCAAGGGGATTTAGACAGGCTAAGTGAGCGTGCAAGAACATGGCAGATGGAATATCTTATGAAAAAATGTGAAGTTATCCACTTTGGTAGGAAAAACAGAAATGCAGAGCATTTCTTTTAATTGGTGAGAGATTGGGAAGTGTAGATGTACTTCGGGACCTAGGTGTCCTTGATCATGAGTCACTGAAAACTAACGTACAGGTGCAGCAAACAATTAGGAAGGCTAATTGTATGTTGGCCTTTATTGAAAGAGGAATTGAATACAGGAGTGAAGAGGTCTTGCTGCAATTGTATAGAGCCTTGGTGAGACTGCACCTGGAGTATTGTGTACAGTTTTGGTCTCCTTACCTAAGGAAGGATAGACTTGCCATAGTGGGAGCGCAACAAAGGTTCACCAGATTGATTCCTGGGATTGTCCCTTTGAGGAAACTGGGCCTGTATTCTCTAGAGTTTAGAAAAATGAGAGGTGATCTCATTGAAGCATACAGAATTCTTTCAGGGCTTGATAGGATAGATACAGGAAGTATGTTTCCCCTGGCTGGGGGAGGGGGGGCATCCAGAACCAGGGGACACAGTCTCAGAATAAGAGGTAGGCCATTTAAGACTGAGATGAGGAGGAATTTCTTCACAGTGTGGTGAATCTGTGGAATTCTCTACCCCAGAGAGCTGTGGAGGCTCAGTCATTGAGTATGTTCAAGATGGAGATTGATAGATTTCTAGATATTAAATATATCAAGGGATATGGCGATAGTGTGGGAAAATGGTGTTGAGATAGATCAGCCATGATTTAGTTGAATGGCAGAGCAGGCTCGAGGGGCTGAATGGCCTAATCCTGCTCCTATGTTCCTAACCAGTGGACAGTGATTTAAGGTGTTTGGCAAAAGAAGCAATGGCTAAAGGAGGGAAAGCCTGTATGTAGTGAGTGGTTAGGATCTGGAATGCATTGCCTGAGTGTGTGGTGGAGGCAGATTCAGTCGAGGCCTTCAAAATGATTCTAACTGCATAACAAAGAAATAAGAATTGTGTATCTCCTTGCACTGCATTTACTTTCAATACATCCAAGGGTTCTAACAGAGGTAGCTGCAGAGATGATGGATGCATTGGTTATGGTTTTCTAAAAGTTGCAAGATTCTGTAATGGTCCCAGCAAATTAGAAGTTAGCAAATGTACCACCGCTGTTCAAGAAGGCTGCTTTTGGTGACCCTGCAACTGCAGAGGGCACACTTCCCGCACATGCGCAGTTACAGTGCCTGTGATGTCAAAGCCAGTGATGTCCTTGGCAGCTGTGTGCATTAAAGATTAAAATGTAGGCATTTGCAAAGGAGCTCAAAGGATTCTGAGTGGAGGGCACCTCTTGATGGTTGCGCGCTCGTTTGCATCGTGGCTGGTATGTGTCCAGATATTGCATGCATTGTAGGAAGTTTTAAATGTTAGTTTTGGAGGGAGGTTATTTTTCCACTAATTGATGTCCAAGAGTTTAGTTTTCTTAGCTTCCATAGGGACCTGCCATGGAGCTTTAGAGGCAGCATTCAGAAATTTTAATTTAAGTTTCATTCAATTGCATCGATTTTCAAGTTGTTGACACCATCTCAGGGTTCTAAATTTTATTTATCCATCGGTGGCGCTATTGTGCTATAAACAGCTCTTTCCATTGCTCCAGGTTTTCAAAATTCAAACGGGGCCATCAAACAATACAACAGAGTTCTCAGAGTTTGGGGCATTTGTTTGGACATGCCTGCTCTACTAACGTCAGCTGCCATTACCACTTTTCAGAATTCTTTGCAACATTGGATTAGGATTGCCAATATTGGGTGTAAACTTTCAGCAGGCAAAAGATCATCAGATTTGACTGTCATTTAATGGACTCCATCCGTAGGCTGATGTAAAGTTTTTTTTTAAATTCTTGGGATGTGAGCGTCGCTGGCAATGCCAGCACTTACTGCCCATCCTGACTTGCCCTTGAGAAGTTGGTGGTGAGCTGCCACCCTGAACCTTGGACTGAAGAAATCTCCAGATCCACCACCCTATATTATCATATGTCTCGATCTTTTCAATACGAAAGATTCAGTCAGCCTCCTGTGTCTTCTCAAATGTTAAGTTTCATTCATAGAAATTATTGCATCTAAGGAGCCAAATAAGCAGCGTTCAATTACATTTTATGTTACACGCTTAGAGCTATAATGAAGGGAGATGTTAGGGGTATTATGGGGGTTATATTGCTTGACTAGTAATCCAGAGGCCTTGATTAATCTAGTGAATGGAAGTTCAAATCCCACCACTGCAGTTTGAGAATTTGCATTTAGTTTTAATGAAATTTGAAAAAAATAAAAGCTGGCATCAAAAAGAGCGATCACGAAGATGTTGAATTGTTGTAAAAACCCAATTGGTCTCTCCAATTTCCTTCAGGGAATGAAACCTGCCAGTCTGACCTATATGTGACTGCAACCCTACACCAATGAGGTTGACTCTTAGCTGCTGTCTGAAGTGGCCTAGCAAACCACTTAGTTGTATTGAACTATTTGAAGAAGATGACTTGCTACCACCATCTTAGGGTTGCTAGGGATGAACAATAAATGCTGGCCTTGTCAGGAATGCCCACATCCCAAGAATGAACATGTAACAAAAGTTGGGTTGTGATTTCCCCCCCCCCCCCCCCAAGTATTATTCCATTTAGGAAGGCCACAACTATTGGAGTGATCTAAAGTTGCCTGTGACTTCAGCAATGCTTGAGCAGGTCCATGCACCATGTGCTGTGGCAGCAAAACGGGAAAGTCCCAGTTTGATACCTGATGTATGATCTTGGTTTGGGGTTTTCAGGGCCCAGTTTATAACTGGTTGATATTTGTTTTTTAAAAAGAAAAATCTCATTCAAGGTTACTGCTTGAGAGCGTGTTGCTCGGAATGTGTGTGCTAGGCCAGCATCCAGCCTGGCTGCACTTATCTGTATAAATATTCACTAATGGGGCAAAAGTGGGCAGTTGCCGATAGAATACTACCTCAAGATATGCAATAAGGGAAGCAAAAGTAGAGAAGAGGAAAATAGCAAATTTAGTTTTTTTTTGTTAGAGAAAGTCTATACTTCAGAGTTACCAGAGTGCAAGTTGAGACAAGTTTTTGCAATGATCATTGAGGAGATAAGGCACATTCAAACTTTGAAAAATGTCAGATGAGGGAAGTCTGATGCAGCAACCTTTGGGTGGGAGGTTAATGCATATTGCTCACGCCAAAGCTCCTGTTAAATATGCCCCCTTTTTAAAAAAAAAAGTTTACTACTTTTGACTCTACTAAAAAGTTTGTAAACTTAGGCTTAGACATCTCAGGCTAATCATAATCAGAACACTTTGGATAGAGTTGAGTTATTAACATTCGGGATCAATTCAGACTTTGGATGTCCTTGCAAGGAACATCATGGGTAGGTGCCATGAGAAGGTGAGTGGGTGTTGGCGATGGTGATAGTGGGCTAGGGTGTTGCAGGGTGAACGATCCCTTTGTAAATCTGAAAAAAGATGATGTGCTTGATGGTGGAGGATGATATGTTGAATGTGTATATTGGTGGGGTGGAAAGTGAGGACAAGGGGTATTCTGTCATAGTTCTGGGAGAGGAAGGGATGAGGGCAGAATTGTGGCATATAGGATGGATAAGCTCAAGGACTTTGTAAACCCTGGAGGGGAGTTTTCAGTTGAGGGAAAATGGCGGCTTATTAGTAGCACTGGTGTGAGGTGTGACATAGAACAAATGTGACGGAGAAACTGGGAGAATGGGATATCGGAAGAGTTGCTGATCTAGGTCAGAAGAGACAGTTCAGGGGACAAAACAGTTTAGATAAGGAGAAATAATTAGGTCATTGATGATCTGGGAAACGTTGGCTTGATGTTTGATGGTGGGGTCATGGCCCGGGGTGATGGAAGAGGAGGTGTCAGAAGGTTGGTGATCTGTCTCTGCACTGTTGTCCTGCTTGTGAAACAACAGTGGTGTCCATATATCCGTACATGAACACTGGTTAAGGAGTTTACATGGATGGACAGGTCGAGGGAAGATAAGAGTGCATTGAAGTCAGAGGAAGGCAAGAATGATGATGATGATTTGCGATGGAAGTTGAAATCACCTTGCGTGAGACGTCATTCAGCGCAGAAGCCGACAGAGGCATGCAGTGATGATAGATCAGTGACAAAAAGCATGTAAGGCCTCATCTTCAGCCCAGAGCCTTTGATGGTCAGGAGAGAGTTGGGTTAGAAGCAAGGCACCAGGATGACTCACCTTGCACTCCATTCCACTCTTTGGATAACAATGTGATGGAAAGGAATGCAGTGGGGCTGCACGCTGTTGGAGAAAAATAGGTATATGTCATTAGCAGAATGACAAATACTGACATACTTTAGAATCAAAATAAAATTATTTCACTATCTTTCACAATACAGCTGAATTCAAAAGCAACTTTTCTTTCCAACAACCAAGCAACTTGTATTTATATAGCTCTGGATCGAGGACATGGCTGGTATGAAGTGACAGATCCTGCTTTTGGTCGTATTGAATTTCAGTGTCATGATAACTTCGTAGGCCATGTTGAGGTACCTGGAAAATCAATGAATAATCCAGAGATTAAAATCTGAGGTTCTGCGTTAGAGTTCAGACCTATATTCCTTGAACACCCAGGAGAGCCCCTTTCCTAGCTGTCTCGGTCGATGATTCCTATGCGGACCATGACCAGGTTTTGCCCACCCGCCCCCAAATTCTCCTTAACCCTGTGACCAGGCAGGAAACATAATCTTGGAACCTCCCTGATGTCCTGCGGTGTCTGCAGCTCTGACTCCAGCTCAACAACTGAGTTGAGCTCCTCAAGATGCAGACGTTCACTGCAGATATTTGTTTGGGATCACGATGCTCTCTGTAAACCCCACCTGCCACAGTTGAGGCGCACCACCTGCATTGCCATCCATACGCACCCCTGCTTTCTTTATTTAATTATGTAACAATCAATTTAATGTTTTTGCTCTTTTTAAACTGCTCTGCCTCCCCCTCATCTACTCTGCTCCTAGTTAAGACAGGCGTCAAGATCAGCGCAGGCTTGGAGGGCCGAATGGCCTGTTCCTGTGCTGTACTGTTCTTTTTGTTATTAGCTCCTTTATTTCACTCTTCACTCAACCCATACTAATTGATATGTCAGCTCTGACTTTAAAGCAACTTCAGAATCCTTTCATGCAGATGTCCTCTATTTAATTATTTTTCATAATCTTGCCCAGGATCTGTTCAGTCATTGTCATCATAGATATCAGCAGCTCGGGAAGGCTACAAATGGGTCACAAAGGAAGCATCAAATGAAGGGATTCAGGTGTTTCATAGGCAGTGCTAGTGGGAAGGGCGGCGCAGTGGTTAGCACCGCAGCGTCACAGCTCCAGGGACCCAGGTTCAGTTCTGGGTACTGCCTGTGCGGAGTTTGCAAGTTCTCCCTGTGACCGCGTGGGTTTTCGCCCGGTGCTCCGGTTTCCTCCCACCGCCAAAAACTTGCAGGTGATGGGTAAATTGGCCATTGTAAATTGCCCCTAGTGTAGGTAGGTGGTAGGGAATATGGGATTACTGTAGGGTTAGTATAAATGGGTGGTTCTTGGTCGGCACAGATTCGGTGGGCCGAAGGGCCTGTTTCAGTGCTGTATCTCTAAATAAAAATAAATAAATAAAATAAATGATTTACGTTAACCTCGTATAAGCCATTTGAGAAAGTGCCACTTAATGGATCCAGGAGGTGTCCAGAATCGATTAGAGAATGGAATAAAAATGGTGCGGAATTTAGTGATCAATAGAAGCTTAGAAGCAGAAGAGAAATGGACTATAGTGCAGGAAAATTAATTGCTGACTCTACTACAGGAAGATAAAAGTGGTAAGCCAACAGCGCATGGTCAGAGGATGGAAACCTTCTTTAGTCAAGGTCAGTGAAAATAACATTAAAATACACCCATTATTCGAAGCAGAGGAATGTAGACAGTGGCAGAGGGCACTCGGGGTGGGAAAGGGAAAGCATGGCAATTGATGGATATTGATTCAGATCCACAGCAAAGGAGCATACCAGCCCCAGAACCATAGAACCTCTCACAGAAAACATAGCATTTTACTAGAAAATCAGAAATATTCACCTTTACATCTGGTGGAGCCTGCAGCTGGCAAGCTTCAAAAATCATTTCCGAGTGAGTACCGGTGATTGAGGGGCAGTTGACACTGTATGATGACATCACTACACAAGTGCATGTTGGTGACACCACACATATTTCTGCGCCTGTGCAAACCGGTACCAGCACCAGTGGATGGGCTGGCAGTCGCGTTTCGAAGACGTCGCTGATGGGGTAAACTGCGCATGTGGGGTGGTTGAGCGCGTGCACATGTGTGCGTGCACAATGACCCCTTCTGATTGGCGTCCGGAGTTAGTGATTCAAGAAAGGAGGGAGAGTGAAAACACGGAACTACAGGCCAGTTAACCTGACATCAGGCATCAGGAAAATGCTGGAATTTATTGTTAAGGATGTCTTAATGCACTTAGAAAATCATAGTATGATCAGATAAAGTCAGCATGGTTGTAAGAAAGGGAAATTGTGTTTGACTTTATTTATTTAGAGATACAGCATTGAAACAGGCCCTTCGGCCCACCGAGTCTGTGCTGACCAAGAACCACCCATTTATACTAACCCTACAGTAATCCCATATTCCCTACCACCTACCTACACTAGGGGCAATTTACAATGGCCAATTTACCTATCACCTGCAAGTCTTTGGTGGTGGGAGGAAACTGGAGCACCGGGCGAAAACCCACGCGGTCACAGGGAGAACTTGCAAACTCCACACAGGCAGTACCCAGAATTGAACCCGGGTCCCCGGGGCTGTGAGGCTGTGGTGCTAACCGCTGTGCTGCCCACTGTGTTTCTTGAGGATGTATCTTGGATAGATAAAGGAGAGCTAGTACATGCAGTATACTTAGATTCCCAAAAGTCATTTGATAAGGTGCCACACAAAAGGTTAATCCTCAAAATAAGGGCTCATGGAGTTGAGGGTAATATATTGGCATGGATGGAGTATTGGTTAATGGACAGGAAGCAAAGAGTAGGGATAAATGAGGCATTTTCAAGTTGGCAGGCTGTAAATAGTGGAATGCCGCAAGGATCGATGCTGAGGCCTTGGCTATTTACAATCTATATTAATGACAGATGAAGAGACAGAGTAGTGTATCCAAGTTTAACGATACAAAACCAGGTGAGAATGAAAGCTATGAGGAGGACGGCATGGACTCGATGGGCCGAATGGCCACCTTCTGTGCCATAAATGACTGCATGACACAAAGAGGCTGCAAAGAGATATAAACAGTTTAGGTGAATGGGCAACAAGGTGGCAGATGGAGTATAATGTGGGAGTGAGGTTAATCACTTTGGTCATGAGAACAGAAAAACAGAATATTTTTTAAAAGACGAAACTTTTAAATGTTGATGCACAGAGAGACTCTGGTGTACTTGTACTAGGGATACAAGATTAGCATGCCCTGGCTGCCGCATGTGGGAGCTCCTGGATGCCAGTGTGATCTAGGGCAAACACTTTTTTAGTAAGTGTTTGTGGCTTGAGGAGCTTGGGCTCAGTCATTGAGCTGGAGGCCGAGCTGCAGACATTGCGACACATCAGGGAGGGGGAGAGTTACCTGGACCCTTTTTACTAGGAGGTGGCAACACCCCTTGGGATAGGATCTTCTGATTTGGTCAGGGACAGGAGAGTGTGGCTGCAGCAGAGGCAGGTAAGAAGACCCAGAGGGCAGGAGCCTCAGCCATTGTGATTGTCCAACAGGTTTGCAGTTCTTTCAGCTTGTTTGGAGGAGAGTGGGGGTTGCAGGGTGGACAAGCTAACTGACCATGGCACCATGGTACAGGAAGTCATTCAAGTGGGGGAAGCAAAAAGGAATGTAGTGGTTGTAGGGGACAGTATCGTGAGGGGATTTGACTCTGTGTTTTCTGCAGCAAAGGTCAAGAGTCCTGAAGGCTGTGTTGCCTGCTCGGTGTCAGGGTTCAGGACATCTGCTTAGGGCTGGAGAGGAACTTACATTGGGAGGGGGAGGATCCAGTCGTTGTGGTCCATGTAGTTACTAATGACATAGGCAGGACAAGGAAGGACGTTCTGTGTAGTCAGTATAAGGAGCAAGGCACCCAATTAAGCAGAACCTCAAAGGTGGTAATCTATGGATTATTATCTGAGCCATGTGTAAATTGGCATAGGGCAAATAAAATTAGAGAAATGAATGTGTGGCTCAGAAACTGGTGTGGTAGAAGTGGGTTCCAGTTCGTTGGGCACTGACACCGGTACTGGTGAAAGCGGGGGCTGCACAGTTGGTCTATAACTGAACTCTGCTGGTGTTCTAGTGAGCCACACAACCAGAGTTTAAACAAAATAGTGGGGACAAGGGATCAAATTTGGGAAGATCTGGTAAATCAGAGTAGATAGAGTAAAGCAAGAGAGAAGGGTATTAATATGGGAAATGATAAACCGACTAACAGGAAGGGATGGAGAGTCCAAATCCATGAGTAAATCATCAGTCAAGGCTCAAGGTTACAAAAATAGTAGAACAAAACTAAAGGCTCAGTATCTGAATGCACGTAGCATTCGAAACAAAACCGATGAACTGGTAGCATAAATAGAAATAAGTAAGTACAATTTGATAACCATTACAGAGACAAGGCTGCAAGATGACACCGACTGGGACCTGAATATTGAAGGGTACATGATATTTGGGAAGGACAGGAAGCTAGGAAAAGATGGAGGGTGGCTGTTAATTAATGGTGTTAGCACAATAGAAAGGGATGACCAAGTTCAGAAAACCAGGATGCAGAAGTGGTTTGGGTAGAGATGAGAAATGATAAAGGCAAGAAGTCACTTGTGGGAGTGGTGTACAGGCACCTAACAGTAACCAGATGGCAGGATTGGGTATAAAGGAAAAAATAATGGGAGCTTGTCAGAAAAGTAGAGTGATTATCATGGGGGATTTCAATCTGCATATAGACGGGAAAAATCAGATGGGCAAAGGTAGCCTAAATGAGGAGTTTGTTAAATGTTTTTGGGATTGTTTTTTTAGAACAGCATGTTCTAGCGCCAACCAGACAACAGGCTATCCTAGACTTGGTATTGTGCAATGAGGTGGGATTAATTGATTACCTCATAGTGAAGGTGCCCCTGCGTAGCAGCGACCGTAATATGATTGAATTTTACATTCAGTTTGAGGGAGAGAAGAATGGGTCCAAGACTAGTATTTTAAACTTGAATAAGGGCAATTATGAGAGCATGAAAGCAGAGCTAGCTAAAGTGAACTGGCAAATTAGGTTAAGAGGTAGGTCAATAGAGATGCAGTGGCGGACATTTTAAGGGGATATTTCAGAATACACAGAATAGATACATTCCAACAATTAAGAAAAATTCCGAGGGAAGGACCCACTATCCGTGGTTAACTAAAAACATTAACTATGGTATCGAACTTAAAGAAAAAGCATATAATTGCGCAAAGATGGGTAGCAAGTCAGAAGATTGGACAGAAAATAAAAAACAGAAAAGAATGACTAAAAGATAGTCAGGTAAAATTAGAGCATGGGAGAAAGCTAACTAGAAATATAAAGACAGATAGTAAGAGTTTCTATAAATATTTAAAGAAAAGAGTTAAAGTGAGCATTGGTCCTATAGAAAATGAGTCTGGGGAATTAATAATGGAAAATAAGGAGATGGCAGATGAATTGAACAGGTATTTTGCATCGGTCTTCACTATAGAGGATACGAGTAACATCCCAGAATTAGCTGTAAATCAGGAGATAGAAGGGAGGGAGGAACTTGAGAAAAGTACAATCACCAGGGAAATGGTGCTAAGTAAATTGTTGGAGCTGTGGGCTGACAAGTCCCCGGGTCCTGATGGGCTTCATCCTTTGGTCCTAAAAGAAGTGGCGAATAAGATAATTGCATTGGTTTTAATTTTCCAAGATTCCATTAGATTTATTCAATTTATTCACAAAGGGAATGAGGCAGAAAGCAGGAAAGACGTTAATCAGGCAGAGTCAACATGGTCTTGTGAAAGGGGAATCATGTTTAACCAATTGTTACGACCAGGTGACAGGTGTTTTTCGGCCTTCACCTGGTGGTCTTGTAACAGGATTTAATTTTTAAACTGTGTATTTTGAGCTTCCCCTTGGGTGAATCCTTGTTCACTGCTTTCCAATTATAAGACAAAGAAATGAGCACAAACGGGCTTTCTCAGGTTTAAAGAAGAAAAGTGAAATTTATTAAAACTTAAACTCTAATTCGGTTAACGCCTATGGATAAACGCTGCGCCCCACGTGAGCATGAATACGCAATACACACATGCAAATAGAGACAGAAAAGAGCAGAAGAAAAAATAAAAGGTTTGAGGCAATATCAGAAGAGTTTCTTGTGCTTCAAGCTCACTAGTCCTTTTGTAGGTAATTCTTGCTTTTTGTTGGGGCCCAGTATTATTCTTAAACCTTGTTCACTGTAGGAGATTTTTCTCTCTTGGGGTTCCTGTGTCTACCATGGATTCCAAAGCTGGTGAGAAAGAGATGAGCAGCAGACAGGAGAGAGGTCTTTTCAGTCCAGGAGCAAACCACTTTTCTGAGTTTTAAAAACAGTGGCAAGTTCAAATTCCAAAAAACTCCCAACAGCCAGTCAGTCATGTGACTAAACTGGTCTGATCATGTCTTTTGTGTATTGGGGAAGCACGGACTAGTTTCTTTGTTCCAACACTGTCTGCTAGTATGCAAAAAAGGTCTTTCTGGCGAGGGGCCTGGCAATTCCTTATGATAGGCCCTCTTTTCTTCCCAGCAACAATTTTAAGTTTTAATGTCCATGTGGTGAAATTAATGTCTCATTCTTGGTAGGTGGGGGCCTGTATGATACCAATATTTTGGAGTTCTTTGAAGAAGTAACATGTGCTGTGGATAAAGGGAAACTGGTGGATATACTGTACTTAGATTTCCAGAAGGCATTTACTAAGATTCCACATCAAAGGTTATTGCGGAAAATAAAAGCTCATGGTGTGGAGGGAAACATATTGGTCTGGATAGAAGATTGGCCAGCTAACCAGTAAGAGTAGGCATAAACGGGTGATTTTCTGGTTGGCAAGATGTAATGAGTGTTGTGCCACAGGGATCAGTGCTGGGACCTCAACTTCTTACAATTTATATAAATGACTTGGACAAAGGGACTGAAGGTATGGTTGCTAAATTTGCTGATGACATAAAGATAGGTAGGAAAGTAACTTGTGAAGAGGAAATAAGGAGGCCACAAAGGTTAAGTGAGTGGGCAAAGATCTGGCAAACGGAGTATAATGTGGGAAAATGTGAAATTGTCCATTTTGGCAGGAAGAATAAAAAAGCATATTATCTAACTGTTTCCTGAAAACCGAGCAATTGCCTAAGTCATGAGTGTGTCCGAACGTTTGCCGGCTTGCCTGTATGAATCTGCACATGCGCGCACTGACATCACCACACACTGATGCCAGACGTAATGATGTCCGAATGTTGACTCATTCCTCAGTGGCTGCAATCGCCGTCTCCATTGCCACCCCCGCACAAAAATACTTGGCTTCGGCTGCTTGCTTCTTGCCTCGCCTCTTTCCCTCCCAGCCGTGCTGCTTCGGCCGCTTGCTCTCAGCCTTGTTGCTTCCCACTGCCCCCGACCCCCCCCCCTCAGCCAATTGTTCCAGCCTCGTCACTCCCCCCTCTCTCCCACCCACTGCCCCCCACCCTTGGCCAATGGCTCCCAACCTTGCTGTCCGGAGAAATGGCAGTGACCAAGCCACTGAGGGGGAGTGAGCGGCCGATGGGTGACTGGTTGAGGCGGGGAGCGAGTGGCTGAGGGGAGGCAGGGAGCAAGAAAACAAGTGCGATGGCAGGAGGGAGTGGGCTACTACTGTTGTGGGTGGGATAGAGGCAGCGATCGCAGCCATTGAGGGGTTTGGGTTTAATTTGTTTTTTGTGACAAATTGAGCAGCGCCATTTTTATTACTGGCTGCTGTCTCAGCCATTGCAAACAGTGACGTTTCAGTAGATGATGCTGCATTTGTACATGTGCCAGTACTGCGCCACCTTGTGGTTGTGTTGTCAACAAATGTAGCGATTGTTTAAATGGTGAGAGATTGCAAAGTTCTGAGATGCAGAGGGATCTGGGTGTCCTAGTGCATGAATTGCAAATGGTCAGTATGTAGGTTCAGCAAGTCATTAGGAAGGCTAATAGAATCTTTATTGTTCATTGCAAGGGTAATTGAATACAAAAGTAGGGAGGTTCTGCTTCACTTATACAGGGCATTGTTGAGGCCATGTCTGGAGTACAGTGTACAGTATTGGCCTCATTTAAGGAAGGATGTAAATGCATTGGAGGCAGTGCAGAGAAGGTTTACTAGACGAATACCTGGAATGGGTGGCCTGTCCTACGAGGAAAGATTGAACAGACTAGGCTTGTATCCGCTGGAGTTTAGAAGAGTAAGAGGAGACTTGATTGAAACATATAAGATCCTGAGGGGTCTTGTGAGGGTGGATGTGGAAAGGATGCTTCCTCTTGTGGGAGAATCTAGAACTAGGGGGGGCATTCCTTTTCAAAAAAAAAGTCACTTTTTTATGTTTGTTCATGGAACGTGGGTGTCGCTGGCTAGGACAGCATTTATTGACCATCCCTAATTTCCCTTGAGAAGGTGGTGGTGAGCCACCGCCTTGAACCACTGCAGTCTGTGGGGTAGGTACACCCACAGTGTTTGCATTGGAGTTCCAGGATTTTGACCCAGTGACAGTGAAGGAACGGCAATATAGTTCCAAGTCAGGATGGTGTGTGGCTTGGAGGGGAACGTGCAGGTGGTGGTGGTGCTGTCTTAAGAGCCTTTGTGCGTTGCTGCAGTGCATCTTGTAGATGGTGCACACTGCTGCCACTTTGTGTTGGTGGTAAGAAAGACATGAGAAATCTTTTTTCTCAGAGGGTCATGAGTCTTTGGAATTCTCTTCCTCAAAAGGCAGTGGAAGCAGAGTCTGTAAATCTTTTTAAGTCAGGAAGATAGATACTTGATAAGCAAGGGGTGAAAGGTTATCGGAGTAGGCGAGAATGTGGAATCCAGGTTACGATCAGATCAGCCATGAAATTAAATGGCGGAGCAGGCTTGAGGGGTCGACTGGTCTTCTCCTGATCCTAATTTGTCTGTTCATATACTTGCCTTGGAGGTGGCACAACGAAGGTTCACTAGATTGGTTCCTGGTGTGAGAGGGTTTTCTTATGAGGCTGAGTAAATTGGACCTGTACTGTTTGGAGTTTAGAAGAATGAGAGGTGATCTCATTTGAAACATGCAAGACTGAAGGGGCTTGACAGGATAGACAGAAGTTGTTTTCCTGGGCTCGGGAATCTAGAACATGGACACAGTCGCAGGATAAGGGGTCAGTCATTTAGGACTGAGATGAGAAATCTCTTCGTTCAGAGGGTTGTGATTCCTTGGAATTGTCTACCCCAGAGGGTTGTATATGCTCTACGGTTGTGTATATTCAGTACTGAGATTGATAGATTTTTGATTTTTCAGGGAATTCAGGGCTGTGTGGAGCAGGCGAGAAAGTGGAGTTGAGGTAGAAGATCCATCATGATTGTATTGAATGGTGGAGTAGGTTTGGAGGTCTGAATGGTCCACTCATGCTCCTATTTCCTATGTTCTATTCCTATGCGCTAATGGAACATGAGTAGGACCATTTCGCTCCTCAAGCCTGTTTTGTCATTTAGTTGGTTTACAGCTGATCTGTACCTCCAACTTCATTTACTTACCTTTTGTCCAGTATCTCTTGATGCGCTTGCCTAACAAAAATCTATTGATCTCAATCTTGAAATGTAAATTGATCCGATATCCAAAGGCCTTTGGGGAAACTATTTCTGGATTTTCTCTTTGTATGCAAAGGTGCTTCCTGATATCAATCCTAAGTGGCCTAGTTCTTATTTTAGGATTCTACCCTCAATTTTCTCAATTTGCTCAACAGAGCAAACAGTTCCTCTGTATCTACCCTCTCAAATAGCTTTATCATTTTAGTACCTCAGATCACTCATCAACCTTCCAAACTCAAGGAAATACAAGCCAAGTTTATGCAAGCTGTATGTGTAATTTAACCCTTTAAA
Source organism: Heterodontus francisci (assembly GCF_036365525.1). Classification (NCBI taxonomy): domain Eukaryota; kingdom Metazoa; phylum Chordata; class Chondrichthyes; order Heterodontiformes; family Heterodontidae; genus Heterodontus; species Heterodontus francisci. The sequence continues at coordinate 52,270,851 of NC_090378.1, forward strand.
TGCTTGATCAGTTCAACCTCTTCTCATCCTTTCGCTTTCCTACCCTTTATATCAATCCTTCATCCTCTCTCTCCCTCGTCCCATTGCCTCTTACTCCTATGCCTTCCCCATCACCTTAATCCATCCTTTTTTCTTCCTCTTCCATTAAAATGAACTCTGTCACAACACCCTCCCTCATCCCTCCATTTCTTCCCCTTCCTTGCATCTCCAATTCTTTTCTCCCCCTCCCCCCCCCCCCCCCCCATCTTGCAGCTCCATTCTTCCTTCCTCGACACCTCAGTTTCTTTTGCCATGTATCATCGCACAACATTCCAGTTGCCCATCAGACTGATTCCAAATTGTGGGTGGCTAGAGGAGAGATCTGATGTCTTAAAATGGAATAATGTTTAAAGTAAAATGAGGCCCATGTAACTAAATACATCTTAAACTTAAGAAAAGTAAATTAAATAAACTATTTTAAAGCATTTAATTTCAAGCTTAATTTTGCCTTCAACGCCACCTAGACTAACCAACCTGGAAGACAAATAGATGGAGCATGCAGTGTCCCCTAGTGTTCGGAGGGCTGAATATCAAGTTATAGTGGAAAATTTGAGAAGAAATAAGTGTGACAGAGGCATACTAGCTTTGAGACTTTGAATAAGTGCTGATTGAACTCTGATAAGCAAAATTATAGACTGGGTGATAAATGCACAAGGGCATACAGGTATAATTTAATCTTTTTAAAGTCATGCATCTGTCCTTAATTTTATATTTTACTTGTAAATGTGGATATAGAAATTTACAATGGAATCTGCCTGTGCAATGCTAATACAGCGGTGGTACTTTAGTACCTCCACTGGCAGGTGTAAGATTTAGAACCTTACTTACAATTTGTTCTTGTACCAGACAATAAGAATTCAGACAAGGAGATAGCTGATTGTAGTGGTATTAGGATGATTTATTAAGGTTAAAAGCAATACTTAACAAATCCAAGGCTGTCTATATCCTAGTCCAGATGGCCTTTACTCTTCACCATCTCTAGTGGCACAGACGGCTTATGACTCCTCTCTTGTCTTTCCCTTTGTCGTCTTCAAATCTGTGCACTGAACCTTTCTATGATTGTCCTTTTTATTCTTTGTAGTTGGTGGCTCCTCCTGTGCACTGGTTGGTTCATACATATCACTGTTTTTATTTTTTTATTTTATGGGGAACGGGGTGTTGCTGTCCAGGCCAGCATTTATAGCCCATCTCTAACTGCCCATTAGAAGGTGGCGGTGAGATGCCTCCATGAACTGCTGCAGTCCATATGGGGTAGGTACACCCACAGTGCTGTTAGGGAGTTCCAGGATTTTGACCCAGCGACAGTGAAGGAATGGTGATACAGTTCCATGTCAGGATGGTGTGTAGCTTGGAGGGGAACTTGCAGGTGGTGGAGTTCCCATGCATCTGCTGCCCTTGTCCTTCTAGGTGGTAGAGGTAGAGATTTCAGGTTTGGAAGGTGCTGTCTTAAGAGCCTTTGTGCGTTGCTGCAGTGCATCTTGTAGATGGTACATACTCTGTCGGTGGTGGAGGGATTGAATGTTTGTTTGTGGATGGGGTGCCAATCAAGCGGGCTGCTTTGTCCTGGGTGGTGTCAAGCTTCTTGAATGCTGTTGGAGCTGCACCTATCCAGGCAAGTGGAGAGTATTCCATCGCACTCCTGACTTGTGCCTTGTACATGGATAGGCTTTGGGGAGTCAGGAGGTTAGTAACTCGCCGCAGGATTCCTAGCCTCTGACCTGCTCCTGTAGTCACAGTATTTATATGGCTATTCCAGTTCAGTTTCTGGTCAGTGGTAACCTTCAGGATGTTGATAATGGGGGATTCAGCAATCGTAATGCCATTGAATGTCAAGGGGAGATGGTTAGATTCTCTCTTGTTGCAGATGGTTATTGCCCGGCACTTGTGTGGCGCGGATGTTACTTGCCACTTATCAGTCCAAGCCTGGATATTGTCCAGGTCTTACTGCATTTCAACACAGACTGCTTCAGTTTCTGAGGAATCGCGAATGGTGCTGACCATTGTGCAATCATCAGCGAATATCCCCACTTCTGACCTTATAATTGATGGAAGGTCATTGATGAAGCTGCTGAAGATGGTTGGGCCTAGGACAGTACCCTGAGGAACTTCTGCAGTGATGTCCTGGAGCTGAGATGTTGGACCTCCAACAACCACAACCATCATCCTTTGCACTAGGTATGACTCCAACCAGCAGAGAATTTTCTCCCTGATTCTCTTTACTCCAGTTTTGCTAGGGCTCCTTGATGCCATACTCTGTCAAATGCTGCCTTGATGTCAAGGGCAGTCTCTCTCTTGCCTCACCTTGAGTTCAGCTGTTTTGTCCATGTTTGAACCAAGGCTGTAATGAGGTCAGGAGCTGAGGGGCCCTGGCGGAACCCAAACTGAGCGTCAGTGAGCAAGTTATTGTTAAGCAGATGCCGCTTGATAGCACTGTCAATGACACCTTCCATCACTTTACTACTGATTGAGAGCAGACTGATGGGGCGGTAATTGGCCGGGTCGGATTTGTCCTGCTTTTTGTGTACAGGAAATACCTGGACAATTTTCCACATTGCCAGGTAAATGCCAATATTGTAGCTGTGCTGGAACAGCTTGGCTAGGGGCATGGCAAGTTTTGGAACAAAGGCCGGAATGTTGTCAAGGCCCATAGCCTTGTCAGTATCCAGTAGATTTGTCCTGCCATTTCATTCGTCAGTACTTCTGTTTGTACATTAATCAAAATTGCATGCAGAAAACAGTGTATACGAACAATGCATTATAACCTTGAGGTTCATTAGATCACGCATTTCCCTTTTTGTTACGTTTTAATCCTATCTTGTTACATAGTTTTAAATATCTGTTATTTTCTTTTCCTTTAACTGTTCATGTTATTCGGTTATGCATTTCCGGCAAGACTCATCTTGTTTTTCTGTGAAATTTCAATCACAGCTTGTTGCATAGTTTTCGATATCTATCTGTTCTTTTCCTTGTGATTATCAAAGTAATCATGGTTGATTCAAACTGTATAAGCAGCACTTCTTCCCAGTAAGATATACAGCTGATGTTAACTCTTCATTTGCCAAAAGCTTGATCAAAACATTTGCATATATGAAAGCACAGAAAATTTATAATACAAAAAAAAGCCAGTAAAAATGACATCCACATTTCTTGCAGTCCCCACCTTGAGGGTGAAATGCAGCATAGCATTGATTCCTCACAAATCATTTTTTTCTTCATAAGGTAATGATGTTTTGGAGCTCCATCTAAAATGATACAAGTGCTAGATTTACTCTTTCACAGCTTTTAACTGATTGATACGTCCTGTTTCCTTTCTTTACCACCATCTTTCCCTTTTTTCCTTGGGAATTGAATCCTATATGGCCGGGTTGAGTTTGTCAATGATGGGAAATGGCCCATTTCATTTGGGCTCAAATGCACCTTCCCTCCTCCCATAATTTAAAACCATGATAGTATCACCTACTTGGTACTCAAATGGTCGTAACTTGTCCAAGTACTTTTTGATCTTTTTTCTAGATTTTCCCAGATTTCTAGCAATATATCTGTTAACTTTTCCCATGTGTTCGATCATCTGTTCTAACCATTTGAAGCTACAGGGTTTTATGGTCATGGGGACCATGCCAGTGAGGGTGACATGTCCTGGAATTCTCATTAACCTTCCAGTCATTGCCTGATAGGGTGAGATTCCTGTTGTCTTGAGGGGTGAACTGTATGGCCATGAGACACATAGGCAGCATGTTCGCCCATTGAGCGGGGTGATCTGTACATAGCTTTTTAAGCATTGTTTTCAACGTCCTATTTCTCCTTTCACCTATCCCTGAAGGTTGTGGTTAGTGTGAGATGTGCAATTTATGGCAGATGCCCAACAATTCTTGCAATTGGGAAAAAAAATTTCTTGTAAAATGGGACCCTTGATCACTATCCACCTGTAGTGGTAGTCCCCACCTACAGATCCCCATCCTCATTAAAATTCTGACAGCAGTGATTGCAGTGTTTGATCTACAGGGGAAGGCCTCAATCTACTTGGTAAATTGATCTATGACAACCAAGGCATATGTGTAGTTGCTCTGGGTTGGGGGCAAGGGGCCAATAAAGTCAATTTGAAGATGCTTCCAAGGGCCTTCTGGGAATGGGGAACTGCGCAAGAGAGCACAATTAATATTGGCTGGCAGGCATGGCAGACAACGGGACACAGAGATTGACCTCGTTCTCTCTTGTGGGCCACTGAGCCAGGACCAGGATCTTGTCTCCGGTAGACTCTGCTGAGTAGTGACCCCTGGTCAGTTGGGAATGGAAGAGGAAAAGCAGCTCCTGTCCAACCACCAGTGGAACACACCACGGGAAGCTCATCTGGGCTGGGCTGATATTTGAGCTGACTCATGAGAGATGACTGTATGGATTGCCCAGGCTGAGGGTGCGGCACTGGTTTTTGCCTGTTCGTGCCAGGCAATGACTGATGTTGGAGTGAACTAAGAACTATAGGGGTGGAGGGTTTTTTAACTGCAATGGGAGAACATTGGTCAGTGTCATCAGATTCCTATTGGCCAGAATGCAGCTTCTTTGGCTGCCTCGTCAGCTTCTGCATTGCCTTCACTGTGAGCTTGTCCTTTTTTGTAAGCTGTAACCTTGCCAACGTGGCAGGGCTGAATGGTTTAGTAGGGCCGCACATAACTTCTGTAACCAGGGGTCATGAGCCAAACGTTTACCATCCGAGGTTTGGTAGGCATTCTTGTGATATAGAGGAAGGGTTAGTACGGTAATGATATAGGCACTATCAGACCATGTATTGATTGGCCTATCGGATGGTTCCCTAACAGCCGTTCATAAAGCATGAATTTCAGCGAGCTGGGAGGAGTGTCAGGAACAGTGTTGTTTGATTGCTTTGGTAGAATCACTGCATAGCCCGTGTGTGGTGTTCATTGCATGTGATACAAAGAACCATAAACCCTTTAAGGGTTCCTTCAAAACAGGGTGTGAATCAAAATCGATAATGGGCAGTGGGCATTTGTGGGGGTCGCCCTCACATGCTAGGAGCTGTGGATACTGTGTTGTCAACTTAGGGCTGATGTCAATGTCCCACTACAGTAATTCTAAAGACCATTTACTCAGTCTCTGTGAGGAGACCAGTGAGTCTCCAGGCTTCTTTAACAAGTTCAGTGGTGGCGTGTGCAGCGAATGTAAGATTATTTTTTGAAGGCCTGTAACGTATGTGAAGTGTTGAACAGCCCAAAACGTAGCGCGATGGTGGCGCTGACATACCGAGTACATAGTTTCCGCTCCTTGCAGAATCCTCGAGGTGTAAGCTATAGGTTGTAGTTTCCCATTGTATTCTTGACATAGCACAGCATTTAGGCTCTGGTCTGTAGCCCCTATTGCATGTGAAACAATTGAGTGGGATCGGGCGTCAGCAAGCAGGTTGCTTGCATAACTGCCTGTTTGAGACTCCTTACAGCCGTAGTGTGGTCCTTTGTCCAGCTGGAATGAACTCTGTGTCGTCGGGGCCTTTTAAAAGTTTGTACAAGGGCTTTGCTAGTTCGGCAAAACTGGGAAGAAAATTTCGCTGATGGCCAACAAGGCCTCTGAACAATTGGAGAGCGGTTAGTTAGGGAGCGGAAGTCTTAGGATGATTCCAACTTTGAGTGTCTGGACTTGTGCCATAGTGGGAGATCAATACTCCTTAAAAAGGCGACTTACTCTTGTAGTAATTGGGCCGTCTTTGGATTTACTTTAAGTTCCAACTGTGTTAGGATTGTTAACAGTTCATCAAACGGTAGCAGGTACTCATGCACAGTTGCTGTTGCTAGGAGCAGATCGTCCACATACTGAAAAAGGCATTCAGGCTTGGAAAAAACCTTTCAGAGCTGCTGTCATTCGCTTGTGGAAGATTGTCGGAGCATTGTGAAACCGCTGGGGTAAGCAAGTCCAAGTATAGCTTTGGTCTTCAAACATGAAAGCAAACTTACACTGATCTTCCTTTCCAACGGGGATACTCCAGAGCCCATTTGAAATATCCAAGGTGGAGAAATATTTTGATCCTACCGGCATTTGTGACAAGAGGGTAGGGGTTTCTCATGCAACCGGGGAGCATACTGGGTCACCGAATTGAGCTTACGTTCGTCTATGGTTAGCCTCCAGCTGCCATCTGGTTTTGAAACTGGCCAAATTGGTGAATTGGTCGTGAAAATGCCAGGCCTGACAATGTCTTGTTTAACAAGGGATTGAATTGTGTCCCTGATGTTCCTTTGGGGGTGGGGTACTGTTTAATAAAGGAATGAGGGGTCCATTCAAGGACTCGTTTCCTTCCATCCTATCAGTGTCATGTTTGTTGGTAGCAAAAATGTTCAAGTGCTGCTGAACAAGCCAACACCACCTGAGGGCCCACATGTTCGGGAGGATTGTGGGGCATGGCTTTTGAATCGCAAAGACAGTGAGCATCAAAAACTTTAATAAAATTTTGCGTGCCCGACCCCAACCAAATGCAATTTCGATTATAGTCCATGATCGCTCCGCATTGATTCAAAACATCAGTTCCCAAAATACCTTGTCCGTCCGGTGTAGACATTAGCAAGGGTGACGATAATACCCAGGCGAGATCTCCCAGTCTAAGCTCAAAGGCTTTTCTTGTGTAAGCAGCGCAGCTTTTCCATCAAATCCAGAAAGTGATAAACAACTCTTGTCCGCCGCCGCAAAGCGTTAAGGGTGTGGGTTATGGATGGTAACGGTGGAATCAGTATCAATTAGCATAGTCTGTTGCCGGCCCCCTAGTGGAGCAACTGAGGTGACCGGTCGTCCATTACTGTCATGTCGGAACCCCACTTTTGACCAAGGGGGGCCTGGCCCCTTCATCCGGACCCCAATGACCCTTCAACAGGAGAAGGCGGAGCACTAAGGGAAGCAAATGGGCAGATTTGTTGGGGGTCACCGGTAATTATTTGGGTCTTCGTTGTTGCCACGAGTTGTGCAACCTCCCGCTTAAGTCCTGAGGGCTTGCGTTCAGGCGGTGAGGTATAATTTGGGGGTGAATTGCGCTCCAGTGGTTCCTGAGTCCTACGGTCGCTTGGAGGGGGTTTATGGCTCCAGCAGTCACAGGCCAAATGACTCAGTCTTCCACAATTATAGTAGGCCTGGGACATATTGGTGGGGCAGAAGCCCTGGTTGGGAGCATATCTAGGGCCCTCCACTGCCACAACTGGTTTCTTGCCCAGTACCCCTTTTGGTTTGGGATATTAGGGTCCCTTTTTATGGGGTCTCCGGCTCTGGTAGCATAGTCTAGTGTGCTACAAAACAGATGTCCTGAGCCCACAGTTACACCCATTGTCTGTCTGTTTAATGAGGGGCACCAGATTATTAAGGAAAATGAGCTTAAACTATTCATTCTCCATGCCATTGGTGGGATCATTGGCAGGTGCATTCTGAAAGTGGCTGTGCACATGGTGAAAAGACATCTCAATTTGTGGTGTGATGGTGTTCGCAATCTGTTTACATTGCCAATAAGCTTTCATAGGCCACAGAACATTGTGTTACGCTAATTTGTTTTGTTGAATGATATTCTTTAATCCACTGACTGGAAATCAGGATGACTTTCCTGGCAGCTTAGGATGGCCACCTAGTTTGCAATACTGTATCTTACATTGCAAGGACTGTGAGGAGGGAGACAGAATGTCTGCTCATATCCCATATCTTTTTTTTTTCTCTCTTTTTCTCCCTCCCCCCCACTCTTCTCTCCCCATCCTGTGCTTCAAATCTGTCCATTTTCTTTTTAAAAGATACCGAAACCTCTGCATTAACTGTTGCATGTAATGTAGGAGAGCATTCCATGTTGCAACATGAAGAAACTTTGCATAATGTCACTCTTCACTCTAATAGTTTTTCATTAATGACTCATCACTGTCTTCCTAACCAGAAAAAAGTGTTTGTTTCTTAACCTTACCAAACCTTTTTGGAATTTTAGAAACCATCTTTTAAGCATCTCTACTTGGGTGTAAATAGTTCTTTCTAATTTTGCCCAAATATCTATAACTTTCCTATCGCTGGCATCACTCTGGTGAATCTTTTGCTTTTTGTTTTATGTAAGCTTAAATGTCTTTTCTACTCAAAACTTTGAGGTATTGAAGCTGTCTGGTAACACTGAAAGAATGACCAAGTATGAGGCGAGCAAAGGTAGACAGTCCAGGAGATGGAACCAGAAGAATAAAGTTATCAAAGGGACTTTTCTATTTTACAAGATTTTTGATGCTTTCAGTTGGGGTGGGGGGGGGGTGGGGGGTTCGGTGTTGGGTGTGAGGCAGGGGAGGGCGCAAGGCATAGTGCAGCCTCCATCTATCCCAATCCCCATTCTGCAGTCCATATTGGAGAGCTTGTACTTGCAGTGCTGCTGACGTCTGCTTTTAATACAGAGGGAGACATAGAATCCTAATGTGAGTGACTAGTTGCTCCCATTTACTTAAAGCTGGCGGCCATAACTTAGGTATTCAGATGGCTGCAACTTTTTGTGGGATACTTGCTGTTTTACATTGTGTTACTGCAGGTGGAAGAACCTTGGTTAAAATTTAACATTAAGGCAGTGGCCCTGCCCACTAGCTGAAAAGTCGGTGGAGTGCCCACCTCCACTGGACTTGGAAGCCATGCTGCTATTTTGTGGCCCAGGCCCTTAATTGGCCTTGGTTGGGACTTCCATCCCTCTGAGGCAAATCTTGTCTCCAAGAGCTGCTCGCCAATCAGAGGGTTGGCAGCTCTTCAGTCCCAGCAGTGCCGGTAGCCACTGAGGCTGCACTCAATGAGAGAAGCCGCAATGTATGCTGGCCTTGGAACAGGTAAGTGGGGTCTGGGCTTGCCGGTGGCAATTGGCTAGACCCTGGTGGGGTGGGGGAGTCAGAGAGCAGAGCGGCGGGTAGGAGATAGTTTTAGCAGCGGTGGCCCCTGCTTTTTTTTAATTCATGGGATGAGGGCATTGCTGACCAGGCCAGCATTTATTGCCCATCCCTAATTGCCCTTGAGAAGGTGGTGGTGAGCTGCCTTCTTGAACCACTGCAGTCCATGTGAGGTAGGTATACCCACAGTGCTGTTAGGAAGGGACTTCCAGGATTTTGACCCAGGGACGGTGATATCGTTCCAAGTCAGGATAGTGTGTGACTTGGAGGGGAACTTGCGATGGTGTTCCCATGCATTTGCTGCCCTTGTCCTTCTAGGTGGTAGAACTTGTGGGTTTGGAAGGTGTTGTCTAAGGAGCCTTGGTGCGTTGCTGCAGTGTATCTTGTATCTGGTACACTCTTCTGTCACTGTGCATTGGTGGTGGAGGGAGTGAATGTTTGTGGATAGGGTGCCAGTTAAGCAGGCTGCTTTGTCCTGGATGGTGTTGAGCTTCTTGAGTGTTGTTGGAGCTGCACCGATCCAGGCAAGTGGAGAGTATTCCATCACACTCGTGACTTGTAGATGGTGGACAGGCTTTGGGGAGTCAGGAGGTGAGATCCTCGCCGCAGGATTCCTAGCCTCTGACCTGCTCTTGTAGCCGCAGTATTTATATGGCTACTGCAGTTCAGTTTATGGTCAATGGTAACCCCCAGGATGTTGATCGTGGGGGATTCTGCAATGGTAATGCCATTGAATGTCAAGGGAAGATGGTCATTGCCTGGCACTTGTGTGGCGCAAATGTTACTTCCCACTTAGCAGCCCAAGCCTGGATATTGTCCAGGTCATGCTGCATTTCTACACTGACTGCTTGAGTATCTGTGGAGTGGCGAATGGTGCTGATCTTTGTGCAATCATCAGTGAACATCCCCACTTCCGACCTTATGATTGAAGGAAGGTCATTGAAGCAGCTGAAAATGGTTGGTCCTGGGACACTACCCTGAGGAACTTCTGCAGTGATATCCTGGAGCTGAGATGATGGACCTCCAACAACCACAACCATCTTCCTTTGTGCTAGGTACGACTCCAACCAGCGGAGAGTTTTCTCCCCGAATTCCCATTAACTCCAGTTTTGCTAGGGCTCATTGATGCCATACTCTGTCAAATGCTGCCTTGATGTCAAGGGCAGTCACTCTCACCTCACCTCTTGATTTCAGCTCTTTTATCCATGTTTGAACCAAGGCTGTGATGAGATCAGGAGCTGAGTGGCCCTGGTGGAACCCCAACTGGGTGTCAGTGAGCAGGTTATTGCTAAGCAAGTGCAGCTTAATAGCACTGTCGACGACAGATTCCATCACTTGCCTGATGATTGAGAGTAGACTAATGGAGTGGTAATTGGCCGGGTTGGACTTGTCCTGCTTTTTGTGTACAGGACCTACCTGGACAATTTTCCACATTGCCAGGTAGATGATAGTGTTGTAGCTGTACTGGAACAGTTTGGCTTGGGGCACGGGCAATTATGGAGCCCAGGTCTTCAGTATTATTGTCGGAATGTTGTCAGAACCCATAGTCTTTGAAGTATCCAGTGCATTCAGTCGTTTGTTGGTATCACGCGGAGTGAATCGAATTGACTGAAGTCTGGCATCTGTGATGCTTGGGCCTTGAGGCAGAGATGGATCATCAACTTGGCACTTTTGGCTGAAGATTGTTGCAAATGCTTCAGCCTTATCTTTCGCACTGATCTGCTGGGCTCCCCCATCATTGAGGATGGGGATATTTATGGAGCCACCTCCTCCGGTAAGTTAGTTGTTTGTCCACCATCATTCATGGCTGGGTGTGGCAGGACTGCAGAGCTTAGATCTGATCAGTTGGTTATGGGATCGCTTAGCTCTGTCTATCGCATGCTGCTTACGCAATTTGGCACACAAGTAGTCCTGTGTTGTAGCTTCACCAAATTGACACCTCATTTTGAGGTATGCCTGGTGCTGCTCCTGTCATGCCCTCCTACTCTCTTTGAACTAGGGTTGGTCTCCTGGCTTGATGGTAATGGCAGAGTGGGGAATATGCCGGGCCATGAGTTTACAGATTGTTTGAGTACAATTCTGCTGATGGCCTACAGCGCCTCATGGATGCCCAATTTGCATTGCTAGATGTGTTCCAAATCTATCCCGTTTAGCACAGTGGTAGTGCCACACAACAGGATGGAGGGTATCCTCAATGTGAAGGCTTGACTTCACCTGCACAAGGATTGAGCAGTGGGCACTCCTACCAATACTGTCATGGACCGATGCATCTGCAGCAGGCAGATTGGTGACGACTAGGTCAAGTATGTTTTTCCCTCTGGTTGGTTCCCTCACCACCTACTGCATACCTAGTCTAGCAGCCATGTCCTTTAGGACTTGGCCAGTAGTGGTGCTCCAGAGCCACTCTTGGTGATGGACATTGAAGTCCCCCACCCAGAGTACATTCTGTGCCCTTGCCATCCTCAGTGCTTCCTCCAAGTGCTATTCAACATGGAGTACTGATTCATCAGCTGAGGGAGGGGGGTGGTGGGGGGCAGTAGGTGCTAATCAGGAGGTTTCCTTGCCCATGTTTGACCTGATGCCATGAGACTTCATGAGGTCTGGAGTCTATGTTGAGGACTCCCAGGGCATACTACTGTATACCACTGTGCTGCCACCTCTGCTGGTGGGACAGGACATACCCAGGGCTGGTGATGGCAGTGTCTGTGACATTGTAAGGTATGATTTGGTGAGTATGACTGTCAGGCTGTTGCTTGACTAGTCTATGGGACAGCTCTCCCAACTTTGGCACAAGCCCCCAAATGTTAGTAAGGAGGACGTTGCAGGGTCGACAGGGCTGGGTTTGTCGTTGTCGTTTCCGGTGCCTGGGTTGATGCTGGGTGGTCCGTCTGGTTTCATTCATTCTTATTGACTTTGTAGCGGTTAGACACAACTGAGTGGCTTGCTCGGCAATTTAAGAGTCAACCACATTGCTGTGGGTCCGGAGTCTCATGTAGGTCAGACCAGGTAAGGACAGCAAAGTTCCTTTCCTAAAGGACATTAGTGAACCTGTGCCCCTCAATCAGGAGGGCCCCCCTCCTAGCTTGCAAGGAGGCCGACCGGTATTACTGGGCGGCCTCTACAGGTGCTGAAGTACCTGTCAGGACTGGTAAAACACCAGTTGTGGTGGGAGGAGGCCCTTAAGTGGCAGTTCATTGCCCACCCAAGGGCCTCAGTTGGCCTGGGGCGGGTAGGCTGTTTGCTAATGAGGACGGAAGTGATAGGTGAGTGGTGTTTGGTGTGGAACAGCATATTGGAGTTGAGGTTTGAATGAGGTAGAAAAGAAAATGAGGGGCCTGGGATTTTTACTCCAAGAACTTAAATCAAATTTTCTTAAATAATTTAAAATAGAATGTTTAGACGTGGCCCATATTAGACTATTTTTGAGCTAGACTGGAGGACATAAGTAGTATTAGTTACATAAATGTAAAACTAGGTTAGGTGTTGAGAGGTACTTTTTGTAGAGAATCATCAACTTCTCTAACATGTTGTAGCATGTGTAGTGATTGTCTGCTGCAGGTGTTCAAAAGAGAGTTAGCCAGGTTTGAATGTGGCAGACATAACTCCATATGGAAGGCTAAAGGGTATTGGTATTCTCAGTTATCAGTGTTTCCTGGAACTTGTTTGGTTGACTTTGGGGGTGTAAAGGAATTTCCAAGATTGACTTAAGATTTTTTCACCTCAGGAATTTGCTTGGGTATGAGGGGAAGGGGTGTTGAACAGTGTGCAGAGGTTACACCATGATAGTATACAACAAGTTTGATGGACTACCTGGTCTTTACCTGTCCTCTTTGTTCATTCAAAAATAAATCATTTCAAATTTTCTGTAAACCCTTTCTTAACTCATTTGTAGTGCCACTTCTTACTGGACATGAAGTCTTTTTAAAATGTTAAGGATACAAATAAAATTACAAAAGTTACAACAGAGAATGTAGCAAGCTGGATACAAAATTGGCTCAGTGGCAGGAAACCAAGGGTAGTGATTTGACTGGTGTTTTTGCAACTAGCAGGCAGTTTCCAATGAGGCTCCACAGGGCTCAAGACCAGGTCCCCTGCTTTTTAGTGTTATATATTTAATGATTTGGAGTTAAATGTAAGGAGCGTGATCAAGAAGTTTGCAGACGACACAGTAATTGGCCACGTGGTTGATAGTGAGGAGGGAAGCTATTGACTGCAGGAAAATATCAATGGACTGGTCAGGTGGGCAGAAATGGAATTCAGCCTGGAGAAATGTGAGGTGATGCATTGAGGGAGGTCAAATAAGAAAATGGAATACACAATAAATGGGAGGATACTGAGCGTTTTACAGAAAGTGAGGGACCTTGGAGTGAATGTCCACAGATCCCTGAAGGTAGTGAGACAGGTCGATAAGGTGGTTAAGAAGGCATATGGAATCCTTTCCTTTTATTTGCCGAGCCATAGAATATAACAGCAGGGAGGTTATGGTGGTGCTATATAAAACACTAGTTAGGTCACAACTTGGGTACTGTGTGCAGTTCTGGTTACCTCATTGCAGAAAGGATGTAATTGTACTAGAGAGGGTACAGAGGAGATTTACGAGGATGTTGCCGGGACTGGAAAATTGCAGTTATGAGGAAAGATTGGATAGGCTGGGGTTGTTTTCCTTGGAACAGAGTAGACTGAGGGGAGATTTGATTGAGCTGTACAAGGTTGTGAGGGGCCTGGATAGAGTGGATGGGAAGGACCTATTTCCCTTAGCAAAGAGGTCAGTGAATAGGGGTCATAGATTTTAAAGTGATTGGTGGAAATGTTAGAGGGGAGATGAGGAAAACTTTTTTTTTTCATCCAGCGAGTGGTGGGGTCTGGAACTCACTGCCTGAAAGGGTAATAGAGGCAGAAACCCTCAACTCATTTAAAAGGTGTCTGGATATGCATCTGAAGCTCTGTAACCATCAGGGATACTGACCAAGTGTTGGAAAATGGGATTAGGCTGGGTGGCTCGTTTTTCTACCAGTACAGACACGATGGGTAGAGTGGCCTCCTGTGTCATAGAATATTTAGAAAATGTAGAAAAATTTAAGTATCTGAAAAGGAGGGATGTGGGGAAGGGGGCGGAGGAGTGGCACTGTGTGAATTGCTCCTTTTGGAGGGCCGGCACGGACATGATGGGTTGAATAGCTGCCTGTGCTGTAACCATTCTATGATTCTATTCTATGATTCTATAAAGAATCAAACTTCACTATATAATATTTTGTATGCCCTTTTCTGTCTGAAAAGCCTGTGGCTTGAGTTCATGGGAATTCCCAGAGTTGTCACTCTGCCACCTGAAAAGATGCAAGATGATATCTGGTTTGATCTGCCAGCAAACATCTCTGCTTTCAACTCCCAGATGATGCGCCTGGACTTGCTGAGCTTAAGCTCCATCTCCATCCAATTCATTTTCCAACATTAAGGAAGCATTAACAGGACTAACAGGAAAACCATTTTGATGAGCAGCAAAAGTAACTGCTTGAAATGGTTTGAAATGTCGATTGTTAAAACATGCAGATTTTTCTGAGGTGATTTTCCTGTAAAACAAGGCTATTGTAATTTTATTTGCAGCAAGGTATATGTGCAATAAATGAAACTTTCCACTTTGAATTGGGTTAGTTTTTTTTCCTTTAGTTTGTAATGTATTCTAAATTCTTATGCCAGCATTTTCTCTTTTACTTATAATAAACACATTAAAAGCTGAACAGTTTAATATACAAATTAGTATCCTTCTTGATATTTCTCTTTGTTTAAGCCTTGGATTTTCTTCCCCCAATTACCAATCATCTCATTAAACCTAACTCTCCTGCCCCCTTTCACTGTCAACTCCAACGAATGCAAAGAACTCGTGGGTTAATTTGTCACCAAAGGTCAAGTCATAGAGTTATACAGCACAGAAACAGGCCCTTCGGCCCATTGTATCTGTGCCGGTCATCCAGCACCCAACTATTCTAATCCCATATTCCTGCACTTGGCCCGTAGCCTTGTATGCTTTGGCTTTTCAAGTGCTCATCTAAATACTACTTAAATGTTGAGGGTTCCTGCCTCCACCACCTCTTCAGGCAGTGCATTCCAGATTCCAACCACCCTCTGGGTGAAATAATTTTTCCTCAAATCCCCCCCCCCCCCCCTAAACCTCCTGTCCCTTACCCTAAATCTATGCCCCCTGGTTCTTGACCCCTCCACTAAGGGAAAAAGTTTCTTCCTATCTAACCTATCAATGCCCCTCATAATCTAGTACATCTCAATCATGTCCCCCCCTCAGCCTTCTCTGCTCCAAGGAAAACAACCCTAGCCTTTTCGGTCTCTCTTCATAGCTGAAATGCTCCAGCCCAGGCAACATCCTCGTGAATCTCCTCTGCGCACTCTCCAGTGCAATCGCATCCTTCCTATAGTGTGGTGACCAGAACTGTCCACAGTACTCCAGTTGTGGCCTAACTTGTGTTTTATATAGCTCCATCATAACCTCCTTGCCTATTCAGTTGCCTCTGCTGTGTTCAGTTTCCCATTGTCCACAAAGTCAAGCCAAACCATTGTTGAGCCTCTTCTTACCCCAGCCCTGAGCCCCATCTCTCCAGAATTTCTCCCATTTCCACCATGCTGTCTCCAAACCAGGGTGAGGGTGGCCAGAGACCAAAAAATCTGAAAATTCCTGGCTGAAGATGAAGTCTGATTTTTTTTTTTGACAAGGAGTTATGTAATTATAGCGCTGTTAATCTGTAATGAATGCAAATGCTTCCAGTCCACTTCAAATGTGTAGAAACAGGAGTTTTCCCTTTGTTTACCTTCGATTACCATCAAGAATGTGAACCAGTGCATTTGTATAAAATCATCAAAATGACCTCATTCCAACATTTCAGCATTGAATACAGTAAGTACATCATGTAATTATGAAGAATGAAGTAAGTTTTAACACCTGTTACGACTGAGGCGAGAGGAGTGCACTGTCTTTCTCTAGTTCCACTTCTCCACAGGTCACAACATATATTTAAATGTTTATCCAGTTACTGATGGGGCCAATTATGCACTCTGGATTTTATTCTGAAATAAAAATAATCAGGTTTTAATAAACAATGACAATATTAATTTATAAAACAAGACTTACTCAGTAAAGATGCAAAACCTAAACCGATTGAAATATGAAAGTTCCCTTTTAGATTAGTTCAACAGACCCACACCCAGAGACACCAGTCAAACATAAAATAAAGAACTTTTCTCTGCAGCGATCTCTTTGCAAAAAAATACTAAACAAAAATACTTTGGCCAAATACTTGTTAATTCTTGAAGGAAAAGGATATGATCTGGATTGATGTCAGTTGACCCAAATATGTGTAGGCAGCTGTCACTGAGATCTTTTTTGGAGCAGTTCTCTTCAGGCAGTGTCTAGGATTAGTCTGTGTACAAAATTTGAGGGGCCTAGATAAAGTAGACCAGAAGGACCTATTTCACCCAGTGGAGAGGTCAGTTATCGGGGGCACAGATTTAAGGTGTTTGGTTGAAGGATTAGAGGGGACATGAGGAAAGACTTTGCCACCCAGAGGGTGGTGGGTGTCTGGAATTCACCACCTGGAATGATGGTAGAGGCAGAGGCCCTCAACTTTTTTTTTTAAAAGGTACCTGGACATGTACTTGAAGTGCTGTAACCTGCAAGGCGATGGACCTGGTGCTGGAAGATGGAATTATATTGGGAGGCTAGTTTTTGTGTCTGCGCAGGCTGAAATGGGCTGAATGGCCTCCTTCTGTGCTGTAACTTTTCTATGGTTCTATAGTTCTGACAGGCTTTCCAGGAGAAATGAGGCATCAGGGGTTTCAGCTATCACACAGTGGATTCTCTGGGTTTCTCAGGTGGAGAAAGGATGAATTGGTCTTCTCTATTAGCAGCCTGACACCCAACTGACTCAAAACAATCCAAAACGAAACTAACTCTTGACCACCATAAGTCTTGACATGTCCCTCCTCTGTTTAAAAAAAAAACTCCCCGAGTCACCAAGGCTCCTGTTTATTTAGCTTAAGACATGTGACATCCAGTATGGGTTGTTTTTCAACAGAAAGCTCAAGTCCTTCCAGGGACCTTTTTTTAAAAAAAAAAGCAAAGTCCAGCATCTATGGAATCACTTCAGTCCCAAATGATTCCATCTCCACAATCTTCAACCGCGAGTCCTCAAAAAAAAAAAAAAAAATTTGAAAAGAGAAGCACTTTCATAACACACCAGAACTGTCAGTTCCAAATTTGTTTTTAAAAGCCAGCCGGAAAACCCTGCAGCTGCCCCAAAGATCAGAAGTAGCAGTTCCTACAACTAACGGTTCCAATTTTTTTTTAAAAGCCTGTCTTTTGGGTCTGAAGATTGGAAACTGCAGGGGTGTCCAACCTTTTCACGTGAGGGGCCAGCTTATATTTTTTTTGACTGACATGAACCAGTGAGCAAATTTCAAAAAAGGCATTAGAAATTTATTTTACTATTAATCAAAACAACAGCATTTTTCTTGCTTTTACAAGTAGTCAATATCTGCCAGCACATTTGATGTAGCAATGCGCAGTATTCCGAATAGATGTCCATCTGTCAGGAACAAGCTTGATCGTTCTCTCCCTGTCCCTGTCACTTGTGCTCACATACAAACATACAAATTAGGAGCAGGAGTAGGCCCCTCGGACCTGCTCTGCCATTCAGTAAGTTCATGGCTGAACTGATTGCTCCACATTTCCACCTACTCCCAATAACCTTTCACCCCCTTGCTTATCAAGAATCTATCTACCTCTGTCTTAAAAATATTCAAAGACCCTGCTTCCACTGCCTTTTTGGTGAAGCAAATTCCGAAGACTTACGACCCTCAGAAAAAATTTCTCCTCGTCTGTCTTAAATGGGCGTCTCCTTATTTTTAAACAGTGACCCCTGGTTCGAGGTTCTCCACAAGGGGAAACATCCTTTCCACATCCACCCTGTCGAGACCCCTCAGGATCTTGTATGTCATAATCAAGTCGCCTCTTGCTCTTGTAAATGCCAGCGGATACAAGCCTAGCCTGTCCAAACTTTCCTCATAAGACAGCCCGTCCATTCCAAGTATTAGTCTAGTAAACCTTCTCTGTACTGCCTCCAATGCCTTTACATCCTTCCTTTTAAATAAGGAGACCAGCACACCAGATGTGGTCTCACCACTGCCCTGTATAGCTGAAGCAAAACCTCCTACTCTTGTATTCAATTCCCCTCGCAATAAACTGTAACATTCCATTAGCTGTCCTAATTACATTTTGTACCTGCATACTAACCTTTTGCGATTCATGCACTAGGACGCCCAGATCCCTCTGCGTCTCAGCTCAGCAATCTCTCACCGTTTAGATAATATGCTTTTTTTTTAATTCTTCCTGCCAAAGTGGACAATTTCCCACTTTCCCACATTAAACTCCATTTGCCAGGTCTTTGCCCACTCACTTAACCGAGCCATAATCCCTTGGTTAGCCCCGGAATGTCCTGTTCACATGTTACTTTCCGATCTCGCTCTCTGTCTTTCCCCCCCACCCCCCCTCTCTCTTTTTCCCCACCCCCCCCTCTCTCTTTTTCCCCACCCCCCCCTCTCTCTTTTTCCCCACCCCCCCTCTCTCTTTTTCCCCACCCCCCCTCTCTCTTTTTCCCCACCCCCCCTCTCTTTTTCCCCACCCCCCCCCTCTCTTTTCCCCACCCCCCCCCTCTCTTTTCCCCACCCCCCCTCTCTCTTTTCCCCACCCCCCCTCTCTCTTTTCCCCACCCCCCCTCTCTCTTTTTCCCCACCCCCCTCTCTCTTTTCCCCACCCCCCTCTCTCTTTTCCCCACCCCCCCTCTCTCTTTTTCCCCACCCCCCCTCTCTCTTTTCCCCCACCCCCCCTCTCTCTTTTTCCCCCACCCCCCCTCTCTCTTTTTCCCCCACCCCCCTCTCTCTTTTTCCCCACCCCCCTCTCTCTTTTCCCCACCCCCCCTCTCTCTTTTCCCCACCCCCCCTCTCTCTTTTTCCCCACCCCCCCTCTCTCTTTTTCCCCACCCCCCTCTCTCTTTTTCCCCACCCCCCTCTCTCTTTTCCCCACCCCCCCTCTCTTTTCCCCACCCCCCCTCTCTTTTCCCCACCCCCCCTCTCTTTTTCCCCACCCCCCCTCTCTTTTTCCCCACCCCCCCTCTCTTTTTCCCCACCCCCCCTCTCTTTTTCCCCACCCCCCCTCTCTTTTTCCCCACCCCCCCTCTCTTTTTCCCCACCCCCCCTCTCTTTTTCCCCACCCCCCCTCTCTTTTTCCCCACCCCCCCTCTCTTTTTCCCCACCCCCCCTCTCTTTTTCCCCACCCCCCCTCTCTTTTTCCCCACCCCCCCTCTCTTTTTCCCCACCCCCCCTCTCTTTTCCCCACCCCCCCTCTCTTTTTCCCCACCCCCCCTCTCTTTTTCCCCACCCCCCCTCTCTTTTCCCCACCCCCCCTCTCTTTTTCCCCACCCCCCCTCTCTTTTTCCCCACCCCCCCTCTCTTTTTCCCCACCCCCTCTCTTTTCCCCACCCCCCCTCTCTTTTTCCCCACCCCCTCTCTCTTTTTCCCCACCCCCCTCTCTCTCTTTTTCCCCACCCCCCCCTCTCTCTTTTTCCCCACCCCCCCCTCTCTCTTTTTCCCCACCCCCCTCTCTCTTTTTTCCCCACCCCCCTCTCTCTTTTTTCCCCACCCCCCTCTCTCTTTTTTTCCCCACCCCCCTCTCTCTTTTTTCCCCACCCCCCTCTCTCTTTTTTCCCCACCCCCCTCTCTCTTTTTTCCCCACCCCCCTCTCTCTTTTTTCCCCACCCCCCTCTCTCTTTTTTCCCCTCCCCCTCTCTCTTTTTCCCCCCTCTCTCTTTTTCCCCCCTCTCTCTTTTCCCCCCTCTCTCTTTTCCCCCCTCTCTCTTTTCCCCCCTCTCTCTTTTTCCCCCCTCTCTCTCTTTTTCCCCCCTCTCTCTCTTTTTCCCCACCCCCCCTCTCTCTCTTTTTCCCCACCCCCCCTCTCTCTCTTTTTCCCCACCCCCCCTCTCTCTCTTTTTCCCCACCCCCCCTCTCTCTCTTTTTCCCCACCCCCCCTCTCTCTCTTTTTCCCCACCCCCCCTCTCTCTCTTTTTCCCCACCCCCCCTCTCTCTCTTTTTCCCCACCCCCCCTCTCTCTCTTTTTCCCCACCCCCCCTCTCTCTCTTTTTCCCCACCCCCCCTCTCTCTCTTTTTCCCCACCCCCCCTCTCTCTCTTTTTCCCCACCCCCCCTCTCTCTCTTTTTCCCCACCCCCCCTCTCTCTCTTTTTCCCCACCCCCCCTCTCTCTCTTTTTCCCCACCCCCCCTCTCTCTCTTTTTCCCCACCCCCCCTCTCTCTCTTTTTCCCCACCCCCCCTCTCTCTCTTTTTCCCCACCCCCCCTCTCTCTCTTTTTCCCCACCCCCCCTCTCTCTCTTTTTACCCCCCCTCTCTCTCTTTTTACCCCCCCTCTCTCTCTTTTTACCCCCCCTCTCTCTCTTTTTACCCCCCCTCTCTCTCTTTTTCCCCACCCCCCCTCTCTTTTTACCCCCCCTCTCTCTCTTTTTCCCCACCCCCCCTCTCTCTCTTTTTCCCCACCCCCCCTCTCTCTCTTTCCCCACCCCCCCTCTCTCTCTTTCCCCACCCCCCCTCTCTCTCTTTCCCCACCCCCCCTCTCTCTTTTTCCCCACCCCCCCTCTCTCTTTTTCCCCACCCCCCCTCTCTCTTTTTCCCCACCCCCCCTCTCTCTTTTTCCCCACCCCCCCTCTCTCTTTTTCCCCACCCCCCCTCTCTCTTTTTCCCCACCCCCCCTCTCTCTTTTTCCCCACCCCCCCTCTCTCTTTTTCCCCACCCCCCCTCTCTCTTTTTCCCCACCCCCCCTCTCTCTTTTTCCCCACCCCCCCTCTCTCTTTTTCCCCACCCCCCCTCTCTCTTTTTCCCCACCCCCCCTCTCTCTTTTTCCCCACCCCCCCTCTCTCTTTTTCCCCACCCCCCCTCTCTCTTTTTCCCCACCCCCCCTCTCTCTTTTTCCCCACCCCCCCTCTCTCTTTTTCCCCACCCCCCCTCTCTCTTTTTCCCCACCCCCCCTCTCTCTTTTTCCCCACCCCCCCTCTCTCTTTTTCCCCACCCCCCCTCTCTCTTTTTCCCCACCCCCCCTCTCTCTTTTTCCCCACCCCCCCTCTCTCTTTTTCCCCACCCCCCCTCTCTCTTTTTCCCCACCCCCCCTCTCTCTTTTTCCCCACCCCCTCTCTCTCTTTTCCCCCCCCTCTCTCTTTTTCCCCCCCCCTCTCTCTTTTTCCCCCCCCCTCTCTCTTTTTCCCCCCCCCTCTCTCTTTTTCCCCCCGCTCTCTCTTTTTCCCCCCCGCTCTCTCTTTTTCCCCCCCGCTCTCTCTTTTTCCCCCCCGCTCTCTCTTTTTCCCCCCCGCTCTCTCTTTTTCCCCCCCGCTCTCTCTTTTTCCCCCCCGCTCTCTCTTTTTCCCCCCCGCTCTCTCTTTTTCCCCCCCGCTCTCTCTTTTTCCCCCCCGCTCTCTCTTTTTCCCCCCCGCTCTCTCTTTTTCCCCCCCGCTCTCTCTTTTTCCCCCCCGCTCTCTCTTTTTCCCCCCCGCTCTCTCTTTTTCCCCCCCGCTCTCTCTTTTTCCCCCCCGCTCTCTCTTTTTCCCCCCCGCTCTCTCTTTTTCCCCCCCGCTCTCTCTTTTTCCCCCCCGCTCTCTCTTTTTCCCCCCCGCTCTCTCTTTTTCCCCCCCGCTCTCTCTTTTTCCCCCCCGCTCTCTCTTTTTCCCCCCGCTCTCTCTTTTTCCCCCCGCTCTCTCTTTTTCCCCCCCGCTCTCTCTTTTTCCCCCCCCTCTCTCTTTTTCCCCCCCCTCTCTCTTTTTCCCCCCCCTCTCTCTTTTTCCCCCCCCTCTCTCTTTTTCCCCCCCCTCTCTCTTTTTCCCCACCCCCCCTCTCTCTTTTTCCCCACCCCCCCTCTCTCTCTTTTTCCCCACCCCCCCTCTCTCTCTTTTTCCCCACCCCCCCTCTCTCTATTTTTACCCCCCCTCTCTCTATTTTTACCCCCCCTCTCTCTCTTTTTACCCCCCTCTCGCTCTTTTTACCCCCCCTCTCTCTCTTTTTACCCCCCCTCTCTCTCTTTTTCCCCACCCCCCCCTCTCTCTTTTTCCCCACCCCCCCCTCTCTCTTTTTCCCCACCCCCCCCCTCTCTCTTTTTCCCCACCCCCCCTCTCTCTCTTTTTCCCCACCCCCCTCTCTCTCTTTTTCCCCACCCCCCCTCTCTCTCTTTTTCCCCACCCCCCCCTCTCTCTCTTTTTCCCCACCCCCCCCCTCTCTCTCTTTTTCCCCACCCCCCCCTCTCTCTCTTTTTCCCCACCCCCCCCTCTCTCTCTTTTTCCCCACCCCCCCCTCTCTCTCTTTTTCCCCACCCCCCCCTCTCTCTCTCTCTCTCTCTACAATGCAAAATATTGATACTGAAAAAAAACGTTTTTTCGGATTCATGACCCCATTCACTCTCCTGATGATTTACAGAATTTTTCTTTGTACCATCACCATTCATGTAACTTAACATGGTTGAATTTGTGTCAAAGTGTCGGCAATACCATTGTTTTTCCCTGAAACATGTACAATTTCTAAATGATAAGGCCGTTACAACAAGCTCCATTAAATGTTCTAGCATTTCCTTTTTAAAATTTTTCCACAAACATTAATGGGTTATGGTCAGTGTATATTAGTGTTTCTTTACAGTCTTGGTGGACATATACTTCAAAGTGTTTGCGAGCCAGCAGAAGTCCTATTGTTTTTCCACAGTGGAATACCTTTTTTGATGGCAATTTAGTTTTCTTGAGAAGTGCCCTCATGGCTTCTCTATGCCCGATTCATTATCCTGCAATAGGACTGCACCAACCCCCAGGTCACTAACATCGATCACTATTTTGAAGGGTTAAGATTGCCTTTAGCTTTTCAAAAGCTGCCTGGCATTCATTTGACCATGCTAATTTGTTTTTCTTTTTTTTTGTAGTAAATCGGTTAATAGAGCAGCCACAGTACTAAAATTCCATACACACTTCCTGTAAAAACCGCACGTCCTTAAAAACCTCCTTGTCCCAGGTTTAGATTTAGGGATAGGGAACTCCATTAAGGCTTGTACCTTTGCAGTTTTTGGCAGTACCTGTCCTTGACCCACTATGTGTCCGAAGTCAGTTACTCTTGCTTTTCCGAATTCGCTTTTTTCCAGATTTATCACCAAGTCCGCTGCTTGTTTTTTAAACATAATTCTTAGCTGGTTTAAGTGTTCTTGCCAAGTGTTACTGTATATTAGTACATCATTAAGATACACTACACAGTTCAATATTAATTTCCGCTGCTTGCCTAGCTTTCAAAACTTTTAGGTTATCTACATGAGTTCTCCCTACTGAAGGTATGGAATTTTTGAACTCTTCCAAGATGATCAATTCTCGAAGGTTCTTGTATGTGATTTCCATCTTTAATGCCCATATCCAATGGCCAAAAATAATTTGCTTCACCCTCTCAAATTCTATGTATGTCTGTCCAGCCAATCTCCGTACGTTCCGAACCTTCTGACGGTAAGCTTCAGGGACTAACTCGTACACGGTGAGAATAGCCTTTTTTGCCATCTCAATCATCAGAAGCCTCTTCAGGAAGCATGGCATAAATTTCATGAGCTGTGCCTATCGACCTGCTTTGCATAAGCAGTGTCCAGCTTTCCTTCGGCCATTTCATTTCATTTGTTTAGCTATTTTTTCGAAAGATATGAAAAATGCCTCTATGTCCCTTTCCTCAAATGTAGGAAGAGCTTGTATAAATTTAAACAGCTTTTCGCTAGGTCCTGGGCTGAATTCAGATTCTTCCTGACCAGAACTTTTCCCTGGAATAATTGACTACCCCTTTGTCTTAGTTCCATCTCTTTTTTAACCTAAATTCCCTCATTTCTTTTGCACTTTCTCTCTGAAGTTCAAGTTTTCTTATTGCTGTTTCTTTTTCTTCAAGTTTTTTCGTTTCTAACTGAATCCTGGCCAATTCCACTGCATCTACCTCTTTCCTCCCCTACTTCCAATTCCAGATGTTGGGTTATTATGTCTGCTTTTTTGGCACCCGATTTCACCTCTAACCCCAATTTTGCTGCCAAATCTTTTAGTTTATTCTTAGTTAAAATTGTCAAATCACTGAGGGACACATTCTCCTTTCCCAGAAGCTGTGCTGCAACTGCTAATGCCATTCCGATGATGCAGCCTTTATCCATATATACAAGAAACCTGGATCCTTTTTATTTTTCTTTCAAATTATTACTCCCCTTATTAACATAATTGGCGTTAGAATCAGATTGGATCCCGGACAATCGAGCAATTAATATGATCCCAGACGCTGGCCCCCAATTAATATGTTACGACCAAGGCGTGAGTAATGCAGTGTCAATTTAGTCGCAATACCCCACAGGTCACAGCATATTAAAATTTTCCCACCTACTGGGAATTAGCGAAATTAAATACTTTAACTCCCAGATTAAAACAGACCAAACCAGGTTTCTTTTAACAACAAATTAACTATCTATTAAACTAAATCTTAAACACTATTAAGATAAACCTATGTCTAAGGACCTTATAACTTCTTTCAGCCTCCCCATGTGCTCTTTCATACATTCAAAACTAACAATTGTTAACCGGTTTGTAAAAATAGTATTTCTTGGGAATAAAGTAAGTAGCTGGGTTATAAGTCCTGGTAAGTTACGTTCCTGGTTGGTGAGGTGTCCTAGATTAGAACAGTCAGATGCCACTCGAAGTCTCCAGGTGAATTTGACAAAACAATCTTTCAATAGGTAGGCATTCGAAGCACTTCGGTTGCAGCAGGCGTCACCAGTTCTTTTAAGAAGTATAGCTATAGATCTATTTGGATTCTAAAATTGATAGTTTTGAGTAGAAACTTTATTGAGAATTCCAGCAAACACAAACAAATGACCGAGTCCCTCTTGAAGGCAAATGTTCTTTTTCCAGGGTTTCTTTTCTCTGTAGACAATAACAGCCTGTAACTCAATGTAGTTTTTCTGTTCAGAGAAATAGACTGCTGCTTCGTTCAGAGCACTCTTTGCTGGACTCTGGTTCAAACCCGTTGAAACTAGTCTTTAACCACTGTTAAAAGTTACAGTACACCATGTGACCTCCTGTCTCTCCTGCTGTGGCCTAGGAAACTGGTGCAGCTGCTGGCACACTGTTTTAAACAGAGGAGAAAAAACAGTTCTGTGACAATAGCCCCTCCCATCCCAATCTCTGCAACCTACTACATTGTGACTCCCCTTCTCCCAAATCTTGTTCCTTTCACTACAGCCTCTTCTGCATCTCTCCTTTCTGTCACCCCACCATACACGGCTATACCTTCTGCCTCTGCTCTATATTCTGAAATTTATTTTCCAGTCCTCTCCGCCTATTCACTGTCCCTTCCCTCTTTTGACCCTGCCAAAAACTCATCTTTCGCCATGTTTTTGGTCAACCCACTTAATATATCTTCCTCTTTGTTTTTCTTTTTTTCTATTATGTGTCTGAGGTGCCTTTGGATATTTTCTGTCAAAAGCAGTATATATATTTTATCGTAAGTTTATTAAATAGAAATTTTGAGTCTTGTCTGTATACATATTTGCTGCTCAGTTTTGTTATTTGTATTATTGTTGAGTATTTTGTTTAAGTAGTAATATTACCATGGTACTAAGAATATTTACTGGAAGATAGAATTAATAGATTTTTTTAAATCTTGCAGGTGCTATCAAGCAAATTTTAGAAAATGAGCTACAAATTCCTATATCACAAATGCAATTAAAAGGTTGGAAGTCAACAGATGTAAGCGACAGTGTAAGTTTTTATTTTATTGCCATTTAAACTTAATTTGGATATCAATTCCAGATGGTCTCTAAAATTATTTTTGTTTTATTCCCTTTCAATACCTTGCAAGAAAGAGTTGAAGGAAAATGCCCGATGTATCTGTAGACAGTAACTAGTTACCATTTCTTGACTGATTATTAGGTTTATTACTTTTAGTATGTAAAATATACATTATCAAAATAGTCTGCGATACTTTTAAAAATTGGATTATCTCAATAGAAATAGAGATGCTCCCTCCTGCAGATTTAGGTTTGCCTTAGTGGACTGAGATATTTGCAATTTGATATCTATATTGTTGCACAGTACTGCAAAGTTTTAACCACATTTTCACCCCGAAATCTATCGTTGTGAGAATTCTCATAGAAACAGCCAGTTAACCAAAGAATAATAATGCAAATACTTGTGTTTGGATAATGTCGCTTGCAAAATATCATCACTTTCTTGCTTTGTAAATAATCTCTGCACGTGCGGAATCTATTTTCACCTTTCTGCAGTTCAAAAATTTCAGACGGAAAATGTTTTTTAAATCCGAAGAGCTGAAGAAATAATTGAGTGTTTCAAAATCCAAACACTTTTCTGCAAGCCCAGGAAATGTTAGACAAAAAGAAAATGTGTTTTCTTGATAAGCCCAGGAAATGTGATTCCTCCCATGCAGATTATTTATAGTGAGTAAGCACAGATATTTCTGTCCAAAATTAAGGCACTGTAATTGGCAACTTTGATGATGTAAATATAAGCAACTGCCTGTTTTAAACGTGGGGACTGTACCACCTTTTATGTTCAATTGGTATGTTGCAAATATTTATGGCTGTGTGGAGGAAAGAGAAAGAAAGCGACAGAGATATTTATCCAGGAACCAATCACAAAATACCAAATTCACTGTTTACAGAGATCCTTTAGAAAGTCACAAACCAGCACTGCCACGCATGCTGCCAACTAACCCCCAAAAGGCAAAAACTCCACTTGTGTAGTTAAGCAACCCATGGCCAACATATGAGGTAAGAGACCGTATCAAGCTTAAAGTAAAGGCTTCTGTAAATTTAAGGAAAAGTGGAAATCTAGCAGACTGGGAGAGCTATTAAAAAAAGACAACCAAGGGATACCAAGAAAGTAATGAGATTCATAAAGGAGATATGATGAAATCTTACAAGGGGTATTAACTTACAGTAAAAATTACTATAAATATATTGAAAGAGTGTGGTAAAGGAAATGTGGGCTTTTTAAAGTCAGATGGAGGAGAGATTATGATGGACAATAAGGAAATGGAACACTTGTTAAATGAATACTGTGTATCTGTCTTCAGAGAGAATGAGGACAAAATACCAGTGGTAAAGGGGAACCTAAAGATAAGTCCAAAGAGGAAATTATTGGATTTAATGTTTTGTTTTAAAAGAATGATAGTGGTTGAAGTCATGTGACTTTATGATTTTTGCCTCAGGGTATTGAAAGAGATGGGTAAGGAAATTTCAGAGGCATAAGTCGTAATTTTCTAAAACGCTATAGTTTCAGGAATTTTGTCTTTTGGATTGGAAAGTGGCAAATGTCGTTCCATTAATTAAGGAGGGATGGAGGGAGAAACTAGGAAAATGCAGACTTATCAGTTGGTACGTTGTTCGAATCTATCATCAGGGACATGTGATGTCCGAGCACGTGAACAAGTATAAACTGATCAAAAAAAGGTCGATGAATGATATGCCTCATCTGACCACTATAGTTGAAATTACTGAAGTCACAAATATAGTGGATAAGGAAGTATCTGTGGATGTGTTTATATTGACTTGCAGAAGCTATTTGACAAGATTCTCCACAAGAGACTGTTAGTAAAACTGAAAGCACATGGAATTACCTTGTGACATGGGTTGGTAATTGGTTTGAAGGTAGGAGACAAAGTAGGGATAAAGGAACTTACTCCGCCGACCTATGACAAGTGGTGTTCCACAGGGATCTGTATTGGGGCCTCAGCTTTTTACCATGTACATCAGTGACTTGGATGAAGGCATAGAAGTTGTATATTCAAGTTTGTAGATGACATTGCTTAGAGGCAAAGTAAGTTGTGCAGATAGGAGAAGTAAGTTGCAAAAGGAAATCGACAGATGAATTGAATGGCCGAAACTATGGCAGATGAAGTTCAACGTGGGTATGTGTGAGGCTATCTACTTTGGATCAAAGAAATAGAAATTGGAATATTTACTAAATGTTGAGAAACTAGGCATTGTGGAAAAGCAAAGGGATGTGTGTGTCCTGATAAGTAAATCCACTAAAAGCTAGTGCACTGGTACAAAGAGTGATAAAATGTTGGCCCTTTGAAAGTTTGTACAGAACCTTGGTCAGACCCCATCTGGAGTACTGCATTCAGTTTTGAACGCAACAATTCAGGAGGGATATATTGGCCTTGGAGGGGGTACAGCACAGATTCACCAGAATGATACAAGGACTTAAAGGGTAAATTATGAGGATTGATTGCATTGTCTTGACTTATATTCCTTTCAGTTTAGAAGATTGAGAGGAGATCTGATCAAGGTCTTGAAAATGAGGGATAAGATAGGATAGATGCAGAGGAACTGTTTTTTCTCTGGTAGGGGTTTTCAGAAAAGAGGGCATATTTGTAAAATTAGAGCTAAGGCATACAGGAGTGAAATCAGGAAGCACTTTTTCACAACAAAGGTGATGGAAATCTGGAACTCTCTTCCCCAAAGGCTGTGTCAATTGAAATTTGCAAGACTCCGGTCAATAGACTTTGTTAGGATTAGGTATCCAGGATATGGAACAATGCTTGATAAATGGAATTGCGGTCTAGGTCAGCCGTCATCTAATTGAATGGTGGAACAGATTTGAGGGACTGAAGGGCTGGCTAACAATTTATAATCCTAACTCTAGCAGTTCCTCCAAAATGCTACGGAAGCCCAAGAGACAAGACTTCCCTTACCTGTAAGTGTTGATGTTCAAAGACTTGGGTGTGCTTGTGCAAGAAACGCTGCAAGTTAGCATGCAGGTACAGCAAGCAATTAGGAAGGTAAATGGCATGTTGGCCGTTATTTGCAAGGGGGTTGGAGTACAGGAGTAAAGAAGTCTTGCTACAATTGTACAGGGTTTTGGTGAGACTACATCTGGAGCACTGTGTGCAGTTTTGGTCTCAACTTTTAAGAAAGGATGTACTTGTATTGGAGGCAGTACAGTGAAGGTTCACTAAATTGGTCCCTGGGATGAGGGTTGTTGTCGTGTGGTAGGCTGAGTAAATTGGGCCTATGCTCTGGAGTTCAGAAGAATGGGAAGCAATTTCATTTGAAACATATATGATTTTGAAGGGGCTGGCTATGGTAGACAGCGTTTGTTTCCACTGTTCGAGGAATCTAAAACACGGGCAGTCTCCGGATAAGTAGCTGATCGTTTAGGACTGAAATGAGAGATTATTTCACTCAAAGGGTTGTGAATCTTTGGAATTCTCTACCCCAGAGGGTCGTGGATGCTTCATCGTTGAATACATTTAAGGCTGGGATAGACAGATTTTTATCTCATGGAATCAAGGGATATGGTGAGCGGGTGGGAAAGTGGAGTTGAAGCCCAAGATCAGCCATGATCGTATTGAATGGCGGAGCAAGCTCAATGGGCCATATGGTCTACTGCTCCTATTTCTTGTATTCTCCCCTGCCATCATGCCCCCCACACTTTTCTCTCTTTCTCTCCCCCCCCCCCCCCCCCCCCCACTCCTGCCACAACTCGAGTACAATAAAGCCCCAATTCTTCCTTCCCTAGCATTGCTACATACTAGATATCTACCTCTAGTGCATCTTTCACAACCTCCTTGCTGTGTTTTCTTTAGGGCTGTCAAATGATTAAAAGAATTAATCTGGATTTATTGCTATTTTAAAGATTTTAATCCTGATAAAATAATTGATTATTGCATCCTTGTCACTGAAGTTATTTGTTACTGATATTTCATGCAATTATGTAGAAAACATCAAACTTAACTGTTGATTGTGAAGATAACATCAAAAGCTTTTGAGTCATTTTTGCAGAAGTGCAAATTAAAAAGGAAAATTGGTAAGCTTTGCATTGCTACAGGCAAAATAAATGTAATGCTTCCTACAAGCCTAAAAAGAGCTGTTTATTGCTGCTATTTGGCCAGTTGCTTATACAGACAAATTTGTCTACATTTTCAGGTGGTAATGTTGCTTGCCTCTTAATTACAACCTTAAAGTGAGAAAAGCCTTTCGCATGGCACAGTTGTTGCTGGTGTTCCTAACTTTTTAATGTGCCAGTTTTACTAACATTTCATCAGCAACAACATGCTTTGACCACCATTGCAGAGTACCATCTTCCACGCTGGTAACTGGTTGTACATTATGACAATCGGAAGTTGGTTGGCTTTGTTGCATTTTTTTTTTTTTGGTGGGTCAGCTTCTGAAATAATGCACCAGGCTCTTGTTCTTGTCACAATTCAGCCAATGGTCAGGTAAAATTAACATCCATACCTTTATCCCTCTTGGATTTTAGAAGGCAGTACAGAATCTTAAACCTTGGTTCCATGCTGTTACTATCTTCAGTCATGTGGGATTGGTGCTTTCTTTGCATTTAGTTAAATCTGGCATGAAAGAGCCTTAAACCAAGCAAGATATGCTGGGTCATCATCTGAGAGAGCCATACATGGAATAAATAGGACAATTGGGTAAAACCATGGAGCAGGATATGTATGTTTCTTTGCCCATGGAGCTCAATAATGTATCTGCAGTGTTACAGTAGGGTTTTCCAACCTTTGGTGTTTGTTAAATTCAGTAGGAGTGGGCACTGCTAGATTGTGCTTTTGAAGAGCTAGTGTGACTGTGATAGCAAATCTGTTTCTAAGTAGATGCTGAATCATCTGTAGTATCATGGTTTATTTAGCTGAAACATATTAGTAATATATCTTGTATAAGATATTCTTGTTTCTGTCCTTGTCTGGCATGTTGTATTTTAAGTTCTATTAGCTGACCTATTTTTAAAATGGCCCCCAATTTTCTACATTTTGCAAAGTTGTCCACCACTGGGATTTTCCTTGCTTCATTCCTTGGCCTTTTGCAAACTAGTTGGAGATTGATTGCTGTTATTACTCACCAACTACCGTATCATTGTATAGTGTGACTACAGGATGGTAGAAGATGAATTAGGTCGTGCTTGGTCTTTTCATCTAGTAGTTCTTATGTAATACATTTATATAAGTGTCATTACTTGCCTGAAATTCCATTAGCAAAGATGTCTACTTCATAGAACAACTAATCATGGCACTCTTGATGTACTGTGGGAGACGAACATTTGTCAGATCTGCTACTTTAAATCCTCTCTAAGGCTTGATTTGGGACCAAATCTCTCAGACTGAGGTGGCACTAACAAAAATATCTCACAATTTATATTCTTCATTTTGGTATGCCTGTATTCTATTCCGAGGATTCAAGCCTTTTGAAGTTTGTGTCCTTGCTATTAAGTTGATGTGAGAACCAGGATGACCAGACATTTTGGGTGCTGTTTAGAAAGCGTTTTAAGGATTTAACCTCCACGATTGTAAGCGTGATTGATATAGAATTATTCTCTGGTTATTTTGATCTATTCTAAATCCTTGAGATTTAATTTGAACGCACTTTTTCTCCCTATCTGTAGACTATTCTGAGGTCTCTTCACTTGCCTAAGAATAATAGCCTTTATGTTCTCACACCTGACATAGCTCAACCAGGATCAGATGGACCAGCAACAAGCCAGTCTAGGTAAGCTGTTGTGAGGTTGTTTTCTTTCATTTTCTTGTGCGAATACAGTTTCTGATCGCCTTGCTTTGGCATTCATTTGTTTGACTGTATTTTGATGCTATCTAGACTGGTGGGAGTACATTAAGCAAGCATGAACACTTTTTTTATATAAAAAAAAATTATGAACTGACAAAAATTAGAATGAAAAGCAGGGCTTGGATTTAGAAACTTTGGGTTTGTATTTTCGTGGGGATCTCCCACTTGTCTGTTGTAATGCTGGCGCAAAAGCTACGGAAACCCTGGAAAAGCTTCATTTTTACTGTTTGTTATTTTTCCAGTGTTTCCATAGGTCTTCCGGCAAAGCTATGGTGGACGGGTGGGAAAACTCTGCAGAAATTCAGCCCCATTGAATCTAGATGGAAGGGAGGTCTGCAGCTTTGCTGTAAGATTGCCTTGTCTTAAAATGATTTTAAAATTATTAGTGAGTGCATTAGCTCTTGGGGTTGAGCACTATATTATTAAAACATTTATTGTGCTGCTTGTAAATTTCCTGATTGATTTGGCATACCTGCTAAGAGGCAAAAAATGTGAATACTTGAACTTTTGAGATAAAGCGCTTAGAAATATATGTGCCTTCAAGGAGTCTCCAGTGCTTATTACTGGAAATACACATCTAAAAAGCTAGTTTAATGGTCAGGTAAAGGCTGGCAAAGTTTCAGCTTGTGTTTATTACTGTATCTGTATTCAGCCAATTTAACATATTTGTTAGAATCAAATATGACAGTATGTCAAATCCAGTATTATTCCAGTGCTCCAAAAGCCTATTTTCTAAAGAACATGAGTCTGGTACTGTTCTCCTGTAGAATTTTAATATTGGGAATATCCTGGCAACCAGGCAGAAAATGTACAATTAATAATTGTGAGGTGGAAGTGATTTAAAAAAAAAAGTCATCTCATTTTTTTAAATGTTCTATTCAGTCCAAACTGTTGAATAAAAGTTTGGAGATTGGGGTGGTGGTTTGGATGAGATTTTCAATGAGTTGTTTAGGAATATTGTTTTCATGGGAACTGAAGGAGAGGTTTATGATGTTTTGATGCTGAATTTAGATGTTGCAGTTGGAGTCAGCCAGGCCTGGACCATTGCAAATGACCACTTATTAAGTGCTGGTCATTCGGGAATTTTAAAAAAAAAAACCTTCTATGCCCTGCCATGCTTAACAGTTTTAACAGGTATTACCAATCTATGGGGCAGACAAACATAATTGGTATTTAAATAACAGGCAAAAAAGAAGGAAGGTGTAGGAGTTGGAGAGGAAAAAAAATTAGAAATCAGTCATTTCTGTATCAGTAGGTGATATGGTAGTTTTATTGTATGCCAATCATTTGACGTCTTCCTTGTGTAAATTTGCTGTATTAGAGCAATAGGTAAACACTTAACATAGACTGTAGGAACATCATAGTAAGCATCAGGAATCTGACTGTAGGGTCCCAGACTGAGATCCAGCAAATGTATCTATTTAGTAATCTACCTACAACATTATATTAAAAAAACCTTACACCTGCAAGAATATCAGACCTGTACGACTTGATTACTTGTCACATTTTGTCACTTTTTTGTGTCCATCTTTTGCGTTATATAATCCACATTTATAGTGGAAAACACCGATGTAAAATTGTCATTGATTTTACAGTCTGGTGACTGGATTCTCAACTCTCTGAAAATGCTTCCTGATTTTTAAAAAACATTTCTTTTCCTCTAACTGAAATTTCTAAGGTGCAGAATAAGGGGAAAAAAAAATCAAAGAATTACATTTTCACAATAACATAATCTGTCTGCTCAGTTGTTGTCTTTGGTGTGTTTTAGTGCCTTCATTAAAGTGTTTGCTTGAAAGCCACAGCCTGTCCTAAAATTTGGTTGAAGTAGAATGTTTTCTTGCATGCCATAACACCCTTCTACCTGAAAGAAGAAAAATGACAGAAAATCAAGTAGGTGTTAGGGGGAAAAGAGATGAGAAAGAGACAGAATCCGATGTGAGTGAGGGAGAAGCAGCAACACCAAGGCAACAGAGATGTGAAAGACATTATTCTCTGGTTTAATGCATGCAAAACCACGCAAGTTTGACTAATCCATTATAAAAATACTGTCTCTGTATGCTGCTCCTGTTAGCTTTTTTCCATTGCTCATTCATTTAAAAATTTATTTATTTATTTAGAGATACAGCACTGAAACAGGCCCTTCAGCCCACCGAGTCCGTGCTGACCAACAGCCACCCATTTATACTAATCTTACATTAATCTCATATTCCCTACCACATCCCCACCATTCTCCGACCACCTATCTACCCTAGGGGCAATTTACAATGGCCAATTTACCTATCAACCTGCAAGTCTTTGGCTGTGGGAGGAAACCGGAGCACCCGGCGGAAACCCATGCGATCACAGGGAGAACTTGCAAGCTCCACACAGGCAGTACCCAGAACTGAACCTGGGTCGCTGAAGCTGTGAGGCTGCTGTGCTAACCACTGTGCCGCCCCATATGTCTATATAGTTATCAGAGAAATGGACTAAAGAAATGGTAATTATACATGCAGTGCTCCCACTTGCGAAAGGTTGTAAGTGCAACCTGGCCAGTTTACATCGGCAACAAATATTATAGATACAGGAATTTTCAATGGGAATATAAGATGGTACCTATGCTGGCAACTTCTTAATTGAGCACCTTTCCTTTCCAACTCTATCCATGGCTGTCTATTGCTGTTCTGGCCAGCAAGGCCAGAATTTATTGTCCATCCCTAGTTGCCCTTGAGAAGGTGATGGTGAACCGCTGCCTTAAACTGCTGCAGTCCATCTGGTGAAGGTGCTCCCACAGTTCTGTTAGGGAGTTTCAGGATTCAGCGATGAAGCAGTGGCAATATGTCCAAGTCAGGATGGTATGACTTGAAGGGGAACTTGGACGTGGTGTTCCTATGTGCCTGTTGCCCTTTTTCCTTCTAGGTGGCAGAAGTTGTGGTTGTGGAGGCGCCCTTGAATTAACCTTGGCGAGTTGCTGCAGTCCATCTTGTAGTTGGTATACACTACAACTATTGTGCACCAGTGGTGGAGAGAGTGAATGTTTAAGGTGGTGAATAGGGTGCCAGTCAAGTGGGCTGCTTTGTCCTGGCTGGTATCAAGCTGCTTAAGTGTTAGAACTGCAGCTATCCAGACAAATGGAGAGTATTACATCACACTCCTGACTTGTGCCATATACGTGGTGGAAATGCTTTGGATACTTAGGAGGTGAGTCATCGTTGGCAGCAGAATACCCAGCCTCTGACTTGCTCTTGTAGGCACTGTTTTTATGTACCTGGTCTAGTAAAGTTGGACCCCCCCACCGTCCCCCAACCAAAACTATCACCACCTTCCCCCATGTTGACTGAGTTATATGATGGTAATGCCATGAGGTGTTTAGACTTTTTTTTGTTTAAGATGGTGATTGCTTGGCACTTGTGTGGTGTGAATGTTACTTGCCATTTATCAGCCTGAACCTGGGTATTGTCCAAGTCTTGTTGCATGCGGAGACAGACTGCTTCATTAGCTGAGGAATTGTAAATGGAACTGAACGCTGTACAATTGTCAGCAAACTTCCCACAACTAACCTTGTGATGGAGGAACGGTCTCATTGATGAAGCAGCTGAAGTTAGCTGAGCCTAGGGCACTGCCCTAAGGAGCCCAGCAGTGAAGATGGCCAGCAATAATCAAACTAGCCAGTGACTTCAGCTTTGCTTGGGTTTCTTGGTGCCACACTCAGTCAAAATGCTGCCGTGATGTCCATGACGGTCACTCTCCCCTCACCCTCAACTTGCCTCTGAACTTCAGCTCTTTTCTTCATGTTTGGACCAAGGCTGTCATTGGGTCTGGAGCCAAATGATCCTGGTGAAACCCAAATTGCACATCGGAGAATAGTTTATTAGTGAGTAAGTGTCATTAGACAGCATTGTTGGCAACACCTTTCATCCCTTTTGCTTCTGATTGAGAGTAAACTGATGGAAACGGTAATTGGCTGAAATGGATTTGTCCTGCTTCTTGTGGACAGAGCATACCTGGGCAATTTTCCACTTTAGTTGGGTAGCCTCCAATAGCTGGACTGGAACAGCTTAAATAGAGGTGCAGCTTGTTCTCAACCACAGATCTTCACAGCAGCCAGGATGTATTCAGCCTTTGCTGTATTCAGTGCACTCAGCTGTTTCTTGATATCACGTGGAATGAATCAAAATTGAACCTCAGGAGGAGGCCGGGATGGATCATCCACTTAGCACTTCTGCCTGAAGGTGATTGCTTCAGCTTTGCCTTTTGCACTCAGGTGCTGGGCTCTGCGATTCTTGAGGATGTGGATGATTGTGGAGCCTCCATTTCCCATTGTATGTTTAATTGTCCACTACCATTCACGATATTGGCAGGACTGCAGATCTTTAACCAGATCCATTAGTTGGGGAATTGCTTAGCTCTAGTTATAGCATGCTGCTTCCTCTGTTTAGTCACGAATCATCTGGTCTGGATGGGATGCATCCTATGTTGCTGAAGGAAGCCAGGATGGAGATAATTTAAGCTCTAACCACAGCCTTTACTTTTCCTTGAATATTGGAGTGATGCCAGAGGACTGGAGGATTGAAAATGTTCAAAAAAGGAGAGGGCTGAACATCATTACAACTGACATCAGTCTGTCAGTGGTGCGAGAACTACTAGAGACAGTTGTCAAGAACAAAATTAATTCTCACTTAGAGAAGCATGTGTTTATAAGGGGCAGCCAATGTGGATATGTGAAAGGCAACACATGTCTTACTATCCTGATGGAGTTAGAAACATAAAAAAATTACGTCAGTGTGAGGCCATTTGGCCCATCGTGTCTATGCCTGCCGAAATTAATCCTACTTTCCATCTCTCAGTTCTTAACACTGTAGGTTACAGCACCTCAAGTGCATATCCAAGTGTTTTTCAAATGCAATCAGGGTGGTTGAGGCAGAAACCCTTTCTGGCAGTGAGTTCCAGACCTCCAGAACCCTCTAGGTGAAAAGATTTCTCCTCAACTCCCTTGTAATCATTCTGTCAATTACTTTAAGTCTATACCCCCCAGTTGAAAAAAACTGATAAAAAGGGGGAAAAATAGAATGAGAGCAAACTAACCAGGAATATCAAAACAGATTGTGAGAGCATTTACAAGTATACAAAAAGGGAGAGAGTAGCTAAAGTAAACATTGGTCCCTTGGAGGCAAAGACGGGAGAAATTATTATGGGGAATGAGGAAATGGCAGAGATGTTGAACAAATATTTAATGTCTGTCTTCACAGCAGAAGACATGAATAACAGAAATAAAGGGTAACCAAGGGGCTAATAAGAGTGAGGAACTTAAGGTAATTAATATCAGCAGAGAAAGTATTGGAGAAACTTAAGGGACTAACAGCCAATAAATCCCCATGACCTGATGGCCTACATCCAAGGGTTCTAAATGAGGTAGCTGTGGAGAAACTGGTTATGGTTTACTAAAATTCGCTAGATTCTGGAACGGTTCCAGTGAATTGCAAGTTAGAAAATGTAACTTCGCTATTCAAGAAAGGAGGGAGAGAGAAAACTGGGAACTACAGACCAGTTAGCCTGACATCAGTCATTGGAAAAGTGCTGGAATCTATTAATAAGGAAGTCTTAACAATGCACTTAGAAAATCATGGCATGATCAGACAAAGTCAACATGGGTTTACGAAAGGGAAATAGTGTTTGACAAATATATTAGAATTTTTTTGAGGATATACCGAGTAGGGTAGATAATGGGGAGCCAGTAGATGTAGCAAACTCTGATTTCCAAAAGGCGTTTGATAAGGTGCCACACAAAAGGTTAATACACACAATAAGGGCTCATGGAGTTAAGGGTAATATATTAGCATGGGTAGAGGATTGATTAACGGACTGGAACCAAAAGGTAGGGATAAATGGGGCATTTTCAAGTTGGCGTGCTGCAGCTAGTGGAGTGCCGCAAGGATCATTGCAGGACTTCAGCAATTTATAATCTACATTAATGACTTGGACAAAGAGACAGAATAATGTATCTGAGTTTGTTGGCGATACAAAACTAAGTGGAAATCTAAGCCATGAGGAGGACACAGAGGCTGCAAAGAGATATAGACAAATTAAGTGAGTGAGCAATCAGATGGCAGATAAAGTATAATGTGGGGAAGTGTGAAGTTATTCACTTTGGTAATAAGAATATAAAAGCAGAATTTTTTTTTTTAAAAAGGCTTGAAACTTTTAAATGTTGCTGTTCAGAGAGACTTGGGTGTACTCGCACAAGGAACACAGAAAATTAGTGTGCAGGCACAGCAAGCAATTAGGAAGGCAAATGGCATGTTGGCCTTTGTTGCGAGGGGATTGCAGTACAAGAATAAGGAAGTCTTGCTACAATTGTACAGAGCTTTGGTGAGACCACACCTGGAGTACTTTGTGCAATATTGGCTTCCATATCTAAGGAAGGATATACTTGCCTTGGAGGCAGCACAGAGGAAGTTCACTGGATTGGTTCCTAGGCTGAGAGTGTTGCCTGATGAAGCTGAGTAAATTGGGCCGATACTGTCTGGAATTTAGAAGAATGAGAGGTGATCTCATAAAGACAAGATTCTGAGGGGGCTTGACAGGATAGACAAAGAGGTTGTTTCCCCTGGCTGGGGAACCTAGAACACTGGCACCGTCTCGACCTTGGGATTTTCCTTTATCTTGCCCGCCAGTGTTTTTTCATGTCTCCTCTTCACTCTCCTAATTACTTTTTTAAGTTGCCCCCTACACTTTCTATACCCTTCTAGTGCCTCTGCTGTTTTTAGCACTCTGAATCTGCCATAAGCCTCCTTTTTTTTTTTTCCTGATCCAATCCTCGATATCCCTTGACATAGAACATAGAACATAGAAAAATACAGCACAGAACAGGCCCTTGGGTTCCCTGGACTTGTTGGTCCTACCCTTCACCTTAACAGGAATATGTTGGCTCTGAACTCTCACTATTTCCCCTTTGAATGACTCCCACTGGTCTGATGTAGACTTTCCTACAAGTAGCTGCTCCCAGTCCACTTTGGCCAGATCCTGTTGTATCATATTGAATCTGCCTTCCCCCAATTCAGTACCTTTTATTTCTGGTCCATCTTTGTCCTTTTCCTTAACTACCTTAAACCTTAGAGTTGTTGTCACTATCCCCGAAATGCTCCCCCACTGACACTTCTACCACTTGTCCAGCTTCATTCCTTTGGATTAGGTCCAGTACTGTCCCTTCTCTTGTAGAACTTTCTATAGAACTGGCTCAAAAAGCTCTCCTGTATGCATTTTAAGAATTCTGCCCGCTTTAAGCCTTTTGCACTAAGACTATCCCTGTTGATATTAGGGAAGTTGAAATCCCCTACTATTATTATCCTATTATTTTTACATCTCTGAGATTTGCCTACTTATCTGCTCCTCTATCTCTCCCTGACTGGAGGTCTGTAGTACCCTCCCAGTCAAGTGATTGCCCCCTTTTTTGTTTATCACTTCTACCCATATGGCCTCATTTGAGGAACCTTCAAAGATATCATCCCTCCTTACTGCAGTAATTGACTCCTTGATCAACAGTGCAATGCCACCTCCTCTTTTACTCCCTCCCCTGGAATATTGAGCTGCCAGTCCTGCCCCTCCCTCAACCATGTCTCTGTGATATCAATAATATAATTCCATGTGCTAATTATCGCCCTCAATTCATCTGCCTTACTAATAAGACTCCTTGCATTAAACTAGATGCAATCCAACCTTGCATTTTTCACTTGTGCCGTAACAGGTCTAAATTTGCTCTGCCTTCCAGACTGACTCAGTTTCTCTTTTATATTTGACTGTACTCACCCCCTACTGTACCTCCACTCTGTATCCCATCCCCCTGCCAAATTAGTTTAACCACCACCACCCCCAACAGCACTAGCAAACCTCCCAGCAAGGATGTTAGTCCCGTCCCGGTTCAGGTGCAACCCTTCCAACTTGCACAGGTCCCACCTTTGCCAGAAACAGACCCAGTGATCCAGGAAACTAAAGCCCTCCCTCCTGCACCATCTCCTCAGCCACGCATTCATCTGCTTTATCCTCCTATTCCGATACTCACGAGCACATGGCACCGGGAGTAATTCAGAGATTACAAACTTTGAGGTTCCGCTTTTTAATCTGCTCCCTAAATTCTTATTGCAGGACCTTATTTCTCTTTCTACCTATGGTAGCAATGTGTACCATGACCTCTGACTGTTCACCCTCCTCCTTCAGAATGTCCTGCAGCCGCTCCGTGACATCCTTGACTCTAGCACCAGGGAGGCAATATACCATCCTGAAGTCACGTTTGCGGCCACAGAAACACCCTTATGATAGAATCCCCCATCGCTATAGCTTCCCCCATTCCTTTTCCTCCCCTCCTGTGCAGCTGAGCCACCCATGGTGCCACAGACTTAGCTTCTCAGGGAATGCAGCAAGAGCCATCTCCCCCAACAGTATCTAAAGTGGAAAATCTGTTAAACTTTCCGGCTGTGCAAGAAATCTTTCTTCGCTTGTACATGCAACAAAGTTGAAATATGTTTTATCAAATGAGCCACTTTTGACACATTGAACAGTGGTTGAAGTGTTTTTGCATCAGTCTTCTAGTAAAAGATTTTCAGCATATGCTTTTCTGCAGTCCTGTTTTTTCATTTCCATTAACAAATGCTCTCAAACAAAATTTGATTGTATTGGACCTGATTGAAATGACCAGTTGGATGAAGTCTGCTTGTGGTTGAGGTAATTATTGTGAAATCTGTGCTGTTTTAGAAGGCACTTTTTGTGATCTTGGTTTTATTGTAGCTACTTCAAAATTTTTTTTGAACCTGTTTTAATATTCCGGGTGCTGCAACTTGGGTCACGACTGACCTGATTTGCAGCAGCATGAACTCACTAGAAACAGAATGAACTGCAGCAAATTGGCAGATCGTTCCTATCTTTCAAATAATGGGGAGTTTGACTCGCAAAACTGAAGAGAAAAGAAAATACTTGTCTTGTAGCTTCTACATGGGTTAGCTAAAATTGAAGCCCATGGAATTGAAGGTAAATTATTGACGTTATTAAGAAATTGGCTGAGTAGCAGGAGATCATCATCTTCTTTGGCCTTCTTATCTCGAGAGACAATGGGTAAGCGCCTGGAGGTGGTCAGTGGTGTGTGGAGCAGCGCCTGGAGTGGCTATAAAGGTCAATTTTAGAGTGACAGGCTCTTCCACAGGTGCTGCAGAAAAATTTGTTTGTCGGGGCTGTTACACAGTTGGCTCTCCTCTTGCGCTTTTGTCTTTTATCCTGCCAACTGCTAAGTCTCTTCGACTCGCCACACTTTAGCCCCACCTTTATGGCTGCCCGCCAGCTCTGGCGAACGCTGGCAACTGACTCCCACGACTTGTGATCAATGTTACAGGATTTCATGTCGCGTTTGCAGATGTCTTTAAAGCGGAGACATGGACGGCTGTTGGGTCTGATACCAGTGGCGAGCTCGGTGTACAATGTGTCTTTGGGAATCCTGCCATCTTCCACGCGGCTCACATGGCCAAGG
The DNA here is from genome assembly GCF_036365525.1 of Heterodontus francisci. Classification (NCBI taxonomy): domain Eukaryota; kingdom Metazoa; phylum Chordata; class Chondrichthyes; order Heterodontiformes; family Heterodontidae; genus Heterodontus; species Heterodontus francisci. The sequence continues at coordinate 52,311,944 of NC_090378.1, forward strand.
CATCTCAAGCGCAGCTGACTCAGTAGTGTGTATAAGCTGGGGATGTTGGCCGCCTCGAGGACTTCTGTGTTGGAGATCTGGTCCTGCCACCTGATGCCAAGTATTCTCCGGGGACAGCGAAGATGGAATGAATTGAGACGTCGCTCTTGGCTGACATACGTTGTCCAGGCTTCGCTGCCATAGAGCAAGGTACTGAGGACACAGGCTTGATACACTCGGACTTTTGTGTTCCGTGTCAGTGCGCCATTTTCCCACACTCTCTTGGCCAGTCTGGACATAGCAGAGGAAGCCTTTCCCATGCGCTTGTTGATTTCTGCATCGAGAGACAGGTTACTGGTGATAGTTGAGTCTAGGTAGGTGAACTCTTGAACCACTTCCAGAGCGTGGTCGCCAATATTGATGGGTGGAGCATTTCTGACGTCCTGCCCCATGTTCGTTTTCTTGAGGCTGATGGTTAGGCCAAATTCATTGCAGGCAGCCGCAAACCTGTCGATGAGGCTCTGCAGGCACTCTTCAGTGTGAGATGTTAAAGCAGCATCGTCAGCAAAGAGGAGTTCCCTGATGAGGACTTTCCGTACTTTGGACTTCGCTCTTAGACGGGCAAGGTTGAACAACCTGCCACCTGATCTTGTGAGGAGGAAAATTCCTTCTTCAGAAGACTTGAACGCATGTGAAAGCAGCCGGGAGAAGAAAATCCCAAAAAGTGTGGGTGCGAGAACACAGCCCTGTTTCACGCCACTCAGGATAGGAAAGGAGTCTGATGAGGTGCCGCCATGTTGACTTGTGCCTTTTCATATTGTCATGGAATGAGGTGGTGATACTTAGTAGCTTTGGTGGGCATCCAATCTTTTCTAGTAGTCTGAAGAGACCACGTCTGCTGTCGAGGTCAAAGGCTTTGGTGAGATCAATGAAAGCAATGTAGAGGGGCATCTGTTGCTCGCGGCATTTCTCCTGTATCTGACGAAGGGAGAACAGCATGTCAACGATTGATCTTTCTGCACGAAAGCCACACTGTGCCTCAGGGTAGATGCGCTCGGCCAGCTTCTGGAGCCTGTTTAAAGCGACTCGAGCGAAGACTTTCCCCACTATGCTGAGCAGGGAGATTCCACGGTAGTTGTTGTAGTCACCGCGGTCACCTTTTGTTTTTATAGAGGGTGATGATATTGGCATCGCGCATGTCCTGAGGTATGCTCCCTCGTCCCAGCACAGGCATAGCAGTTCATGTAGTGCTGAGAGTATAGCAGGCTTGGCACTCTTGATTATTTCAGGGGTAATGCTGTCCTTCCCAGGGGCTTTTCCGCTGGCTAGCGAATCAATGGCATCGCTGAGTTCCGATTTGGTTGGCTGTATGTCCAGCTCATCCATGACTGGTAGAGGCTGGGCTGCATTGAGAGCAGTCTCAGTGACAACATTCTCCCTGGAGTACAGTTCTAGGTAGTGCTGAACCCAGCGGTCCATTTGTTTGCGTTGGTCAGTGATTTATTTCCCCTGATTTAGATTTGAGGGGGGGTGATCTTCTTGATGGTTGGCCCAAAAGCTCTGATAATGCCATCATACATTCCTCTGATGTTTCCGGTGTCTGAGGCCAGCTGAATATGACTGCATAGGTGTTGCCAGTAGTGATTTGCGCAGCGCCTGACTGTTCTTTGTGCAGTGCTTCTGGCTGCTTTAAGTGCTACGGATGTTAACTCGCTGGGGGCTTTCTTGTAGTTCAACAGTGCAATGCGCTTAGCGGCTATGACAGGTTCCAGCTCTTCATTATTAGATTGAAACCAGTCTGCATTTCTCTTCACACTTTTGCCGTAGGTGGTCAAAGCTGACTCCTGGATTGCGTCTCTGATGTGGGCCCACTTGGTCTCCGCATCCCCTGTGGGTGTGTTTTGAAGGGCTGTTACAAGTGAATTTAGAAATTTTTGTAACAGCTGTGGGTGAGAAATTCTGCTCGTGTTGATGCGCGGGTGGCCCTTCTGCTTGAAATGATGCAACTTCTTTGGTCTGAGTCTAACCTTGCTGCACACCAGGGAGTGGTCGGTGTCGCAGTCTGCACTGTGGAAGCTGCGTGTGATTTGAACACTGTTTAAGGAGGCTCGCCTTGTGACTATGAGGTCTAGCTGGTGCCAACGACGCGATCTTGGGTGCCTCCATGAAACCTGGTGACGGTTTAGTGTGAAAGAATGAGTTGGTGATGCAGAGGTTATGATAGGTATACAACTCAAGCAGTCTCTGCCCATTCTCATTCATCCTTCCAACGCCATAGCGCCCAAGGCAGGAGGGCCATGAGTCATGGTCGGCCCCAACCCTGGCATTGAAGTCCCCCATCAGGAACAGGTGTTCGGTGTTGGGGATGCTGCTAATGTTATGGAGTTGCTCGTAGAACTGGTCTTTAGCTTCAGGTGGGGAGCAGAGTGTTGGAGCATAGATGCTGAGTAGGTGTACTGGACCAGAGGTGGTGAGCAGTCGGATGGACAATATGCATTCCGAGCCATTTGAGGGAGGCTCTATCATGCTGAGCAAGGAGTTTCTGATGACGAAGCCCACTCCATGCTGTCTTGGTTCTTCAGGATCCCTGCCCTGCCAGAAGAAGGTGTAGTCTTGCTCTGCTGGATATCCACTCGCGGGGAGGCGTGTCTCCTGAAGTGCTGCAATGTCGACATTGAGTCTACTGAGCTCGTTGTTAATGATGGCGGTTTTCCGAGAATCGTTGATTTGTGTAAGGTCTTCCGACAGACCAGGGCACACAGTTTTGACGTTCTAGCTTGCAAAGCAAAGGGCTGGTACCGTCTTTCCTTTTTTCATGTTTGGTGTTGCAGTCCACTTTTCGGGCAATGACCCTGAGCTCCAAGCACCCATTGAAGCAGGTGGACTGTGGCGGGACAGAACCTTATTGACCGGGGGCTGCCCGGTTTGAGGCGGGCGGTAGCTGTCCAGTGAGGTGCGATGACCTCTCCCACCGACCAAAGGCAACCCGTGGCGCCCAATCCCTACGCCAATTTAGCTGGACTTATAACCCGTAACTGCTGCCTTCCGTGTTGTTTCAGTCGCTGTGAGGCGACTATGGAGTGACCTCTCCATGGCGCATGCCTGGGCGAATGTATGGAGGTTGAGAGTTGCCCAATCGTCAAAACCCCCCTCTCGGCCTTTCTGGTGGGGTCCAAAGGAGTGCAGAGCACGACGTTTGGCACCGGTATGGCTGCGGGAACTGCCGGAAACATGCCAAAGGTGACACATGACTGCCTACGGGGTTCCGCACCGGATTTTCTGTTGGGGTTTACTCCCTTAGCCTTGGTCTCTCCCGAGACGCCCGCAAGGCAGTGGGGTTGTTAGGGCCCCTACACAGGTGTGGGATGATGCCGGTGGGAGGAGGGGATGCGAAGGGGAGGGGTGGAGGGAAGGGGGTGCGCGGAGGAGCTGGGAAGGGGGTGGGGGGGTGCAGGGGAAGGTGGTGCAGGGGGAAGATGGTGCGAGGGGGGTGCTGGGAAGAGGTTGTGAGGGGGGAGGTTGAGCTGAGAGAGTGGAGCTGGGAAGTGGGGGGGAAAAGGGGTGCAGGTAATGAGCCATTTCCTCAGTTCCCACCATCGACTCCTGGAAATCTCGTCCGCGTACTTTGGGAAGTGAGCGAGATCCTCGTGCGCCGGTACCAGCATTGCCGACAGTGCGCTGCAGTTGCTCTCCGAGCCATCTCCCACGGGCGCTTTGAAGTTGCGGCCGAGGAGCCGTTCGTGGCTTTTTGGGTGTTCGGGGCACCTTTTCGCAAGGCCTCCCGAGGGTCCCGCTGCTCCTTCTCTTCAATGGACTTACCGCACACCGTGGCTGCGGACACTCTGGACGGTGAAGACAGCAGGATCGGAGATCAAAGTATCACCAGCTGTACTTTTCAAATTGGCTGAGTAGCAGGAGATGGAGTATATATAATGGACAGGTACTGTAATTGGCAAGACGTGATTAGTGGTCTCCCGCAAGGATCTGTGTTGGGGCCTCAACTATGCAGCACATTTATTAATGACTTGGATGATGGGATCGAAAACCACATATCCAAATTTGTCGATGGCGCAAAGATAAGCAACATTGTAAGCAACGTAGATGGAAGCATTAAATTACTAAGAGATATTAATAGATTAAGTGAATGGGCAATACTGTGGCAAATGTGAAGTCATCACTTTGGACCTCAAAAGAATAGAACACCGAGTACTTTCTCAATGCTGGAAAGCTAAAACCAGTGGAGATGCAAGACGACAAAAATAAAGTACTGCAGATGCTGGAAATCTGAAATAAAGACAAAATGCTGCAAATACTCAGCCGGTCTGGCAGCATCTGTGGAGAGAGAAACAGAGTTTACGTTTCAGGTCGCTGACCTTTCATCAGAACTGAAAAGTTAGAGATGATGTAGGTTTTAAGACGGTGAAAGGGGGGAGGGTGGAAAAAAGAACGAGTGAAGGTCGATGTTCGGGTGGAAGGCAGGAGAGATTAAATGACTAATTCTTGATCAATTGTTAAGTTTAAACCTGAGATTGGTAGCTTTCTGTTATCCGAAGGCAAAGGCAGGGATAAGGAGTTGGGCCGCAGATTAGCCATGATCTCATTGAATGGCGAAACAGGCTTGAGAGGCTAAATGGCCTGCACCCATACCTATGTTCCTACTTGCATCTTCCTCATTGTACTCCTTCATTTGGATAATGGCAAAAGTTGTTCACTTTGTTATTTTGTTGTTCAAAAACAAGTACTTTAAGATTAGAAAAAAGAGAAATTTCAAATGAATCCAAAAGTCTTTGTATTGCTATTTTACAACCAGAACAAAGATGTCTAAATTGCAGCTTATGCACCTACTGCATCTTTTGAAGCCAAGGCAATGCAGACCCATTTATACTTCTATTTCCTACTTGGTTATCTCCAGTTCAAATTTTGTAGGTGTGGAGGTTGAGAAAGGGCTGTTCATTAAAACAGCAACATTTTAGTATTAGCAATTTAATGTGTATGGAAATTAAATAGGAACACACATTTTACATTTTTAAAATTCATTCATGGTTTTTGGGCATCACTGGCTCCTGAAACGTTAACTCTGCTTCTCTTTCCACAGATACTGCCAGACCTGCTAATTATTTCCAGCACTTTGTTTTTATTTCAGATTCCCAGCATCGCAGTACTTTGCTTATAAATTACCCAAACATAATTGCCCTTGAGAAGGTGCTGGTGAGCTGTCTTCTTGAACCACTGCAGTCCATGTGGCGTAGACATACCCACAGTGCTGTTGGGAAGGGAGTTCTGTGATTTTGTCCCAATGACAGTGAAGGAACGGCAATGTAGTTCTAAGTCAGGATGGTGTGAGACTTGGAGGGGAACTTGCAAGTGATGGTGTTCCATGCTTCTGCTGCCCTTGTGGTAGAGTTCGTGGGTTTGTAAGGTGCTGTCGAAGGAGCCTTGGCGAGTTCCTGCAGTGCATTTTGTAGATTATACACACTGCTGCCACTGTTTGTCGGTGATGGAGGGAGTGAATGTTGAAGGTGGTGGATGGGGTGCCAATCAAGTGAGCTGCTTTGTCCTGGATGGTGTCGAGCTTCTTGAGTGTTGTTGGAACTGCACTCATCCAGGCAAGTGGAGAGTATTCCATCATGCTCCTGACTAGTGCCTCGGGCTGATGGTGGACAGGCTTTGGGGAGTCAGGAGGCAAGTTACTTGCTGCAGAATGCCCAGCATCTGACCTGCTCTTGTAGCACAGTAATTGTATGGCTGGTTGGTAAGTTTCTAGTCAATGCTAACTCCCAGGATATTGATCTTGGGGGATTCAGTGATGGTAATGCTGTTGAATGTCGAGGGGAGATGATTAGATTGTCTCTTGTTGGAGATGGTCGTTTCCTTGCTCTTCTGTGGCATGAGGGCCATTTATCAATGTCCTTGGGGGTGCTTTTGCTAACACTGTTGGGGAGGGTTTAAACTAATGTGGCAGGGGGATGGGAACCAAATGAGGTCAGTGGACAGTAAGGAGGTAGTAACTAAAGCCTGTAAGGAACTAGATAATGAAGTCATCGTGACTAAGGGAAAGAGTAGGCAGGGAGCAGATGATGAATGCAAAGGGACTGGTGGTCTGAGATGCATTTGTTTTAATGCAAGAAGTGTAGTAGGTAAGGCAGATGAACTTAGGGCTTGGATTAGTACCTGGGAGTATGATATTGCTATTACTGAGACTTGGTTGAGGGAAGGGCATGATTGGCAACTAAATATCCCAGGATATCGATGCTTCAGGCGGAATAGAGAGGGAGGTAAAAGGGGTGGAGGAGTTGCATTACTGGTCAAAGAGGATATCACAGCTGTGCTGAAGGAGGGCGCTATGGAGGACTCGAGCAGTGAGGCAATATGGGCAGAACTCAAATAGGAAGGGTGCAGTAACAATGTTGGGGCTGGACTACAGGCCTCCCAACAGCGAGCGTGAGATATAGGTACAAATATGTAAACAGATTATGGAAAGATGTAGGAGCAACAGGGTGGTGGTGATAGGAGATTTTAATTTTCCCAACATTGACTGGGATTCACTTAGTGTTAGAGGTCTAGATGGAGCAGAATTTGTAAGGAGCATCCAGGAGGGTTTTCTAGAGCAGTATGTAAATAGTCCAACTCGGGAAGGGGCCATACTGGACCTGGTGTTGGGGAATGAGCCCGGCCAGGTGGTTGAAGTTTCAGTAGGGGACTACTTTGGGAATAGTGATCACAATTCCGTAAGTTTTAGAATACTCATGGACAAAGACAAGAGTGGTCCTAAAGGAAGAGTGCTAAATTGGGGGAAGGCCAACGATACCAAAATTCGGCAGGAGCTGGGGAATGTAGATTGGGAGCAGCTTTTTGAAGATAAATCCACATTTGATATGTGGGAGGCTTTGAAAGAGAGGTTGATTAGCGTGCAGGAGAGACATTTTCCTGTGAAAATGAGGGATAGAAATGGCAAGATTAGGGAACCATGGATGACAGGTGAAATTGTGAAACTAGCTAAGAGGAAAAAGGGAGCATACGTAAGGTCTAGGCGGCTGAAGAAAGACGAAGCTTTGGAAGAATATCGGGAATGTAGGACCAATCTGAAACGAGGAATTAAGAGGGCTAAAAGGGGTCATGAAATATCTTTAGCAAACTGGGTTAAGGAAAATCCCAAAGCCTTTTATTCATATATAAGGAGCATGAGGGTAACTAGAGAAAGGATTGGCCCACTCAAGGACAAAGGAGGAAAGTTATGCGTGGAGTCAGAGAAAATGGGTGAGATTCTAAACGAGTACTTTGCATCGGTATTCACCGAGGAGAGGGACATGACGGATGTTGAGGTTAGGGACAGATGTTTTATTACTCTAGGTCAAGTCGGCATAAGGAGGGAGGAAGTGTTGGGTATTCTAAAAGGCATCAAGGTGGACAAGTCCCCAGGTCCGGATGGGATCTATCCCAGGTTACTGAGGGAAGCGAGAGACGAAATAGCTGGGGCCTTAACAGATATCGTTGCAGCATCCTTAAACACGGGTGAGGTCCCGGAGGACTGGAGAATTGCTAATGTCCCCTTGTTTAAGAAGGGTAGCAGGGAAAATCCAGGTAATTATAGACCGGTGAGCCTGACGTCAGTGGTAGGGAAGCTGCTGGAGAAGATACTGAGGGATAGGATCTATTCCCATTTGGAAGAAAATGGGCTTATCAGTGATAGGCAACATGGTTTTGTGCAGGGAAGGTCATGTCTTACCAACTTAATAGAATTCTTTGAGGAAGTGACAAAGTTGATTGATGAGGGAAGGGCTGTAGATGTCATATACATGGACTTCAGTAAGGCGTTTGATAAGGTTCCCCATGGTAGGCTGATGGAGAAAGTGAAGTCGCATGGGGTCCAGGGTGTACTAGCTAGATGGATAAAGAACTGGCTGGGCAACAGGAGACAGAGAGTAGCAGTGGAAGGGAATTTCTCAAAATGGAGACGTGTGACCAGTGGTGTTCCACAGGGATCTGTGCTGGGACCACTGTTTGTGATATACATAAATGATTTGGAGGAAAGTATAGGTGGTCTGATTAGCAAGTTTGCAGACGACACTAAGATTGGTGGAGTAGCAGATAGTGAAGGGGACTGTCAGAGAATACAGCAGAATATAGATAGATTGGAGAGTTGGGCAGAGAAATGGCAGATAGAGTTCAATCAGGGCAAATGCGAGGTGATGCATTTTGGAAGATCCAATTCAAGAGTGAATTATACAGTAAATGGGAAAAGTTCCTGGGGAAAATTGGTGTACAGAGAGATTTGGATGTTCAGGTCCATTGTTCCCTGAAGGTGGCAACGCAGGTCAATAGAGTGGTCAAGAAGGCATACGGCATGCTTTCCTTCATCGGACGGGGTATTGAGTACAAGAATTGGCAGGTCATGTTACAGTTGTATAAGACTTTGGTTCGGCCACATTTGGAATACTGCGTGCAGTTCTGGTCGCCACATTACCAAAAGGATGTAGATGCTTTGGAGAGGGTGCAGAGGAGGTTCACCAGGATGTTGCCTGGTATGGAGGGCGCTAGCTATGAAGAGTGGTTGAGTAGATTAGGATTATTTTCATTAGAAAGACGGAGGTTGAGGGGGGACCTGATTGAGATGTACAAAATCATGAGAGGTATAGACAGGGTGGATAGCAAGAAGCTTTTTCCCAGAGTGGGGGATTCAATTACTAGAGGACACGAGTTCAAAGTGAGAGGGGAAAAGTTTAGGGGGGATATGCGTGGAAAGTTCTTTACGCAGAGGGTGGTGGGTGCCTGGAACGCGTTGCCAGCGGAGGTGGTAGACGCTGGCACGATAGTGTCTTTTTAAGATGTATCTAGACAGATACATGAATGGACAGGAAGCCAAGAGATACAGACCCTTAGAAAATAGGCGACAGGTTTAGATAGAGGATCTGGATCGGCGCAGGCTTGTTGGGCCGAAGGGCCTGTTCCTGTGCTGTAATTTTCTTTGTTCTTTGTTCTTCTTTGTATCAGCCCAAGCCTGAATGTTGTCCAGGTCTGGCTGTTGCAGTTTTTTTTTTTAACTTGCCCCACAGAATTTGAACAGAAAGCTCCGAGATTGAGAACTTCTCCTGTCTGCTCCCAACTCTTTCTCACTAGCTTTGGAATCTGTTGAAGACGCATGAATCCCAAGAGAGAAAAGTCTCCTACAGCGAATAAGGTTTAAGAAGAATACTGGGCCCCAACGAAAAGCAAGAATTACCTATGAGAAAGGACTCTACAGTGAGCTCGAAGCACAGTAACCAGAAACTCTTCAGATATTGCCTCAAACCTCTCCACTTTATTTGTCTTCTCTTATCTGTCCCTATCTACATGTGTATCATTTATGCATGTGAGTGTAGGTGCGTCATGTATCTGTGTGCGTTAACCAAATTAGAGTTTAAGTTTTAAAATAAATTTCACTTTCCTTCTTTAAGAAAGCCTGTTTCTGCTGGTTTCTTTGCCTTATACTTGGAAAGTGGTGAACAAGGATTCACCAAGGGGAAGCTCAAAACACCGTGTTTAAAAATAAAACCCTATTACAGTAAGAACAGGTGAAGGCTGAATGGGACCCCGAGACACCTTTCTCACCTGGTCGTAACAGAAATTTGGGTGCTAGCATCCGGAATGTTACCCACAGATAAACGAGAGAAATTGGAAGTTGGGAACAATTTGGCTTCCTATCAAAAAAGAGCAAGATTAATACACGTTTTCTTGTGCTTATGTGTGATTGAATACTAACATGTTTGCAACTGAAGCTAGCAGCTCTCCAAGCCAGGGGGAAGTAACTTGGAATAAGTTAAAAGCACTGTCTATGGAGGAGTTGAGGACAGTGGCTGAGCAATGTGGGATTACTGTACATGGCAAGGCTAGGAAGTCTGAACTCCTAAGGCTAGTGGTCAACCATTTTTCCTTTTAATCTGAAGAAGCGGAAGCAGACCCATACAAGGTACTGCTAGCAAAGGTACAACTGGAACAGAGGAAACTTGAATTTGAGGAGATGGAGAAAGAGCGAACCTTCCAGAAGGATCATGAAGAAAATGAAAGGCAGGAGTGAGAGAGAGAAAGAAGCTTCCTGAAAGAATGTAAAGAGTGTTCAAGTGGCTTGAGTTAACTAGGGGGCGACAGAGTAACCCCAGTGAAAGCATGGCCAATATGGAGGAGCATAATTCAGGGCTGGGTACAAAATTGTTAAAACTAATTCCAAAATTCAATGAGGGAGATGTGGAGGCATTTTTTGTGTCTTTTGAGAAACGGACAAGGCAGCTAAAATGGCCAACTGAGACCTGGTCTCATTTACTGCAAAGCAAGCTAACTGGAAAAGCCCATGAAGTTTATTCCCCTGTTGTCAGATGAGAGTTCATCAAATTAGGAACTGACCAAAAATGCTATCCTCGGGGTATATGAATTGGTACCCGAAGCCTATTGCCAAAAGTTTAGAACCCTCAAAAAGCAAGCTAATCAAACTTATCTGGCGTTTGAAAGAAGTAAACGCTGACTTTTGATCAGTGGCTGAGGGCTCTTAAAGTACAGCTCAGCTATGAGCATCTCAGGGAAGTAGTTCTGTTGGAGGAATTTAAAAACACATTTCCACACTCAATAAAGACCCATGTAGAGGAGCAGCAGGTTCAGGGAGCCCAGCAAGCGGCTGTTCTGGCCGATGAGTTTGCTTTAATTTCTAAGTCGGTTTCCTTGGGAGAACCTTTCCTAATCACCCCCACAGATCCGAAAAGGACAAAGGGTGGGAAGGTGATATCTGCCCAAGCAGTCCTGGGAGAGAAAGAAAAGCAGGAGACACGGGGGTCCTCCTCTAGCCAAAAAGGAAGGCGTGGTGAGCAAGAGTGAGACCCAGAGACCTGTGTGTTTCCATTCTAATAAAGCAGGGCATTTAAAAGCTGACTGCTGGAATCTAAAGGAAAAACGGGTAGGGTTAATCAGGGCACACTTGCTCAGTGAAGACAAGACCCTGATGGAAAGCACAGTAGAACAAGCTGTGGCTTTAACTGCAGTAAGAGTGCAACCCAGGAAGCTTACAACAGCCAGTGCAGGGAAAGCTAATAGGATTCCTGAAGGCTATCAGGGTTTTGTGTTTGAAGGGAAAGTAACCCCATACCCCTCGAGTGGGGCAAGCAAGCCCACAGTAATTCTCAGGGGCACGGCCCACTGGATCCTTTTTACTGGGAAAAGGCCTAACCTTTTCCCCAGAGAGTGCAATGAAACCAAAATGGTGGTGAATTGTATTAGAGGGCAGTGTATGCCTGTACCTGTACACCAAGACACCTGGAGTGCGACCTAGTTTCGGGACTGGTGACCGTGGGGATTGTCCCTAGTTTGCTTGTGGATGGGGTTGAATTGTTCCTAGGTAATGATCTGGCGGGGGTAAAGGTTGTAGCACCCCCAGTAGTGAAAGAAAGACCGCAGGAGGTCTGAGACGGCAGTGGCAGGAGATAGTTCCCTGTAGTTTCCTTGAATGTGTAGTGGATCAGGCCGTGATCAAACCAACTCCCCCAGAGGAGGCTGCATTGGCACTGTAGACAGATGACCCATGAGGTCTGCCTTTCTGAGACTTTCTTTGGAAAGTTAGGAGACCCAGGGAATGAATTAAATGGACTTTCCTTAGCTGAGGCGCAGCGAGCTGACCCAGTATTGAGAGAGTTAACACAGGCTGCCCAGTCTGAAAGTGAAGCATAGGGAGTCCCTGATTGCTACTATTTAAAGAATGAGGTGCTGATGAGGAAATGGAGTTCTCCTCACAGACCTGGGAGCAAGGAGTTGGCAGTAGTTCACCAGTTAGTGGTGCCACAGAGGTACCAGGAAAAAATATTAAGGGGCCCAAAAGACTACAGTGGCTGTACATGCTGGTATACGAAAGACTAAAGCTCGCATAAGACAGCAGTTTGACTGGCCAAGACTTCACAAAGATGTGGTGGAGTACTGCAGGAGTTGCCACATGTGCCAGGTTGAGGGGAAATCCCAAACTACGGTGAAACCTCCACCCCTAAATCCTGTGCCAGTGTTAGAAGGACCCTCTAGCAGAGAGCTGGTGAACTGTAAGGGACCCCCGCCGAGAACAAAAGGGGACAGGCAGGTGCACAGCTGGCAAAAATTTAGAAAGAAGGAGGAAATGTGACCAAGGGCAGGTTAAAAGAAGTCCGGGAGGAATCCCGGATGAAAACTCTTACTGTCCGGTCAGCCAACCCCAGAAAATGTGAAAAGTTAGAGCCCACATCCTCATATGTAAATGCAGACATTAGAAGCACCCCACCAGAGTTGCTAACAGCATTTACAGGATCCTGCAGAGACAATGAGACACCTCTAAGGGGCACAGAAACAGTGAGGATGATGCCTCACCTAGTCGAAGTGCCACAGGAGCGTGCAGTCAAGTCTGCACAAATACCCTGCTGGCAGGGGTGTCCGAGAGAACAAAGGGGAGATTAACAAAGAATCCTCCCCCACAATCAGAGAAAAGGTAATCACCTATCCTCTGAAGTCAAAAGCCTTTGCAGGACTTGACAAAGCACTGAAAGAGAGTTCAGGATAGACCAGCCCACCACTGACTCTCCTGGGGAAAAAAAGCTTCCCCAAAGCACCATATGGCGACTGGGATGCCAAAGAAGGGGAAGTTAAAGCAGCCCTGGCACCCAGGAAAGACCATTTTAATTAGCTTTAAGAGTTATGAATGAATGGAAACTAATGAGAGAAATGCATGGTTTTTCTTTCTGTATCTTTTATTTCTCTCAAACCTTTTAATGAAATGCACTGTTTTTCAAATTGCATTTCATTCCCCTGGGTGTGGAGGTGCCATGCAGGGCTCCACCCGTCAAGAATGAGGCACATTAATTTCGCCACATGAACATTTATTTTTATAAACTGTTAATGGAATAAAGAAAGAACTTGCTTTTTAAAAGAAAGCAACACCAGACCCTTGACTGGAAATATATTTGCATATTTACAGACAGTGCTTAAAAGGGACAGAAGAGCATTCTCTGATGCATTCAGTCCACAATGGACTTTTGATTACTAGACGTTGAAGGTGGAGGAGCTAGCATTCCAGGTTGACTGCAAAGGTGGCCGAATACACAGACGTGGTCAGACCCGTTTAATCACATGACTAACTGTTGAAGTTTTTCTTTGAACTTGCCACAGAGAATTTGAACTCCGAAAGCTGTTTGTTCCTGGAATGAAAAGACCTCTCGTGGCTGGCTTGCTGCAGCCTCTCCTGTCTGCTCTCATATTTCTCTCTCCAGCTTCAATGGATTTTGAAGACATAACCCCAAGAGAGAAAAGTCTCCTACAGTGAACAAGGTTTAAGAATAATACTGGGCCCCAACGTAAAGTAAAGGGCAAGAATTATAGCTGGGGGAAAGGAAATTATGATGCGATTAGGCAAGATTTAGGATGCGTCGGATGGGGAAGGAAACTGCAGGGGATGGGCACAATCGAAATGTGGAGCTTATTCAAGGAGCAGCTACTGCGTGTCCTTGATAAGTATGTACCTGTCAGGCAGAGAGGAAGTTGTCGAGCGAGGGTGCCGTGGTTTACTAAAGGAGTTGAAGCGCTTGTCAAGAGGAAGAAGAAGGCTTATGTTAGGATGAGACGTGAAGGCTCAGTTAGGGTGCTTGAGAGTTACAAGCTAGCCAGGAAGGATCTAAAGGGAGAGCTAAGAAGAGCGAGGAGAGGACACGAGAATTCATTGGCGGATAGGATCAAGGAAAACCCTAAGGCTTTCCATAGGTATATCAGGAATAAAAGAATGACTATAGTTAGATTAGGGCCAATCAAGGATAGTAGTGGGAAGTTGTGTGTGGAATCAGAGGAGATAGGGGAAGCGTTAAATGAATATTTTTCGTCAGTATTTACAGTAGAGAAAGAAAATGTTGTCGAGGAGAATACTGAGATACAGACTACTAGGCTAGATGGGATTGAGGTTCACAAGGAGGAGGTGTTAGCAATTTTGGAAAGTGTGAAAATAGATAAGTCCCCTGGGCCAGATGGGATTTATCCGAGGATTCTCTGGGAAGCCAGGGAGGAGATTGCAGAGCCTTTGTCCTTGATCTTTATGTCGTCATTGTCGACAGGAATAGTGCCGGAAGACTGGAGGATAGCAAATGTTGTCCCCTTGTTCAAGAAGGGGAGTAGAGACAGCCCTGGTAATTATAGACCTGTGAGCCTTACTTCGGTTGTGGGTAAAATGTTGGAAAAGGTTATAAGAGATAGGATTTATAATCATCTTGAAAAGAATAAGTTCATTAGCGATAGTCAGCACGGTTTTGTGAAGGGTAGGTCGTGCCTCACAAACCTTATTGAGTTTTTCGAGAAGGTGACCAAACAGGTGGATGAGGGTAAAGCTGTGGATGTGGTGTATATGGATTTCAGTAAGGTGTTTGATAAGCTTCCCCACGGTAGGCTATTGCAGAAAATACGGAAGTATGGGATTGAAGGTGATTTAGTGCTTTGGATCAGAAATTGGCTAGCTGAAAGAAGATGGTGGTGGTTGATGGCAAATGTTCATCCTGGAGTTTAGTTACTAGTGGTGTACCGCAAGGATCTGTTTTGGGGCCACTGCTGTTTGTCATTTTTATAAATGACCTGGATGAGGGTGTAGAAGGGTGGGTTAGTAAATTTGCGGATGACACGAAGGTCGGTGGAGTTGTGGATAGTGCCGAAGGATGTTGTAGGTTACAGAGGGACATAGGCTGCAGAGCTGGGCTGAGAGATGGCAAATGGAGTTTAATGCGGAAAAGTGTGAGGTGATTCACTTTGGAAGGAGTAACAGGAATGCAGAGTACTGGGCTAATGGGAAGATTCTTGGTAGTGTAGATGAGCAGAGAGATCATGGTGTCCAGGTACATAAATCCCTGAAAGTTGCCACCCAGGTTAATAGGGCTGTTAAGCAGGCATATGGTGTGTTAGCTTTTATTAGTCGGGGGATCGAGTTTCGGAGCCACGAGGTCATGCTGCAGCTGTACAAAACTCTGGTGAGGCCGCACGTGGAGTATTGCGTGCAGTTCTGGTCACCGCATTATAGGAAGGATGTGGAAGCTTTGGAAAGGGTGCAGAGGAGATTTACTAGGATGTTGCCTGGTATGGAGGGAAGGTCTTACGAGGAAAGGCTGAGGGACTTGAGGTTGTTTTCGTTGGAGAGGAGGAGGAGGAGAGGTGACTTAATAGAGACATATAAGATAATCAGAGGGTTAGATAGGGTGGATAGTGAGAGTCTTTTTCCTCGGATGGTGATGGCAAACACGAGGGGACATAGCTTTAAGTTGAGGGGTGATAGATATAGGACAGATGTCGGGTAGTTTCTTTACTCGGAGAGTAGTAGGGGCGTGGAACGCCCTGCCTGCAACAGTAGTAGGCTCGCCAACTTTAAGGGCATTTAAGTGGTCATTGGATCGACATTTGGATGAAAATGGAATAGTGTAGGTCAGATGGTTTCATAGGTCGGCGCAACATCGATGGCCGAAGGGCCTGTACTGCGCTGTAATGATCTATGTTCTACAAGCAAGGACTACAGTGAGCTTGAAGCACAGTAATTTAAAAAAAAAACCGTCTTCAGAGATTGCCTCAAACCTCTCCATTTTATTTTTCTTCTCTTTTCTGTCGCTATTTGCATGTGCATATCGCGTATGCATGCCAGCGTGGGGCGCGGCATGTATCCGTAGGCATTAACTGAATTAGAGTTTAAGTTTTAGTAAATTTCACTTTTCTTTAAACCTGAGAGAGCCTGTTGGTGCTCATTTCTTCGCCTGATAATTGGAAAGCGGTGAACAAGGATTCACCAAGAGGGAGCGAAAACACTCTTTAAAAATAAAACCCTGTTACAGTAAGACCAGGTGAGGACTGAAAGGGAACCCCTAAACCTCTTTCTCACATGGTCGTAACACTGTTACTCAGCCAATTTATATCCACGTTGCTATTGTCCCTTGTATTCCCTGAGCTATAACTTTTCTCACAAGTCTGTTGTGTGGCACTGTATCTAATGCTTTTTGGAAGTCCATGCACACCACATCAGCATTTCCCTCATCAACCCTCTCACCTCTTCAAAAAAAGCTTTGTTCGTTAAACACTCTTTTCCCTTAACAAATCTGTGCTGGCTTTCCTTAATTAACCCACATTTGTCCATGTGACTCTTAATTTTGACCCAAATTAATTTTTCTGAAAGTTTCCCCACCACCGAAGTTAAACTAAAAGCAAAATACTGCGGATGCTGGAAATCTGAAACAAAAACAAGAAATGCTGGAATCACTCAGCAGGTCTGGCAGCATCTGTGGAAAGAGAAGCAGAGTTAACGTTTCGGGTCAGTGACCCTTCTTCGGAACCCGAAGAAGGGTCACTGACCCGAAACGTTAACTCTGCTTCTCTTTCCACAGATGCTGCCAGACCTACTGAAGTTAAACTGACTGACCTGTAGTTGCTGCACTTCTCTTTTTTGAACAAGGGTGTAGCATTTGCAATTCTCCAGTCCTTTGGCACCACCCCTGAGTCTAAGGAAGACTGGAAAATTATGGCCTGTGCCTCTAATACCTCTATTCAAGAAAGGCGGTGGGGTGGGGGTTGTGAGGGGATGGGTGCGGTTGTGACAGAAAGCAGGAAACTATAGGTTAATTAACCTAACATCTGTCATTGGGAAATTAGAAAATCAAAATGCGATCAGGCAGAGTCAATATGATTTTATGAAAGGGGAATAGTGTTTGACAGATTTATTAGAGTTCTTTGATGATGTAACAAGCAGGCTGGATAAAGGGGAACCGGTAGATGTAGTATATTTGGATTTCCAAAAGGCATTCAATAAGGTGCCACAAGATAAGAGTCCATGGTGCTGTGGGTAATATATCTGCATGGATAGAGGATTGGCTAACTAGAAGTAAACAGTCAGGATAGATGGGTCATTTTTAGGTTGACAAACCGTAGCTAGTGGGGTGCCACAGGGATCAGTGCTAGGACCTCAACTATTTATGATCTGTATTAATGATTTGGGCAAAGGGATCGAGTTTATTGTAGCCAGATTTGCAGACGATATAAAAATAGGTAGGAAAGCAAGTTGGGAGGAGGACACAGTGTCTACAAAGAGATATAGATAGGTTAAGTGAGTGGGCAAAAATTTGGCAGATGGATTATAATGTGCAAAAATGTGAGGTTGTCCACTTTGGTAGGAAGAATAGAAAAGCAGAGTATTATTTACATGGAGAGAGACTGCACAATGCTGCGATCCAGAGGGATCTGGGTGTCTTTGTTCATGAATCACAAAAAGTTAGCATGCAGGTACTGTAAGTTATTAGGAATGCAAGTGGACTGTTGGCATTTATTGCAAGAGTGATGGAGTATGCAAGTAGTTAAGTCTTGCTACAGCTGTACAGGGCATTGCTCAGACTGCACCTAGAGTACAGCATACCGTTTTAGTCTCCTTACTTAAGGAGGGATATACTTGCCTTGTAAGTAGTTAGTTTTGAGAAGGGTCACTCGGCTGATTCCTTGAATGAAGGGTCATCTCATGAGGAAAGGTTGAGCAGGTTGGGCCTATACTCATTGGAGTTTAGAAGATTGAGAGGTGACTTTTTGAAGCACCTAAAATTCTGAGGGGGCTTGACAGGGTAGATGCTGAGAGGATGTATCCCCTCATGGGGGAATCTAGAATTAGGGGGCACAATTTCAAAATAAGGGGTCTCCCTTTAAAGATGGTGATGAGGAGGAACTATTTCTCTTGAAAGAGTCGTTAGTGTTTAGCGTTCTCTGCCCCAGCGAGCAGTTGAGTAATTGAATGTATTCAAGGCTGAGTTAGAGAGATTTTTGATCTACAAGGGAGTCTAGGGTTATGGGGGACTTGCAGGAAGTGGAGTTAAGGCCACGATTCGATCGGTCCGTAGATGTTAGTGAGGAGGACCGCAGGGCCAACAGGGATCGCATGCCTTTGTTGTTTCTGGTGCCTAGGTCGATGCCGGGTGGTCCTTCTGATTTTATTATGACTTTTCTGTAGTGGTTTGATTCAGCTGAGTGGCTTGGTAGGCCATTTCAGAGGACAGTTAAAAGTCAACTACATACTGTAGGTCTGGAGTTGCATGTAAGCCGGACCAGGTAATGACAGCAAAGTTCTTTCCTGGAAGAACATTAGTGAACCAGATTGGTTTTTATGACAATCCGGTGGTTTCATGATCATCATTACTGAGACACGCATTTTAGCCCAGATTTATTAGTTGAATTCAAATTCCTCCAGCTGCTGTTGTTGGATTTGAACTCATGTCACCAGAGCATTAGTTCGGGCCTCTTGATTACTAGTCCAGTACCATTACCACTGTGCTACCATTCCCGTTTCAATAAGTTGATTTTCTGTGGTGTTGCACAAGGAGTCTAGATGAAGTGGAATATTCAGGTGAAGCAGGATTATAGAGAAGGGGAATAATTGATGTAGGGCCTTCAGGCATAAAATTAAGATATACATGGATGCGCAATATATAATTCATTTCCCAGTTGGTACTTATTTTGAGTTAATACTTTGTTTTTATATTATTTATGGTTACACAGCAAAGCTTATAACAATTTTCGAATTGGAGAAGTAGCATTAAGGGTTTCACTGCAGTAAACACAGAGCTGGAGAGACAAAACTGAACCACAACAGTGCTATTACTATCTGGATGATGTAACTACACAATGACCAGCTTACGTTGTACGTGTCAACATAGCCATTTTCTCTGGAAATATTTTTCCCATTAGCAAAGAACATGATATGTAAGGAAGTTGGTGTGGGGAAAGTAGATCTTTTGGAAAGTAATTTATTTCTACATTTTCAATTAGTTCAGAAGATGATTTTGGTATTGGATCTGAATTATACACACTGCCCCAGGGTGACATGATGTCACATTCCACAAGTACATCAACATCCACCTCTACCTCTCTTAAGCCTGCCACTGCCTCTGAGTTGTCTGTTTGTCCAACATCAGTACTGGAGAAACCAGTTTCCTCCAATTTAATTTTGCGAAGGTCAAAATCAATGTCTTCAGGTCCCTCACTGTTGATTTTGACCCCTGCCTGGCCACTGTCTCAGGTTGAACCAGACTGTCGCAACCTTTGCATCCTATTTGATCCTGTGCTGAGCTTCCAAACCTGGAGAACTCCTGCTTGCAGAGGGATCAAGAGGATGAAGAGGGATAGTGCACTGAGGTCATCGTCAGAACGAATGCCATTTGTGGTTTAGATTTGATCAATTTTGATACTGTGGCAAGGCAGAAACTTGATTGGAAAGATTCACATCACGTCGCTGAAAAGATGGGGAGGGATTTGGAAAGCAACAACACCTTGGAGAGAAAATGTAGGTTGAAGATTGGATGGTAGTTTGCAAAGTTTCCATCAGTCAAATGTTTTTTTGAGGATGGAGTTGATGACAGCTTTGTCAGCCCTTGAGAGGGAGCCATTTACAATGTCAGCAATTGTTTGCTACCCCTCAGCTGCCACTTCAAGATATATATTCTCACCAGCTGGCATAATGAAAGACTATTGCTGCAAAAGGGAAATCAATGTGTGCAATGCTTGAAGCAGTACCTGCTATTTTAGGTTTGTGTAGTAGTTCCCGTCTTGGGATGTCTTTGACTGGTTTCTCATAAATTATGTCTGCAAAATTGAGTACAGTTAACTTTGCATTCCTTCTGATGCCAGCATATTTCTTCCTTGTTTGGGGGCAAAAAAGAAGGACCTGTGTGACTGCATCAACTCTATTGGTGCCCTTCCTCCATGCAGTTTCCACTTTTTTATTTTGTTAGAGGGTGGCCTTCAGCTCCAAATAAAAGCAATCTTCTTTGCATCAACTCCTTCAGCAGGACCTCCAACTCTTCAGCTTCAAAAGTAGTAACTGCAGAAGGTAACTACTCAGTTTTGGAGCCCATCAAACATGGCGGAAACATAAGTTGGAAACTGCTGTTAGTTTTAGGAGGAACCATTGAAGCTTCGTATGCAAATTCTTTCATTTTGCACATGCATCCTGTTCTTTCAAAGTGTAAGACACTTTTTCATGAAGTGGAGGTGGCAGCTGAGGGACAGCAAAAATTGTTCAGGCTGAACAATTAGTCAAATTATCCTTCACCTTTACAACTTGCTCTTCAGTGGTGAGTTGCAGCTTTATCTGATTATCTCCTTCTTCGTCAACTGTGTTACAGGTCAAACTCTTTGAACAAGATATTCAAATTTTGTGGAGGTACTTCTGTTAGCAAATTTGAAGCAGACATCCTCCTGAACTACTGGTCCAGGAGAGCTATATCATGACTATGCTCGATCTAATTATTGCCAAAGATCAGAAAATGAGGGTTAAAAGTCTTGTTTTTCTCTTAAATTTGGTTGTTGGTGGCTTAGAAAACATGATGGTAACTCTGCTTTTCCCTTAGGCATATTATAAAAATAGAATACATTTGAAACCTTTTGAAGTATTTTATTTAGCTTCTGATTTTGTTAGTTTTCGAATATAGTGTGATGAAGACCTGAAATTAAAATTATTGCTTTACCTTGCCACTAGGTGGTGTGCATGATTAAAATCAGACGGCTAGTATTTGGTGAGAATCATGTCTGATCACTAAAGGTTTACTGATTTTGATATGAGAAGGAGAATCGCTTTTGTTTCCTCCCCCTCCCAACAAAGATTTTTAAGTGTAAGTGTATACAGGTATAAAATATCTAATAGTTATTTTTGAGAAGTCCATTGTCACTTTGAACAACAAGAAAAACTCTTCGATATTTCCCTTCCAAACGTGGGTTGTGTCTGGAGAGAGTGTTTTGAATTGTATAGCATTGGGGTGAAAGTTTTGGTGTTAATGGTGTGTGTCAGTGATGTGGTTCTAGTGGGAGCAATTTGAGGTTATGTATTCACCGCAGCAAATAAAATATTGAGCAAAATTGAAACATTAGCCTAAGCATTTTTTTTCACCCACATACCCTATTCCAAGCAGCACATTGAGGTAAATTTTCACCATCACCACTGCCTGGGGAGTAATCTGATAGAACAGATCGCCTGCCATTGGAGAACACAACTGATTTTTTTTTTCCCCCCACTGAAATCAATGGAATGAAAATCAAAGCGGGCGCTCTGTTCTATCTGCCTAGTCTCACTATTCCCCAATTTTAACACTCGTAACAGATAAACAAACCTAGGCCTCATGATGGAAAAGGTTCAGCAAAAGAAAAACAACCTTAGCTGTGTGAACCTTAGTAACCCTAGTTATCCTTTATTTTCCACATCACTGACAGAAAATTGCGATATTCAACCTTTGACTAGCACAGCCTTTTCATGAAAGAGAAAGCCTTTAATGTTAGTAAAACAGCAGTTCCAGTATATATCAAGTGATATATTTTTACTTCAATTGATGGGGTTTGGAATTTATTCTTTTATTTGAGTGTACATATGGATTTTGAATTGAATATTTGTTTTATGCTTAAATTGCTCATTTTTAATGCTGCTTGAAAGTGTAATCTGTAAACTGTTACGTAAGAAGTGAGGTAACAATTTGGATAGACTAGCAGAGACCTGCAAAACATTTGCTGGGAAATGATTGCCTTTATTGCAACAGTACCTCTTTAAATCCCCATCCCATCTTTCCCAAGCCATCCCTCTCAGGCCATGTTCATCCCATTCCGTTCATCTGTCTCATCAACCCCATCCCATCATCTATCCCACCACTACTTCCTATGCCATCCTGATTTCCCCCATTCCATCCCTCCTATGCCATTCTCCCCCACCTCACCCCCATCCCTCCAGCCATAATAACTGTGTTGGACTCCTCTTAGCTTCCTCTGTTTTTTATTGCTCCACCAACCCCCATCGTGTCACCAGAGAGGACACCCTATTTCCATGATTAATGTAGAAAGTACCACTTGGGGTTTGTGTTTCCAATTGCATTTTTTGGGTTCGGGGATAGTGTATGCTTGGCTTCAATGCCTGAACCAGTGTTGGAAGGGTGAGAAGAGACTTAGTGCAGCAGTTGGGACAGCTCGGCTGACCGTACACCAGAGAGAGAGTTGGCATCTTGCCTGACTGCATCCCGGGGGAGAGGGAGTCGGTGCCTAGTCCAACAGCATCCAGGGGGAGAGGGAGTCAGAGAGTCGGCCCCTCTTTGTCCGACTGTACCTTGGAGAGAGAGAGAGAGAGAGTCGGCATCTCGACTGACCATGCCCGAGGGAGGGGGAGAAAGTAAGCACCTTGTCTGACCGTACCCCAGGAAGAGAGTGAAAGTTGGCATTTTACAGTCATTTATGGCACAAAGAAGGCCATTCGGCCCATCGGGTCCATGCCGGCTCTTCGTGGAGCCATGAAGTCCGTCCCACTCCCCGGCTCAATCCCCGTGGCCCTGAAAGTCTATTTCTCTCAGGTGGCCATCCAACTTCCTCTTGAAGTCATTGGTCGTCTCCTCTTCCACCGCCCTTGTGGGCAGTGAGTTACAGGTCATTGCCACCTGCTGTGTAAAAAAAGTTCTTCCTCATATTCCCCCTGCACATTTTGCCCAAAATTTTGTCGGTGTTCCCCTAGACCTTGTACCAGTCATTAATGGGAACAGTTTTTCCTTGTCTAACTTCTCTAAGCCTGTCGTAATCTTGTACACTTCTATTAAATCTCCCTTCAATCTCCTTTGTTCTAAGGCGAACAAACCCTGCTTTTCCTAGCTAACCTTGTGACTAAAATCCCCCATCCCTGGAACCATTCTGGTAAATCTCCTCTGTACCCTCTCGAGGGCTTTTACATGCTTCCTGAAGTGTGGAGACCAGAACTGGATGCAGTACTCCAGTTGGGGCCTAACCAGAGCTTTATAAAGGGTCAGCATAACTTCCTTGCTTTTGTACTCAATGTTTCTATTTACAAAGCTCAAGACCCCATGTACCTAACTAACCACTCTCTCAATATGTCCTGCTACCTTCAAAGATCTATGCACATGCATCCGCAGGTCCCTCTGTTCCTACACACTCTTTTGAACTGTGCCATTAAGTATATATTGCCTCTCCCTATTCCTTCTGCCAAAATGCATCACCTCACACTTATTAGCATTAAATTCCATCTGCTACCTCTCTGCCTATTCTGCTAGCCTATGTCCTGTTGCAGGTGCAAAAAAAGCAGTGCTCTCATCACTGACCCTTGGGGAACACCACTGCCAACCATCCTCCAGTATGAGAAACAACCATTTACTACAACTCACTTAAGCCAATTTTTTTTATCCAATTGGACACTGCACCTCTTATACTATGAGCCTCAATTTTGCTAACCAGCCTTTTATGTGGTATCTTATCAAATGCTTTCTTAAAATCCATATAAACAACATCCACCGCATTCCCTTCATCAACCTTCTCTGTTCCTCAAAAAATTCAGTTAAATTAGTCAAGCATGATCTCCCTTTTCCAAATCTCTGCTGGCTATCCTTAATTAACTTGAACCTCTCTAAGTGTCTGATATTTTCAACAAAGAACAGCACAGGAACAGGCCATTCGGCCCTCCAAGCCTGCACCGATCTTGATGCCTGTCTAAACTAAAACCTTCTGCACTTCCGGGGACTGTATCCTTCTATTCCCATCCTATTCGTGTATTTGTCAAGATGCCTCTTAAATATCGCTATCGTACCTGCTTCTGCCACCTCCCCCGGCAGCAAGTTCCAGGCACTCACCACCCTCTGTGTAAAGAACTTGCCTCGCACATCCCCTCTAAACTTTGCCTGTCGCACCTTAAACCCATGTCCCCTAGTAATTGACTCTTCCACCCTGGGGAAAAAGCTTCTGACTATCCACTCTGTCCATGCCGCTCATAACTTTGTAAACCTCTATCATGTCACCCCTCCACCTCCGTCGTTCCAGTGAAAACAATCCGAGTTTATCCAACCTCTCCTCATAGCTAATGCCCTCCAGACCAGGCAACATCCTGGTAAACCTCTTCTGTACCCTCTCCAAAGCCTCCACGTCCTACTGGTAGTGTGGCGACCAGAATTGCACGCAATATTCTAAGTGTGGCCTAACTAAGGTTCTGTACAGCTGCAGCATGACTTTCCAATTTTTATACTCTATGCCCCGACCGATGAAGGCAAGCATGCCGTATGCCTTCTTGACTACCTTATCCACCTGCGTTGCCACTTTCAGTGACCTGTGGACCTGTACGCCCAGATCTCTCTGCCTGTCAATACTCCTAAGGGTTCTGCCATTTACTGTATAAGTTCTTTCCCTGATTATTGTTTCTAAAAACCTTACCCACCACTGAAATTAACTGGCCTGTAGATTCTAGGACTGTTCTTGCACCCTTTCTTGAATAAGGGTGTCACATTTGCCACTCTCCAAATCTCTGGCACCTTCCCCAGTATCCAGGGAAGATTGGAAGATTATGGCAAGCCCTACCACTATCTCCATCCCCACTTCGTTTAGCAACCTGGGATACAAGTCATCCAGACCAAGTGACTTATCTAGCCGAAGCATACTATTTAGTACCGCCTCCTCAATTTTTATCCTATCCATTGCCTCTACATTCTCCACTTCTACTGATATTTTGTCAGCCTCCATTTCCTTAGTGAACACTGATTCAAAGTACTTATTAAGTATATTAGCCTTGCCCTGCACCTCTCTGTCCCTAATAGGCCCCACTCCTCTTACTACTCGCTTACTATTTACGGACTGGTAGAAGATCTTTGGGTTCCCTTTTATATTGACTGCCACTCTATTTTCATATTCTCTCTCTGTCAGTCTTAGTTTCCTCTTCACCTCCGCTCTCAACTTATTGTAGGTGGCCTGGTTTTCACTTGATGAGTTCACCTGACGTGCAACATACACCCTCTTTTTTTTTGTTTGATCATCATCTCTATCTCCCTTGTCAACCAAGAAGTCCTGTTCTTGGTTCCCCTCCCTTTCACCCTTGTCGGAATGTTCCAAGCCTGTATCTGAAGCATCTCTTCCTTAAAGATAGCTCACTGTTCTGATGCAGCTCTTCCTGCCAGTCTTTTGTTCCATGCTACCCTGGCTAGATCCCTTCTCATTGTGTTGAAATTAGCCCTGTTCCAATCTAGACATTGCACCTAATTTTGTTCCTTGCTTTTCAGCATTACTAGTCTAAACCTTATGATACGATGATCACTCATACTCAAATGCTTCCCCACAGATACTTGGTCCACTTCAGATCCAGCAATGCCTCTTTTCTAGTTGGACTGAGAACATACTGATCAAGGAAATTCTCCTGAACACAGTTGAGGAATTCCTTCCCCTCCTTACCCTTTACTCTAAGATCCCAGTTGCTAGTTGGGTATTTAAAGTCCCCAATATCATCACTCAATATTTCTTGCACATCTGTGATTTCCCTTCAGATTTGCTCCTCTGTGTGTCCCTGCAACGACATCCTCCCTTTCCAGCACTGCAGTGACTACCCTAAGCAGGACTGCAACCCCACCTCTTTTTTTCCTTTGTTTTCTGAACTTTATATCCTTGTGTGATGCTAGCCCCCCATCTGCCAAGAATGAGGCACATTAATTTCATCATGAACATTGATTTTAAACACTCTTACTGGAGTGAAAAAAGGACTTGTTAAACAGATCAGCCATGGCGAGGAAAAAACATTTACATACTAACAGACATCGAAGGTGTCTCATTTCAGGACATGCTGAGGAGGATACAATCCACAAGGACCAGGACTGGTTAGACCAGCTGGTCACATGACTACCTGGCTGTTCCAGGGTTTTCTTTTGAATTGGCCACCGAGGGTTTGAAGAGAGTGTCTGTTTAGTCCTAGACTGAGAAGATCTCTCTCCTGTCTGCTCCCATCTTTCTTACAAGCCTCTGAATCCACTGAAGATATTGTCTCTAACTTTTCCACTTTATTTGTTTCTCTTTTCTGTCTCTATTTGCTTGTGGGTATTGCATATGCATGTTAGCGTGGGCGTGTCGTGTATCCGTAGGCGTTAACCGAATCAGAGTTTAAGTTTAATAAATTTCAACTTTTCTTCTTTAAACCTAAGCCTGTTTGTGCTGGTTTCTTTGCCTTTATAATTGGAAAGTGGTGAACAAAGATTCATCAAGGGGGAGCTAAAGCATGGTGTGTTTAAAGTTAAACCGTGTTACAGTAAGACCAGGTGAAGGCTTAAAGGGAACCCTAGACCTCTTTCTCACCGGGTCGTAACACTTGTATATTAAGTGCTCAGTCGTCATCATTTTTAAGCCACGTTTCCCATATTGCTACTTGTGCTTGTAGCTCAGCAACCTTATACACCACACTTTGTGCATTTGCACACATGCATTGTAATCCTGTCTTTGCATTCCTCATAGTCCTCCTCAGTCATCTAATATAGAACTACTCCCTTCTCTATTAATGTCTAACACTCTCACTGACCCCACCTAATACTTTACTATTTCCTACTCTATTGCTATCTGTCTCTTCCAATTCTCTGTGCACCTTGGTGTTCCTCTTTTCTATTATTTCCTGGTTCCCACACCCCTGCCAAGTTAGTTTAAATCCTCCCCAATAGGTCCAGCAAATCGCCCTGAGAGGAAATTTGTTCAAGCTCTGTTCAGGTGCAACCCATCCGGCCTGTACAGGTCCCACCTTCTCCAGAACTGGTCCCAGTCCCCCAGGAATCTTAAAGCCCTCCCTCCTGCACTATCTTTCCAGCTATGCATTCATTTGCACTATCCTCCTATTTCTGTACACTCACGTGGTACTGGGAGTAATCCAGAGATTGCTACTGCTTGCTAATTTCTAACCTAACTCACTAAGCTCTTTCTGCAGGACCACATCCCTCTTCCTACCCATGTCGTTGGTACCAATGTGCGTCACAACTGCAGGCTGTTAACCCAGGAATTAGTTTGGTGAACTTTCATTGTACTTCCCCTATGGCAAGTATATATTTCCTTGGGTAAGGAGACCACAACCGCACATAATACTCCAAGTGTGGTCTCAGCAAGGCTCTATAATTGTAGTAAGACGTTTTTATTCCTATACTCAAATTCTCTTGTAATAAAGGCCAACATAGCATTTGCCTTCTTAATTGCTTGCTGTACCTGCATGTTGGCTTTCAGTGACTCACTTTCACTGCTTGGCGGTTACCTATTCCATCTCTTCCTGCATACTCTTAAGCTGTGGGGTGACCACATCTATAAACATGCTATCTACAAAGCTCTGGACCTCACAGATGCTCTGCAGTGATGCCAGCTGTTGCTCAAGTTCTGAAACCCGGAGCTCTAGATTCTGCATCTGACACTTCCTGCACGAGAAGTGTCCTGGAGTTTCCACATAGCACAGGATGTGCACTCCCGAAGTTGGAGCACCCCTGCCATTCTATCCTCTATCTGTTGGATAATAAACCCTGCTACTATTAATACTAATAACTGTACCAATAGTAATAAACCTTACCAATAGTGGTAATAACCTTACTACTGCTAATACTAAACTTTACCAATATTAATCTACCTTACCACTATTAATATACTCTACCAATGCTAAAACTTTACCAATAGTAGTAATCAGCTCACCGATAATAAATAAACCATACCAATATTAATAAACCTTTCTAAAGTAAAAGATAAGACTCACCAACTACTCACGCTTTTTGTTATTAATACTTAATATTTTTAACATTTTTAAACTCCGTTATTTAGACTCCGTCCCTAAGCGGCAATACTCATCAGCCAATCAACTCACTGCTTTCCTGTGATGCCAGTTTTTTTTTCAAACAACGGTGCGTAGTGGTAGTTGGGTCCACATAGGTCCGCCGCTCACGATCACTCCAGGTAGGTCTGACCGTACCCCGGGGATGGGGGGTTGGGAGTCAGGGTGAAGAGAAAGTCGGCACCTCGTCTCACCATACCCGGCGGAGCTTACTTTCTGTTTTTTTTTCTCCCAGTTAACGATCATTTCCCTGAAACAACTTCCTTACAAATTTGTCATGCATCTCATCCCGTTAAAAATTTTTTTTATTTCCACTGCTCCCTTCCGTCCCAGTCAAAAATAGTGCCAAAACTAAACTGCCCTATGTGGATGATGCTCAATTTTTACAAAACTTAATTCTGTTTATTGCATTATATTAAACTTTATCAACCACTTCCCTGAGTAACATTTTTTACAAATTTGTCATGCATCTTATCCTGCTAAAATAAAAATTAATTTCCACGACTCACCTCTGTACCAGTTAAAAATGGCACAAGTAACTAAACCCAGGCACCCCCTACCAAATAAACCCACTGACATACTCCTTATTGTAACATTTTACTACAACATTAAGGTACTGAGTATACTGAATGTCATAGTTTTTGGTCCATTTGATAGAGCCATCTGGAATAAGGGGGGAAGGTCCTAAACCAACTGACGCACCTCTTAACCTGACCAATCAAAACAGTCTGGACGGACAAAAACTGTGTAATACTATTGCAGATCTGTTACCTACTTAAAAATGAGCTCATACCCAAGTGGTTTGTACTATCTGTCTGGACCCAAGGTTATGTTTTTTTATCATTTGAAATATCTTGTATGCATTTTGATGTGCCATATGTTACTATTCAATCATATGAGTTTTTAGATGTAAATCATGAAGCCAAGAAATAAACCATAAAATGCAAGAAATGGAACACGTGAACAAATATGAAGTTTGGTTTTCAAATATGCTGTTTGTTTCATTTTAATATTTTCTCCGGTTGCTCTAATCACTTGCTGGCTCACTGATCACATTTTTTTGGCTTTATTTAACAGTACACTTTTATTCAAGTTGCTCAGTTTAACTGAGAACCTTATCTTATGATTGTGTAGGTATTGACTAAGTATGTTGCCACTGAGGACATGATCTAGCAACCTCTTGAAAGGTTGGTCTCCGTAATGAGGCCAGCTGAGTTTAAATTATAGTTGAATTTAGAATTTGAACATGAACCACATTTGGCTTCTATGTCCTGCAACCCTAGTCCTATCACACACCATGCAGGGGTGATCAGAGTTAGGAAATGGGCAGCAGAGTTTTGCATGAACTCAAGTTTACAGAGGATGGAAGGTGAGAGGCCAGCTGGGAAAGCTTTGGACGAGTTGAGTTTAGAGGTAACAGAAGATGAGTTGAGGCAGGATTGGAGATGGTTGATATTATGGAGGTGGAAGTAGGCAGTCTTGAATGATTTTACAATGTGTATATATAAACTATATAAATGCAAGTTATGTTGGTGAAATAGCATGTGTTCAAACTCATTATGAGCAACACCATGGAAGACCTGCTAGTAATATTAAAAGTTCTCTTTTATTAGCATACACATCCTACAAGAGTTGCACTTTTCTTGTCCGTTCCCTGACGTTATTTCTGTCATACCTGTCTATTCTTGTCTGTCATGATTAAGCCCTCAAATAATGAGTTCTCATTAACCCACTGTAGATTATTTTTCAGTATACTATTAAGACTTGCTACATATGTTTACATCATGTACATTTTCATATATTTAGGGAGCAATTTTAACCCTATCCAGCTGGCAGAAATTGGGAGGATGGGCAGTTAAAATGCCGCGGTTTACTTAATTGCCGGAAAGTGGCATGGATCTGATTTTAACAAACGCATCGAGCCCTGACAATAATTTTAACTTCGGAAAGAATGGGAAGCTTCTGCAGATTTCCCAGCAAGTGAAGGCCAGCTTGAAAGAACATCAAGAAACTGAAGAGGCCCTCCAGGTAAGTTTTTAAAAAAAAAAAAACTCTCCTCCTCTTTTCTTGCACTTAACTTGAGTGCCAGCTGCCTGCCCTGTGGGCTGCTCAATTTTATGGAGGCTGGCAACCATTTCCTTTCAACTTCTTGTCTGGAATAGGTATGAAGTGCACTGACAGCATGTTAGTGAGGCTCTGTGATTAATGTCGTCATGGCTGTGTACTACAGCAGGCTGGTGGGAAACTAACTGAAACGGGTGATCTCCTGCTGGCAGTTAAAATTCCATCCTGTGTTTTTTTTTTAAATACTGTTTGTAAGAAGTTGGCTGTTTCATGTGAAAATTAAATTACCATTTGGATGCCAGTGCAAAAAAAATTGCAACGCTTCATTTTCCAGACAGTGACGTGGATACGGCAAATCAGAAACTAATGTGGGAATACCTGACAAAGGGTTGTGAATTTGCAAAGTTTAAAAAATAAAAGCATATCATAAAGTTCAGTGCATAACTGGCATCTTGATGTAAGTTCTTGCAGACTTTGATCCTGCGACTGCAACATCTAGGCTTGGGCTGACAAGTGGCTGGTAATAACCAGCTTGAACAAAAGACAGCTAAGCCATTTTCCCCACCCTCCTATGTCGTAGCCCCCATCATCTACATTCTTGGGATCACAGTTGACCAAAAGCTTAACTGAATTAGTCATATCAACACCATGGCTACAAGAGCCGGGCAGAGGCAAGGTATTTTGCTAAGAGTGTCCTACCACTGGATCGCACAAAACCTCTGTGCAGTCTGCATGGCTTAAGTCAGGAATATTTTGGAATGTTCTATCATCTATCACTGAGAAGAACAAAAGCGGCACTGCCACGAGTAGAGCATCATCTCCAAGTTCCCTTCCCAAGTCACAAGCTTTCTGATTTGGATATGCATCACTGTTCCTATGTCATTGCTGGGTCAAAATCCTGGAATTCTCTATCTAACACCATTGTGGGAGCACCATCACCCCAAGGATTGCAGTACTTCAGGAGCAGGCTCAACATCACCCTCTGAGGGCAACAACAACTGCTTACATTTATATAGCGCCTTTAACATAAAACATCCCAAGGTGCTTCACAGGAGCATCATAAAATGAAATGTGACACCGTGTCACATGAGATATTAGGTCAGATATCAAAAGCTTGGTCAGAGGTATATTTTAAGGAGTGTCTTAAAGGAGGAAAGCTGGGTAAAGAGAGACAGAGAGGTGTAGGAATAGTATTTCACAGCTTAGGGCTCAGGCAGCTAAAGGCATAGCCACCAATGGTAGGAGCAGTGAAGATCAGGGATGTTCATGAGACCAGAATTAGAGGAGCTCAGATATCTGAGGGTTGTGCAGCTGGAGGAGGTTGCAGAGATAGAGAGGGGTGAGGCCATGGAGGGTTTGAAAACCAGGATGAGAATTTTAAAATCAAGGAATTGCTTGACTGGGAGCCAGTGTAGGTCAGTGAGCATGGGTGATGAGGTGAACGGGACTTGGTGTGACACGGGCAGCAGAGTTTTGAATGACCTCAAGTTTACGGAGGGTAGAATGTGGGAGTCCAACCAGCAGTGTGTTGAAATAGTTGAGACTAGAGGCAACAAAGGCATGAATGATGGTTTCAGCAGTAGATGAGCTGAAATGGGTGAAGTTGGGCAATGTTACGGAAGTGGAAATAGGTGGTCTTAGAGTGAATGAGTGTTCGGATGCTCATCTCGGGGTCAAATATGATACCAAGGTTGCGAATAGACTGACTTAATCTCAGACTGTTGCAAGGGAGAGGAATGGAGGCGGTAGATAGGGAACGGAGCTTGGAGCAGAGACCAAAAACAATGGCCTCAGTCTTCCCAATATTCAGTTCGAGGAAATTTCTGCTCATCCCAGTACTGGATGTTGAATAATTTGATAATGTAGCAACAGTGGAGGAGTTGAGGGAGGTGGTGGTGAGGTACAGCTGGATATCGTCTGCATATACGTGAAAATGAATGCTGTGTTTTTGGTTGAAGTTGGCAAAGGGGCAGCATGTAGATGAGAAATAGGGATAAATGTTTTTATTGGCAGCATCTCAAGAACAAAAAAAATAAGTATGACCAACTTGTCATAATGCCCCTTAGCAAAAAGATGTAAAACCCATAGTTCTCTCAGTAACCCCCTAATGGCTGATTTAAAAAAAAATTGGGTCTTTGATTTTGTCATTAAACGCCACTTAAACCTTCCAGATCTTGTATAGAGAGGATGTCGTTGCAGCTGGGTAGGGCAGGTGCATAAATGCACTCTTTTTGAAGTCTCCACATGATGTAGGTTTTGAGAGAACCTGCCTTATCCGTTATGTTTCCTTCTGTCAGTAGTATAGTCCCTCCAGTTCTTCAAAAGACTTCCAGCTGAGAAACCTACAATGCCAAATGGAAAGCCTTTCACATGAGCTTACACTTGCAACAACTTGTAGCACCTTTGCAGTGAAATGTCCCAAGGAGCAACAGAACCAAGCAGGAATTGAAATGAGGCAGGGGAGGAACCAAATGCATGCTCTAGAAGTTTTGAGAAGGCATTTAAAGATAGGGAAGAGATAGCGAGTCCAAGTCTAATACTCGTTTTTTGGACTCTCTCCAATATATCAACATTTGGTTACCCAAAATTACATTAATTGTAATATTTTGTCTTTTGAAAGAAATAGCCATTATTTAGCAAAATTGCTCAGCTATTTATATTGAGCGGAACAGTCAGTTTCCCTAAGTTATTAACCATTTGAAAACATAGTTGTGGTGAAAAGGTGTTCTGGTTACCTTGCTGGCAGCATCATTGCATGGTGAAGGGGGAAACATGATCATGGCTGGCCACTTTGCATAGGTGGTATTCCCAGACCCAGGCAGAAATGCCAGAGCAACAGGGTTAATGAGGTCATTGAGCTTAACTCAGTCCACCTGTATAAACCAGCAATGTGGTTTCTCACTCATTGGAGCACATGGGTATTTTTAAAGTCAGAAATGAAAACTTTCACAGAATTGTTATAGCGCAGAAGGAGATCATTTGGCCCATTGTGTCTGCACCTGCTTTCTGAGCAAATCACTTAGTGCCATTTGCCTGCTTTCTCCTCGTTCCCTGCAGATTCTTCTTTTTCATATAACGGTCTCATTCCCTTTTGAAAGCTTCAATTGAACCTGCCTCCACCAGACTCTCAGGCAATGCATTCCAGACCTTAACGACTGTGTGAAAAAGTTTTTCCTCGTATCGCTTTTGCCTCTTTTACAAATTACTTTAAATCTATGCCCTCTTGTTCTCGATCCTTTCTTGAATGGAAACAGTTTCTCCCTATCTAAACTGTTCAGACCCCTCATGATTTTGAATATCTCTATCAAACCTTCTCTCAGCCTTCTCTTCAAGGAAAACAGTCCGAACTTTTCTAATCTATCTTCGTAACTGAAGTTTTTCATCCCTGGAACCATTCTTGTGAATCTTTTCTCCGCTCTCTCCAATGCTTTCACATCTTTCCTAACGTGCAGCACCCAAAACTGGACGCAAAAGTCCAGCTGCGGCTGAACTAGTGTCTTATACAAATTCAACATAACTATCTTGTTCTTGTACTCTATGCCCCTATTAAAAAAAAAACCAGGATACTGTATGCTTTATTAACCGCACTCAACCTGTCCTGCCTCCTTCGATATCTTGTGGGCATACACCCAGGTCCCTCTGCTCCTGCATCCCCTTTTAGAATTGTACCCTTTATTTTATATTGTCTCTCCATGTTCTTCCTACCAAAATGAATCACTTCACTTTTCTCTGCATTGAACTTTATCTGCTACCTGTTTGTCCATTCCACCAACTTGCAGATGTCCTTTTGAAGTTCTACACTATTGTCCTCTCAGTTCACAATGCTTCCAAGTTTCGTATCATCTGCAAACTTTGAAATTGTGCCCTGTACACCAAGGTCTAGGTCATCAATATATATCAGGAAAAGCAAGGGTCCGAACACTGACCCCTGGGGAACTCCACTACAAACCTTCCTCCACCCTGAAAAACATCCGTTAACCACTACTCTGTTTCCTGTCACTCAGCCAATTCTGTATCTACACAGTGGCGCAGTGGTTAGCATCGCAGCCTCACAGCTCCAGCTACCCGGGTTCAATTCTGGGTCCTGCCTGTGTGGAGTTTGCAAGTTCTCCCTGTGTCTGCGTGGGTTTCCTCCGGGTGCTCTGGTTTCCTCCCACAGCCAAAAGACTTGCAGGTTGATAGGTTGGCCTTTATAAATTGCCCCTAGTATAGGTAGGTGGTAGGGGAATATAGGGACAGGTGGGGATGTGGTAGGAATATGGGATTAGTGTAGGATTAGTATAAATGGGTGGTTAATGGTCGGCACAGACTCGGTGGGCCGAAGGGCCTGTTTCAATGCTGTATCTCTAAATCTAAATCTAAAATCCCTTGTTTTCCATGAGCTGTAATTTTGCTCAAGTCTGTTCGGCACTGTATCAAATGCCTTTTGAAAGTCCATGTACACCACATCAACTGCATTTCCCTCATCAACCTTATCTACCTCCTCAAAAAAAAAAACTCCAAGTTAGTTAAATCTAATTTTCACTTAAGAAATCCATGCTGGCTTTCTTTAATTAACCCTCATTTGCCCATGTGACTCTTAATTTTATCCTGAAATAATCTTTTTAGAAGTTTCCCCATCACTGAAGTTAAACTGATTGGCCTTTGGTTGCTGGGCTTGTCTTTACACACTTTTTTGAACAAGGGTGTAACGTTTGCAACTCTCCAGTCCTCTGGCATCACCCATTTGTAACTTATAAACAATTTAGAAACACAAATAAGCCATTTGACCCATTGAGCCTGTTCCACATCTTTTTAATCCTACCTTTTCTCCATATCCCATAATACCGTACTTCTCATATCTCTTACCTTTTGGTTCAATTGAGGGTCACAGAGGCAAAATCAATGTGCTTTTCCTGTATTTGCTCTTAACTAGGTAGCTCAAGTTCTAAGATTATGTCCCTAGTTCTGGTTTGACCCCATGTTCTTGATATTAGTGGCAAGAGACATTCTCTACCTATTCTGTTAATTTCTTTTATTTTAAACACCTTTGTCAAATCACCTCTTAATCTCTTCATCTCCAGGGAATATAACTCAAATTTACCTAGTTTTATTTTAGCTAAATCCATTCATCTCTCTTTGAGTCACTGATGTCTTGGTGTCTGCTTTGCAATGTCAATTCCAAAACACGAACAAAGATTATTTAAGAAGCAGTTCTGTACTCTATGCAATGTCAGGTTGCATTACTAGTATTGTCTGATCTTTCATAATGCACAACTCTGATAAGTAAGAAATCAAAGCTTAGAAACTTTTCCATTGTTGAAACCCCAGTAATTCTACGTTTTCAAGACCAGCAAATTTGATGAATGGAGTCCACTCATTGTGGTACACTATGAATAATTAGACAACCTGGACAGATAAACTTTTCATAAACTGAGGGCGGTGTTTTTAGCTGGCAAACTGCACTAAGTCAAGATGGCACTGGGGAAACAGGGCAGGGGAGAAGAGCAATGAGTTGGCGAGCTGGAGAGTGGAAGCTTGGACTTAATTGTAAGCCTGAAATCTTGAAGCACTGCTGGCCTTTGTCCAAGAGTGCTATGTTGGAGAGGTTTCCAGGACACATCAGAAGGAGAGTGTTGAGTAAAGGAGCGGGAGCTGGTTGTCAGATTAAAATGAACATGGCGTAAATCGCACAAGTTGGGTATGCGGTGATCAGTACATTTATTATAAGTGGCTGCAATGTGGTATGCATAGGAAGGAGAATGGTAGTATAATTTAGTGGAACTTAGCATAAGCATTTTCATCAAAACAACTGGAAGCACTCTTCATTACTTCAGTTATTTAAATGCTGTAGTTAATGAAGAGAGGAATTTATTAAGGTTTGTAATCTGTTCTCTAATTAACGTATGATAGTAAGAAAGCAATTAATTGTGCCCAAAATGGTTAGGAAGATTTTGGAAAAGAGAGCATTTCTTTGGGTGCATTTTAGCATGGGAAAAGGATGACACTTGCTTCAAGAAAAACTAATGTTGAAAGAAGGTATAAGATTGTAACAGACCTTCAGATAACTTGGCATTCATTAACATTTGTAACAGAGCATTAATTATGTAAGATGCATTTTGTAGCTCGGATCATTATTTTATCATTAATGTGATCAGACCTTGGGGAATGCCATAATACAGAGCTGAGCTTGCTTTAGAATTTCGATTGTCAGAACTGTAATTTGTAGTTTGGAAATGCATGCGATGGCATATGAAAATCTCCAAATTTAAAATACAAAATAAACACTAAAGCCTCAGCAAAAGCGTATTTGCTGGATTTTCAGTCTGTCACGTGTTGTCTGTCCTTTAAACATCAATCTGCCAAATATAGCTGTACAAGCCACATCAAACATTACTTGCTCACAGTGATTTAATATTTTTTACTTTATGTAAATATGCAGTAATTACAGTAAACTTGGATTCTGTTAGCTTAAGCTAGTATTGTACTCATAGTAAAAGAATGTCTTTACTGTGTGCCATAACTTATTAATTGTTGGAACCATCAAAGACGTATCAAATTTGCTTTTCTCAGAAAACACCTGCTTCATGTGTACTTTGTGTGACTAAAATCAAAGTGAATCTGAATAGTATTTTAATAAATGCATATTAAAATTATTTGCTCTCTTAGGATTGTCTGTATCAAAATAATGTGAAGTGTGTATACAAGAAACAGGGTGGTGAGGAAAAGAGACAAAACTAAGCGTTACACCAATGTGAAAGAGGTTTTAATTTAAAATGTTGCATGTTTTTCATAAAGTGTTCGAATATTTTCAATGTGGTGCTGTTGGTTTTCGATCATTCTTATATTTCACCTGTTTAAGAAACCAAATTTGTAATACATAAAGGCATATCTTGTTTTTGAATACATTGAAATAGCTGAGATTAATGATGAATAAGATGCAAAATGTTGTCCATTTTCTTCATTGGCAGTTTTATTTTCAAGGTAAGCTATGCCCATTCTTCAGTGTACTAGGACTTTCACTGCTGAGAGTGATTTCTAGGCAATCTACTCCCAGACTTTCACTGTTTTGGTTGATCCCCTAAGAGGCATATCTGACACCTAGGCTGGACTACCGCTATACAATTTTCTTTCTCAGCTCAGTGAAGCTCGGGATGGGAAATGGTTGGGTGTTCCAGTGTCAACCCCACAGCATCTACTCCCTTTTTTTTATTACACAAGTACCTTCGTATTTCGCAGACAACTTCTTCAAAGTTATACGAAATATTTTATTTTGTTTTTTTTCATGACTAACAGTTTTGATGTCGAGATTTCAGGGTTTTGAATTCCTTTTGGGGAGGGAGAGTACTGTATTTCAGTGCAGCATTCAGGGAATGCTGCAATGTTAAAAGTACCATTTTTGGATGAAATATTAAACTAAGGTAAAAACAAGAAATGCTGGAAATACTCAGCAGGTCTGGCAGTATCTGTGGAGAGAGAAGTAGAGTTAACGTTTCGGGTCAGTGACCCTTCTTCGAAACTGGCAAATATTAAAAATGTCAAAGGTTATAAGCAAGTAAAGTGGGGGATGAGGCAAGAGATAACAAAGGAGAAGGTGTAGATTGGACAAGGCCACAGAATAGCTGACCAGAAGGTCATGGAGCAAAGGCAAACAATATGTTAATAGTGTGTTGAAAGACAAAGCATTAGTACAGATAAAAAAAAAAAACCCTTAGCAAATGTAATCACCTCTAAGTCTGCCAAATGATGCTTCACCTCCCGAAGGACGTGGATGAGCTTTCCGGACGTCGATGGTGGGCACTGAGGAAATGGCTTATTACCTGCACCAGATTCCACCCCCCCTTCCACCCCCCCCACCCCCGTCCCCTTCCCTGCTCCACCCTCTCAGCTCACCCCCTCACAACCCCGTCCCAGCCCGCCCCCCCCTCGCACCATCTTCACCCCGCACCCCCTTCCCCTGCACCCCCCCCCCACCCCCTCCCTCTACCCCTCCCCCTTGCATCCCCTCCTCCCACCGGCACCATCCTACACCTGTGTAGGGGCCCCAACAACCCCACTGCCTTGTGGGCGTCTCGGGAGAGACCAAGGCTAAGGGAGTAAACCCTAACAGAAAATCCGGAGCGGAACCCCGTAGGCGGTCATGTGTCACCTTTGGCATGTTTCCGGCAGTTCCTGCAGCCATACTGGTGCCAAACGTCGTGTCCTGCACTCCTTTGGACCCCACCAGAAAGGCCGAGAGGGGGGTTTTGACGACTGGGCAACTCTCAACCTCCATAAATTTGCCCAGGCATGCGCCATGGAGAGGTCACTCCATAGTTGCCTCACAGCGACTAAAACAACACGGAAGGCAGCAGTTACGGGTTATAAGTCCAGATAAATTGGCGTAGAAACTGGGCGCCACGGGTTGCCTTTGTCGGTGGGAGAGGTCATTGCACCTCACTGGACAGCTACCGCCCGCCTCAAACCGGGCAGCCCCCGGTCAATAAGGTTCGGTCCCGCCACAGTCTGCCTGCTTCAATGGGTGCTTGGAGCTCAGGGTCATTGCCCGAAAGGTGGACTGATACACCGCACCAAACAACATGAAAAAAGGAAAGAAGGTACCAGCCCTTCGCTTTGCAAGCTGGAACGTCAGAACTATGTGTCCTGGCCTGTCGGAAGACCTTACACAAATCAACGATTCTCGGAAGACCGC
This sequence comes from Heterodontus francisci, assembly GCF_036365525.1. Classification (NCBI taxonomy): domain Eukaryota; kingdom Metazoa; phylum Chordata; class Chondrichthyes; order Heterodontiformes; family Heterodontidae; genus Heterodontus; species Heterodontus francisci. Next base: position 52,350,250 of record NC_090378.1, read on the forward strand.
CATCATTAACAACGAGCTCAGTAGATTCAGTGTGGACATTGCAGCACTTCAGGAGACTCGCCTCCCCGCGAGTGGCTCTCTAGCAGAGCAAGACTACACCTTCTTCTGGCAGGGCAGGGATCCTGAAGAACCAAGACAGCATGGAGTGGGCTTCGCCATCAGAAACTCCTTGCTCAGCATGATAGAGCCTCCCTCAAATGGCTCGGAACGCATACTGTCCATCCGACTGCTCACCACCTCTGGTCCAGTACACCTACTCAGCATCTATGCTCCAACACTCTGCTCCGCACCTGAAGCTAAAGACCAGTTCTATGAACAACTCCATAACATCATTAGCAGCATCCCCAACACCGAACACCTATTCCTGCTGGGGGACTTTAATGCCAGGGTTGGGGCCGACCATGACTCATGGCCCTCCTGCCTTGGGCGCTATGGCGTTGGAAGGATGAATGAGAACGGGCAGAGACTGCTTGAGTTGTGTACCTATCATAACCTCTGCATCACCAACTCGTTCTTTCACACTAAACCCTGTCACCAGGTTTCATGGAGGCACCCAAGATCACGTCGTTGGCACCAGCTAGACCTCATTGTCACAAGGCGAGCCGCCTTAAACAGTGTTCAAATCACACGCAGCTTCCACAGTGCGGACTGCGACACCGACCACTCCCTGGTGTGCAGCAAGGTTAGACTCAGACCAAAGAAGTTGCATCATTCCAAGCAGAAGGGCCACCCGCGCATCAACACGAGCAGAATTTCTCACCCACAGCTGTTACAAAAATTTCTAAATTCACTTGTAACAGCCCTTCAAAACACTCCCACAGGGGATGCTGAGACCAAGTGGGCCCACATCAGAGACGCCATCTATGAGTCAGCTTTGACCACCTACGGCAAAAGTGCGAAGAGAAATGCAGACTGGTTTCAATCTCATAATGAAGAGCTGGAACCTGTCATAGCCGCTAAGCGCATTGCACTTTTGAACTACAAGAAAGCCCCCAGCGATTTAACATCCGCAGCACTTAAAGCAGCCAGAAGTACTGCACAAAGAACAGCTAGGCGTTGCGCAAACGACTACTGGCAACACCTATGCAGTCATATTCAGCTGGCCTCAGACACCGGAAACATCAGAGGAATGTATGATGGCATGAAGAGAGCTCTTGGGCCAACCATCAAGAAGATCACCCCCCTCAAATCTAAATCGGGGGACATAATCACTGACCAACGCAAACAGATGGACCGCTGGGTTGAGCACTACTTAGAACTGTACTCCAGGGAGAATGTTGTCACTGAGACTGCCCTCAATGCAGCCCAGCCTCTACCAGTCATGGATGAGCTGGACATACAGCCAACCAAATCGGAACTCAGTGATGCCATTGATTCCCTAGCCAGCGGAAAAGCCCCTGGGAAGGACAGCATTACCCCTGAAATAATCAAGAGTGCCAAGCCTGCTATACTCTCAGCACTACATGAACTGCTATGCCTGTGCTGAGACGAGGGAGCAGTACCCCAGGACATGCGCGATGCCAACATCATCACCCTCTATAAAAACAAAGGTGACCGCGGTGACTGCAACAACTACCGTGGAATCTCCCTGCTCAGCATAGTGGGGAAAGTCTTTGCTCGAGTCGCTCTGAACAGGCTCCAGAAGCTGGCCGAGCGCGTCTACCCTGAGGCACAGTGTGGCTTTCGTGCAGAGAGATCGACTATTGACATGCTGTTCTCCCTTCGTCAGATACAGGAGAAATGCCGTGAACAACAGATGCCCCTCTACATTGCTTTCATTGATCTCACCAAAGCCTTTGACCTCGTCAGCAGACGTGGTCTCTTCAGACTACTAGAAAAGATCGGATGTCCACCAAAGCTACTAAGTATCATCACCTCATTCCATGACAATATGAAAGGCACAATTCAACATGGTGGCTCCTCATCAGAGCCCTTTCCTATCCTGAGTGGTGTGAAACAGGGCTGTGTTCTCGCACCCACACTTTTTGGGATTTTCTTCTCCCTGCTGCTTTCACATGCGTTCAAATCCTCTGAAGAAGGAATTTTCCTCCACACAAGATCAGGGGGCAGGTTGTTCAACCTTGCCCGTCTAAGAGCGAAGTCCAAAGTACGGAAAGTCCTCATCAGAGAACTCCTCTTTGCTGACGATGCTGCTTTAACATCTCACACTGAAGAATGCCTGCAGAGTCTCATCGACAGGTTTGCGTCTGCCTGCAATGAATTTGGCCTAACCATCAGCCTCAAGAAAACTAACATCATGGGGCAGGATGTCAGAAATGCTCCATCCATCAATATTGGCGACCACGCTCTGGAAGTGGTTCAAGAGTTCACCTACCTAGGCTCAACTATCACCAGTAACCTGTCTCTAGATGCAGAAATCAACAAGCGCATGGGTAAGGCTTCCACTGCTATGTCCAGACTGGCCAAGAGAGTGTGGGAAAATGGCGCACTGACACGGAACACAAAAGTCCGAGTGTATCAGGCCTGTGTCCTCAGTACCTTGCTCTACGGCAGCGAGGCCTGGACAACGTATGCCAGCCAAGAGCGACGTCTCAATTCATTCCATCTTCGCTACCTTCGGAGAATACTTGGCATCAGGTGGCAGGACTATATCTCCAACACAGAAGTCCTTGAAGCGGCCAACACCCCCAGCTTATACACACTACTGAGTCAGCGGCGCTTGAGATGGCTTGGCCATGTGAGCCGCATGGAAGATGGCAGGATCCCCAAAGACACATTGTACAGCGAGCTCGCCACTGGTATCAGACCCACCGGCCGTCCATGTCTCCGTTATAAAGACGTCTGCAAACGCGACATGAAATCGTGTGACATTGATCACAAGTCGTGGGAGTCAGTTGCCAGCATTCGCCAGAGCTGGCGGGCAGCCATAAAGACAGGGCTAAATTGTGGCGAGTCGAAGAGACTTAGTAGTTGGCAGGAAAAAAGACAGAGGCGCAAGGGGAGAGCCAACTGTGCAACAGCCCCAACAAACAAATTTCTCTGCAGCACCTGTGGAAGAGCCTGTCACTCCAGAATTGGCCTTTATAGCCACTCCAGGCGCTGCTTCACAAACCACTGACCACCTCCAGGCGCGTATCCATTGTCTCTCGAGATAAGGAGGCCCAAAAGAAGAAAAGTACAGATAGGGTGTTAACGGACTGAAGATTGAACAGCAGCAAGTACAAACATGAAAAAAAACAGTGGGTAAACAAACTGAGATGAAATTAAATAAACATCCAAAAAAAGTAAAAAAAAAAGAAAAATATAACTAAAAATAAAAGTATAATGGGGAGCCCGTCATGCTCTGAAATTATTGAACTCAATGTTCAGTCTGGCAGGCTGTAATGTGCCTAATCGGAAAATGAGATGCTGTTCCTCGAGCTTGCGTTGATTTTCACTGGAACACTGCAGCAAGCCCAGGAGAGAGATGAGAGCATGGGGGAGTATTGAAATGGCAAGCAACCGGAAGCTCAGGGTCCTGCTTGCAGACTGAGCGGAGGTGTTCCGCAAAGCGGTCACCCAGTCTGCGTTTGGTCTCCCCAATGTAGAGGAGACCACATTGTGAGCAGCGAATATAGTATACTACATTGAAAGAAGTACAAGTAAATCGCTGCTTCACCTGAAAGGAGTATTTGGGGCCTGGGATAGTGAGGAGAGAGGAGGTAAATGGGCAGGTATTCACCTCCTGCGATTGCAGGGGAAGGTGCCATGGGACGGGGATGAGGTGGTGGGGGTAATGGAGGAGTGGACCAGGGTGTCGCGGAGGGAATGATCCCTTCGGAATGCTGATGGGAAGGTAGGGGAAGATGCATTTGGTAGTGGCATCACGCTGGAGGTGGCGGAAATGGCGGAGGATGATCCTTTGGATATGGAGGCTGATGGGGTGGAAAGTGAGGACAACGGGAACCCTGTCACAGTTCTGGGAGGGAGGGGAAGGGGTGGGGTAGAGGTGCGGGAAATGGGCCGGACACGGTTGAGGGCCCTGTCAACAACAGTGGGTGGGGGGAGTCCTCGGTTGAGGAAAAAGGAAGACATCAGAAGCGCTGTCGTGGAAGGTAGCATCATCAGAGCAGATGCGTCAGAGACGGAGAAACTGGGAGAATGGAATGGAGTCCTTACAGGAGGTAGGGTGTGAAGAAGTGTAGTCGAGGTAGCTGTGGGAGTCGGTGGGCTGATAATGGATATAAGTAGACAACCTATCCCCAGAGATGGAGACAGAGAAGTCAGGGAAGGGAAGTGTCAGAGATGGACCTTGTAAAGGTGAGAGAAGGGTGGAAATTGGAAGCAAAGTTGATAAAGTTTTCGAGTTCGGGGCGGGAGCAGGAAACGGCACCGATACAGTCATCAATGTACCGGAAAAAGAGTTGGGGAAGGGGGCCTGAGTAGGACTGGAACAAAGAATGCTCGACATATCCCACAAAAAGACAGGCATAATTAGGACCTATGCGGGTACCCTTGCAACACCTTTTACTTGAAGGAAGTGAGTGGAGTAGAAGGAGAAGTTGTTCAATGTGAGAACAAGTTCAGCCAGACAGAGGAGGGTGGTGGTGGATGGGGACTGGTTGGGCCTCTGTTCAAGGAAGAAGCGGAGAGCCCTCAAACTGTCCAAGGGTGGTGCTGTTGTTTGGCGTACTGACCTCTACCTTGCAGAGGCTCAACGCCAGTTCCGAAGAAGGGTCACTGACCCAAACATTAACTCTGCTTCTCTCTCCACAGATGCTGCCAGACCTGCTGAGTATTTCCAGCATTTCTTGTTTTTATTTCAGATTTCCAGCATCCGCAGTATTTTGCTTTTATATTAAACTAAGGTGCCCATCTTTCTCGAGTGGAAATGAAAGATCCCATGACATTATTCAAAGCAGAGTGGGAATTCTTCAGTTGCCCAAGACAACATTCCATAAACACATTCTGAAGACTACCAAAAACAGATCATGTGCTCATTGATTTATTTGTTGCTTGTGGGATCGGCCGGCCCCTGTGCAGTTTGACTGCTGCATTTATTTACATTAGGGTAGGCGGTGCCGTAGTGGTATTATCACTGGAGTGGTAACCCAGAGACCTAGGGTATTTCTCTGGGGACATGGATTCGAATCCCACCACAGCAGAAGGTGGAATTTGAATTTAATTAATAAATCTGGAATTAAAAGCTAATGTAATGATGGCCATGAAACCCTTGTCGATTGTTGTAAAAACCCATCTGGTTCACTAATGTCCTTCAGGGAAGGAAATCTGCTGTCCTTACCTGGTCTGACCTAGATGTGACTCCAGACCCACAGCAATGTGGTTAACTCTGACATGCTCTCTGAAATGGCCTAGCAAGCCACTCAGTTGTACCTAACCACTACGAAGTCAATAAAAAGGAATGAAACCGGACGGACCACCCAGCATCGATCTCGGCAGCGGAAACGACAATGGCAAACCCAGCCCTGTCGACCCTGCAAAATCCTCTTTAATAACATCTGGGGGCTTGTGCCAAAGTTGGGAGAGCTGTCCCACACTAGTCAAGCAACAGCCTGACATAGTCATACTCACGGAATCATACCTTACAGACAATGTCCCAGACACTGCCATCACCATCCCCGGGGATGTCCTGTCCCACTGGCAGGACAGACCCAGCAGAGGTGGTGGCACAGTGGTATACAGTAGGGAGGGAGTTGTCCTGGGAGTCCTCAACATAGTCTCCGGACCCCATGAAGTCTCATGGCATCAGGTCAAACATGGGCAAGGTAACCTCCTACTGATTACCACCTACCGCCTTCCGTCAGTTGATGATTCAGTACTCCTCCATGTTAAACACCACTTGGAGGAAGCACTGAGGGTGGCAAGGGCACAAAATGTACTCTGGGTGGGGGACTTCAATGTCCATCAGCAAGAGTGGCTCGGTAGCACCACTACTGACCGAGCTGGCCGAGTCCGAAAGGACATAGCTGCTGGACTGGGTCTGCGGCAGGTGGTGGGGGAACCAACACGAGGGAAAAACATACTTGATCTCGTCCTCGCCAATCTGCCTGCCGCAGATGCTTCTGTCCATGACTGTATAGGTAGGAGTGACCACCGTACAGTCCTTGTGGAGACTAAGTCCTGCTTTCACATTGAGGATACCGTCCATCGTGTGTTGTATGGCACTATCACCGTGCTAAATGGGATAGATTTCGAACAGATCTAGCAATGCAAACCTGGGCATCCATGAGGCGCTGTGGGCCATCAGCAGCAGAATTGTACTCAACCACAATCTGTTATCTCCTGGCCCAGCATATCCCCCACTCTACCATTACCATCAAGCCAGGAGACCAACCCTGGTTCAACGAAGAGTGCAGGAGGGCATGCCAGGAGCAGCACCAGGCATACCGCAAAATGAGGTGTCAACCTGATGAAGCTACAACACAGGACTATCTGCGTGCCTAACTGCGTAAACAGCATGCCATAGACAGAGCTAAGCGATCCCATAACCAACGGATCAGATCTAAGCTCTGCAGTCCTGCCACATCCAGCCGTGAATGGTGGTGGAGGACAATTCAACAACTAACTGGAGGAGGTGGCTCCACAAATATCCCCATCCTCAATGATGGGGGAGCCCAGCACATCAGTGCGAAAGATAAGGCTGAAGCATTTGCAGCAATCTTCAGCCAGAAGTGCCAAGTTGATGATCCATCTCGGCCTCCTCCTGAAGTCCCCAGCAGCACAGATGCGAGACTTCAGCCAATTCGATACACTCCGCGTGATATCAAGGAACGACTGAAGGCACTGGATATTGCAAAAGCTATGGGCCCTGACAATATTCCGGCAATGGTACTGAAGACCTGTGCTGCAGAACTTGCCGCGCCCCTAGCCAAGCTGTTCCAGTACAGCTACAACACTGGCATCTACCCTGCAATGTGGAAAATTGCCCAGGTATGTCCTGTACACAAAAAGCAGGACAAGTCCAACCTGGCCAATTACCGTCTCATCAGCCTACTCTCAATCATCCAGTAAAGTGATGGAAGGTGTCATCAACAGTGCCATCAAGCGGCACTTGCTTAGCAATAACCTGCTCAGTGACGCTCAGCTTGGGTTCCGCCAGGGCCACTCAGCTCCTGACCTCATTACAGCCTTGGTTCAAACATGGACCAAAGAGCTGAACTCTAGGTGAGGTGAGAGTGACTGCCCTTGACATCAAGGCAACCTTTGACCGAGTATGGCATCAAGGAGCCCTAGCAAAACTGAGGTCAATGGGAATAAGGGGGAAAACCCTCCGCTGGCTGGAGGCATACCTAGCGCAAAGGAAGATGGTTGTGGTTGTTGGAGGTCAATCATCTGAGCTCCAGGACATCAATGCAGGAGTTCCTCAGGGTAGTGTCCTAGGCCCAACCATCTTCAGCTGCTTCATCAATGACCTTCCTTCAATCATAAGGTCAGAAGTGGGGATATTCACTGATTGCACAACGTTCAGCACCATTCGTGACTCCTCAAATACTGAAGCAGTCTGTGTCGAAATGCAGCAAGACCTGGACAATATCCAGGCTTGGGCTGATAAGTGGCAAGTAACATTCGTGCCACACAAGTGCCGGGCAATGACCATTTCCAACAAGAGAGAATCTAACCATCTCCCCTTGACATTAAACGGCATTACCATTGCTGAATCCCCTACTATCAACATCCTAGGGGCTACCATTGACCAGAAACTGAACTGGAGTAGCCATATAAATACTGTGGCTACAAGAGCAGGTCAGAGGCTAGGAATCTTCCAGCGAGTAACTCACCTCCTGACTCCCCAAAGCCTGTCCACCATCTACAAGGCACAAGTCAGGAGTGCGATGGAATACTCTCCACTTGCCTGGATGGGTGCAGCTCCAACAACACTCAAGAAACTCGACACCATCCAGGACAAAGCAGCCCGCTTGATTGGCACCCTATCTACAAACATTCACTCCCTCCACCACCGACGCACTTTGGCAGCAGTGTGTACCATCTACAAGATGCACTGCAGCAATGCACCAAGGCTCCTTAGACAGCACCTTCCAAACCCTCTACCAACTAGAAGGACAAGGGCAGCAAATACATGGGAACACCACCACCTTCAAGTTCCCCTCCAGGTCACACAGCATCCTGAGTTGGAACTATATCGCCGTTCCTTCACTGTCGCTGGGTCAAAATCCTGGAACTCCCTTCCTAACAGCACTGTGGGTATACCTACCCCAAATGGACTGCAGCGGTTCAAGAAGGCAGCTCACCACCACCTTCTCGAGGGCAATTAGGGATGGGCAATAAATGCTGGCCTGGCCAGTGATGCCCATATCCCATGAATGAATTAAAAAAGAACATAACATGAATGACAGTTTCAAAAGTCATTGTTTGTAAAGTGCTATATAAATGCTAAATCATTCATTCCTAATTCACAGGAGTAAATACATAAATATGCTAAATCAGAAGCATAGAACTAAAATTCTAAATAAAAATAAATTTCCAAATTCCATAGTATAAAAAAAATTACATAGAAAGGACTTGGTTTAGTTGAAATTTTAGCAGTAATGCTTTTAATCAGCATTATATTTCTGTTCATTAATGAGACTGGTATTAATAAAATAATTTGGAGAACAAATGCTTTAAAATTGAGAGAAGCAGTGGTGGTACATTGGAGCATTTAGACAAAATGGCATAGAATAACATGAAGCAGATTCAAGTTCCCCCCCCCCCCCCCCCACTATTTGAGTTTGTGATTTCAGCTGCGCAACTGTGAAAAGCCAGGTGTTTTCTCTGTTCTGTGTGGAAATGCTGATTCCAGAACTTCCATCTTTCTGATTTTTGCAATTTCTGATAGCTGGCAAGGAGTAGCTTTCTTGGTGAACCATTCCACCTTTTTAGATTTTAGGATGTCTTTGATATGGAAATGAAAAGCATGGGAAGAAATAATGTGTACTTTTCATAAGAGACCAATAAAAATCAAACACCCATCAGTTGGAAGACACCTCCAATCAGGATTACATTTACTATGTAAAATGCCAAAGGAGTTATATAACCCCTCATCCTTTATCTCATTTGTTAATCAGTACTGTTATTTTTAATAAAATCAACCAATCAATACACAGCTACCCTGTGTATTGGTAGCTGAGTTCCCCGGGCAGTGTAGCAAAACATGATTGGAAATGTTTATTGTGATCGGTTATAATCTGAAATGGAACAATATTTAACATATTTTTATCAACGTCTTTTGATGACAAAGGAATGATTTATTCAGCATAATTTTACAATGTAGCTGATGTAAAGTGTGAAATTCTTGAATGGTTTTGCAAATCCGTTTTAACTTGAGTGTTTAACTCGCTGTACTGCGTTTTTTCCATGTGATATATCATGTGAATAATTGCTCTTAAAAGTAAAGAGGAAATTAACTAACTAGTTACATCCCTTCTGGTCACTCACAGCACACCCTTATGCCTTATGAACAGACTATAACTGAATTTGTTAAGACTTGCCCATCTGGTAGTCAAAGTACTCTTGGGGCTTCATATAGTCAGGCTGAGAGCAAGCTTGAACATGTTCTTCCCTGATTCTGTTTTTATCTCCTCTCTTTCAGTGTCCTACAGGAGTCATTAAATCAAAACTTCATGCTGATCATTACACATAGAGAAGCCCAACGGGATTATAGCCTGAACTTTCCGGGCACCAGAACTGTGCAAGAGGTGAGTTACAGTGGAGTTGGGAGGTGCAGATAGCTCATTATCACTAATCGAAGCTCTGCTAAAGAGGTTCTAATCTTTTGCTAATTACCACTCCAACTTCTGATTTCTTGTTTGCTTATTTTAAAGCTGCAGTAAGAACTTTAAAGGGGCTGTATTATTTTGCTAGAAGAACAGGAAGTTATCCAATTATTGTGACTGCTTATAACTGCTTTTAGTGGTGTGGTAGAACGAGTCCCAGATGGGTGGGTCTTGCACAGTCGCCAGCCTCAAAGTAAACTTGTTAGATTCACCAAGGATGGCGGTCCAGAAGTATAAACAGCTAATAACGCCTAAGCTGGTACCACTAACAGTGCTTTTGTTGTGCATCATCCAAGGTGAGGCTTGACTGAGTCTACAATTCTGTGTTTTGTTTTTAATAGAGTTTTTGAAGAGTCTCTCTGTATTGGGTTTGATCCATTCTTATTGCTCATAGTCTCTAGAAGCTTTCGTACATGAGCATTAGTACTAAAATGCTGCAAAGATAAGTTGTGACAGCCATGATCGTTTCAGTAATTCTTCTGCCCATTTTGAGTACTGCAGAAAGACAGCCCATTTAAAATTGAATTAGCACAAATATTACACTCAGCTACAGATTCTTTTGCTTGGGTTGATAACTGTTGGCTCCAGTAAGGTCTACCATTCCTTTATCTTTCTGAAATATAAATTGCTTTTTATCACTTATTGCAAAAAGACTGCTGATTCAATTACTATTTAATAACAGTGGTGATTTAAATGGAGATGGCGAACGCATTTTGTTATATCAATAACTGGCCTCACATGGACTCTTGGACAACTTGAATTTTAATTTATTTTACGCAATTCTTTTAAAAGGTTGGTCACTGTAGTAAAATTTGAAGGTGGGTTCCTGAATTTGGGGGTTTTCATGCTGCTTCATTAACCTTTGCATAGAAACTTTAATCTGGTAGATGTATTGCTTCATTTGTCTTTTGACTAAAGGAGAAATCTCTCTTCTGACAATTTCACAGACCTGTTTTCTTGACTCAGTTTCTCCTCTTTGAAGGCATTGGCCTCTTGCTGCACGGTTTGATCTCTTGCTGCACTATGGTTCTAAGGATACTGGGCATGTACCGGCACCTCACTCAGCAGATATTATTCATCGGTGAGCCTTGACAGTGACTGTCAGTAAACTTGCAGCCAAGCCGGATCTTGTTCTCACCCAGTGTCCACATGTGTGCACTTCTAGCAAGGTACCCCAGATAGCTGATGTTCATACACCCAGAATGGTTAAAGGAGATTGGGCCCATATGTACCCATATGCCCTTCAGCTGATTCCATGTACCAACCATCCCTTTGCTCCATCTTCTGGGAGAGGCAAGTTTTAAAAAAACAGGGACGTGTAACCCAGGAGTCCTCAGTTTAAAAATTACATTCTTCACCCACATAGATGATCAAACAAGCCCCAGATGCATGCATTATTTTTCAGAACTTTACTCTTGTCTTCTATATGCTGTGATCACCTTGTTTTGCAGAAACTGATCTAGTGAGAGGTTAAGTTTAAGATCCTCACCGAAAGAATGAAGACAGAAGTTAGGGGAATGCTTTTTCATGCAGAGGATTGTTGGGATATTGAATGCCCGGTGGTGGAAGTAGGCGCTGCTCCACACACCACTGACCACCTCCAGGCGCTTACTCATTGTCTCTCGAGACAAGGAGGCCAAAGAAGAAGGAAGTAGAATCCATAATAGCTTTTGGAAGGAAATGGATAAATATTTGAAAAACAAAGAAAAAAAAGAGTATGGGGAAAAGGACATGGGAATGAAAGTAAGTGAATAGCTGTTTGAGAGTTGGTACGGATGCTGATTTACTTCTCTCGCCACTGTAAATTTCAGTCATTCTATAAGTTGTAATGGTCTGTATTTTTAATTAATGCAAGTGCTTGCCTTAGCAACATTGCAGAATTGTAAGCTTGTTTTTCACTCCTATATAGAATGAACTTAAGAGTTTAAATTTCCTTTTTGGGGGCTGTTTTCTACCAAGCAGGTAATTTCCAAACCACAATCCACAAATTTGATACTTCAGCCATTCAACCAGTTTCATATAATCTAGCAAGGCAACGGGTTAACAAGGTCACATTCTGTAAACATTTTTCATCATTAGGTATCCACCACGCGCAGATTTTGAACCTAGCTTAACTAGTAACTGGAAAACTGTTTGCTTAGCACGCGCATAAAATGTCATGAAATATTTAGTGAATGCTGCCACACATTGTGTCCTATTCTTGCATTCAGTAAAAGCGTAGGACTCTGGAAGATTCTGTTGAAGTATGGATGTCCTCCAAAATTCGTCACCATCCTTCGTCTGCTTCGTGATATGCAAGCAATGATCCTTAGCAACGGATCAGTTAATACAGGAGTTAAACAAGGTTGTGTCACTGCTCCAACTCTTTTTTTTTTTGATCTTTCTAGCAGCCATGCTCTGTCTGACTAGAGACAAACTCCCTGCTGGAGTGCAGCTTATTTATCGAATGGTCGGTAAACTGTTTAATCTCTGACAACTCCAATCAAAAACTAAGATCACCCTGACTTCAGTCATTGAGCTCCAATATGCTGATGATACTGCAGTATGTGCTGTGTCGGAAACAGATCTTCAAAGAATTGTTGACTTATTTACTGAAGCATATGAGAAGATGGGACTTGCACAACATTCAGAAGACCCAAGTCCTCCATCAGCAAGCTCCAAATGCACAAGCCCCACCAGCTCCATTGATTAGGATTCGTGATGGTGCCTGGAAAATGTGGAACACTTCCAGTATGTTGGAAGTTACCCTTTACAGAAGGCTGACAATCACAAAGAAATCCAGCATCGCCTGAAATCTGCTGGTGCAGCCTTTGGCCACGTGAGGAAGCGAGTGTTTGAAGATCATATGAATATATGAATTAGAAGCAGCAGTAGGCTATTCGTCCCCTTCGAGCCTGCTCCGCCCGTTTAATATCATAGCTGATCTGATTGTGGCCACAACTCCACTTTCCACCTACCCCTGATACCCTTTGAATCACTTGTTAGTCAAGAATTTATCTACCTCTGCCTTAAAAATATTCAATGACTCTGCCTCCATCGCTCTCTGGGGCAGAGAGTTCCAAAGACACTCAACCCCCAGAGAAAAAAATTCTCCTCATCTCTGTCTTAAATGGGTGACCCCTTATTTTTTAAACGGTGTCCCCTAGTTCTACTCTTTTCCACAGGGGAAACATCCTTTCAGCATCTACCCTGTCAAGTCCGCTCAGGATCTTGTATGTTTCAATAAGAAAGCTTCTCATTCTCCTAAACTCCAATGGATATAGACCCAACCTGTCCAACCTTTCTTCATAAGTTACCCCCTGCCCACCCCCCCAATCCCAGGTATCAGTCGAGTGAACCTTCTCTGAACTGCCTCTAACACATTTATATCCTTTCTTAAATAAGGAGACCAAAACTCTGCTCAGTACTCCAGATGTTCCTCACCAATACCTATACAACTGTAGCAAAATATCCCTACTTTTATATTTCATTCCCCTTGCAATTAACAGCACATTCTATTTGCCTTCCAAATTGCTTGCTGTATCTGTATACCAACCTTTTGTGATTCATATACCAGGACACCCAGATCCCTCTGTACCTCCGAGTTCTGCAATCTCTCTCTATTTAAATAATATGCTGCTTTACTATTCCTGCCAGAGTGGATAAGTTCACATTTTCCCACATTATACTCCATTTGCCAAATTTTTGCCCACTCACTTAACTTATCTATATCCCTTGCAGATTCCTTATGTCCACCTCACAACTTATTTTTCTACCAATCTTTGTGTCATCAGCAAATTTAGCTACCATATATTTGGTCCCTTCATCTGAGTCACTGATATAAATTGTAAATAGTTCAGGTTGTAACGGACCTGTAATTATTTTTCTCCTGGAATTAAAAACTGTGTGCGCCTTTAAGGCACACTGTTTAAAAACAGTGCACTTTTAAGGGAGAGAAAGTTCTGGAATTTCTGAGGCACAGTATGCCAGCAGCTGCATTTTTGTTACCTAGGCGACAGCAGCAGAGGTGTCACATGGTATGATTTGATTTGACTGTGTAAAACTGGCAAAAACCAGTATGAACTAGTTAGTTTTGAGAGACTCTCCATCGAGGCGTGCTACTGAAGAGAAGAAAGCTGTCTATTTTCTCTCAGCAAAAAGTTCTACAGGGCCAAGTTAATTGCCTAAACAAGAAAAGCTGCCTTTTTCCAAGAAACCGTTTGTATTGCTGAAGGAACTGTTGATGTCTGCTGCAGCCGAAGATTAAGAATCGACTACTGCATCAAATCCACGTGAAGACTTCGAGTGGCCTATGACTATTTCCTCATTAGAATACCTCATCCACCAGGAACGCAATTCACAAAGACTTACTTATTTTATTTATTCTTGAGACAGCTAATTTTTAAAAACACCCCTTTTAAAACTGATTAACTACTGTTATTTTTGAGTGTGTATGTGTGAATGGGTGCGTTAGGTTAAAATACGTTAAAAGCTCTTTAGACATAGGTTTATCTCAAGTGTTTAAGCTTTAGTTTTTAATAGTTAATTTGTTGTTTAAAGATACCTGGTTTGATCTGTTTTATTCCGGGGGTTACTAGAGTGTTTAATTTTGGCTGTTTTCCGGTTGGGTAGAAAACTTTTAAATAATATGCTGCAACCTGTGGAGTGACAGGACTGAATTGACAGTGCATTGCTCCCGCCACGGTCGTAACATATTAATTGGGTGGCTCATCTGGAATCAGAATCAAATTAATTGGGGAGGCTTGCGTTTGGAATTGTATTAATTGCTCATCTCTGGGATAACAAAAATTGGGATCTTGCGTCTGGCATCATATTAATTGGAAATTCCAAATCTAACGCCAATTACGAAAAAATAAAAGGGACCACATTTCTTGTGTAATAAAGTACAGTCTATACCATCGGAATGACATTAACAGTTGCAGCAGAGTTTCTGGGAAAGAAGAATGTTTCCCTCAGTGACTTGATAACTTTAACGAAGAAACTAAAAGAATTGGTGGCAAAATTGGGGTTAGAATTGAAATCAGGTGCCAAAAAAGCAGTGATAGTTGACCTAATAGCCCAACAACTGGATTTGGATGATGACTAGGAACAAGAACGTCGTAAGTCAGAGTGATGCAGTGGCATTCGTCAAAATTTAGTTAGAAATGAAAAAATTTGAGCATGAACAAGAAATGAGAAAACCTGAATTGGAAAAAGAGGAAAGGGAAAAAGAAAAGGCAATAGCAATAAGAAAACTTGAACTTCAGAGAGAAAGTGAAAGAGAAGTGAGGGAATTTAGGCTAAAAGAGATGGAGCTAAGACAGGGGTGGTCTTGACTCCAGGGAAAATTTGTGTCGGGAAGAATCTAAATTCAGCCCAGGGCTCAGCAAAAAGCTATTTAAATTTGTACAAGCTCTTCCTAATTTTGATGAAAGGGATGTAGAGGCATTTTTCATATCTTTTGAAAAAAATAGCCAAACAGATGAAATGGCCGAAGGAAAGCTGAACACTGCTTATGCAAAACAGGTTGGTAGGTAGAGCTCATGAAGTTTATGCCATGCTTCCTGAAGAGGCTTCTGCTGATTGAGATGGCAAAAAAGGGTATTCTCACTGTGTATGAGTTAGCCCTTGAAGCTTACCGTCTGAAGTTTCGGAATGTACGGAGATTGGCTGGGCAGACATATGTAAAATTTGAGAGGGTGAAGCAAATTAATTTTGACCATTGGATACGGACATTAAAGATGGAAACTACATATGAAAATCTTAGAGAGTTGATTCTCCTGGAGGAATTTAAAAATTCCATTCCTTCAGCAATGAGAACTCGTGTAGATAACCTGAAAGTTTTGAAAGCTAGGCAAGCAGCGGAAATTGCTGATGATTTTGAGGTTGTGAATAAGCCAAAACCTTTTGTTAGTCACCCCCATAAACTCGAGAACGATAGAAAGTGGGAGAGTAAAAGGAAGACCAGTAGCCGGGGACAAGAAGGAACAGCTGGGAACGCCCCAGGATCATCACCTCAGGCCAGAAAGGAAAGTGCTGAGGGTAGAAGTGAGGTTTGCAAGCCGAAGTATTTATCATTGCTACCAAACAGGTCACCTTCATTCAGAATGCTGGAAATAGCGAGGTAAACCATAGGACTTGTTGGAATACGCAAAGCTAATGTAGAGGAAAAGACTCTGAGAGTATAGCAGACCAGTCTATAGCTTTAATGGCAGCTGTAAAACCAGATACAAAAAATAAAGTGAGTGTAGAGGTTAAGAATAAGATACCCAAAAATTATAATGCATTCTTGTTAAAGGGGAAAGTAACTCCATATCCTGCAAGTGAGGCAGGAAAACCTATCATTATACTTAAGGATACAGGAGCAACCCAAACTCTCTTGCTGGGAAATGATATAACGTTTCCACCAGGGAGCGACTTGAACACTGAAGTTTTAGTTATTGGAATTAGGGAGTATATACCCATACCTTTATAAAAAGTATGCCTAGTGAGTGACTTTATATCTGGGATGGTAACTGTAGGAGTTGTCCGCAGTTAGCCAGTAGAGGGAATTAATCTCATAGAAAATGATTTGGCCGGATCAAAAGTGTCAGTTTCTCCTATATTTAGAGGAACCAAGTGAAGTTCGGAAATGGAGCAATTACAGGAACAAGTTCCAGGAATATTTCCTGCGTGTGTGGTTACCTGAGCAATGGCTGAACAGAATCCATTGTCGGAGGTAAAAGTGGCACCACAAACGGATAGCCGAGTATCTGAAATTTTATTTGGGGATTTAGATAAACCAAATAAGATGTTTTACGTATCTTCTATAATTGCAGCACAGCAAGCTGATCTGGAGATATACCGAATGGCACAGACGGCTCTGACAGAAGCTGAGGTGAAAGGAGTTCCAGAAGGCTATTATATGCAAATGGGGTTTTGAGGAGAAATTGGAGACAGCCTCATAGACCTGCAATCGAAGACTGGGCAGTTATTGAACAGATAGTGGTACCACCTAAATATCGCCAGGGATTGTTAAGGTTAGCACATGACATTCCTTTTGCAGGACATAGAGGAATTCGGAAGACCAAATCACGTATAAACCAACATTATTACTGGCCAGGCCTTAGAAAGGACGTAAAGCAGTTTTGTAGGGCTTAGGAACACATTAAAGCATTCCAAGCCAAAATGAAAAATGGGCAGACATGAATGCAAACATCTGCAATTTTCAACCAGCGGATGAAGTATTGGTGGTGTTACCGTTACAGGGAGAGCCATTAAAGGCACGGTTCAGTGGCCCATATAGAGTGATCAAAAGAGTGGGTAAGGTCCATTACTTGATTGACGCCCCTGATCGCCGGAAGAAGAACCGGTTGTGTCACATCAATATGTCAAAGCAATATCATCGTGGGGAGAAGGATAAGCTAGTCCAGGTATGTCAGATAATTGGAACTGTTGAGAAGGAAAAGGATAGTGAGGATGAGGCAGAAGGAGGTCTAGAAAATTCTCAGATTGAACCTCCAACTATCAGATTAAGGAATACAGAATGGCTAAGAAAATTGGATAACATGCTTTTGCACTTGGAGGCAAAACAATGTGAAGACCTAACCAGGCTTTTCACAGCATTTCAGAGTTTGTAGGGATAAACTGGGATATACAACTTTAGCCACACATAGTGTGTATATAGGGGGAACCGTTCCTTTAAAACAACATCCTTACTGCTTGAGTCCAGACAAACAGGCCCAAGTAAAAGCAGAGATCCAGTACATGCTGGAAAACAATTTGATCAAACCTAGTCAGAATAGCTGGAGCTCATCAATAGTTCTCGTACCTAAACCTGACGGGTCAACCCGGTTTTGTATAGACTACGGAAAAATCAATGAGGTAACGAAGGCAGACTCCTACCCAATTCTGCGTTTAGAAAACTGTATCGACAGAGTGGGCAGTGCTAGGTTTCTTACCAAGATTGACTTGTTTAAGGGA
This sequence comes from Heterodontus francisci, assembly GCF_036365525.1. Lineage (NCBI taxonomy): Eukaryota > Metazoa > Chordata > Chondrichthyes > Heterodontiformes > Heterodontidae > Heterodontus > Heterodontus francisci. Next base: position 52,367,925 of record NC_090378.1, read on the forward strand.
TACTGGCTAGTTCATTTGACTCCTCAAGCCAAAGAGATATCAGCTTTTGTATCACCTGACTGCCTTTATCAGTGCTGGGTAATGCCATTCGGGCTAAAAAGTGCCCCAGCCACTTTTCAAAGATTAATGAATCAGTGTTCTCAACTGTGCAGTGTATCTTGATGATGAACTAATATACAGTAACACTTGGCAAGAACACTTAAACCAGCTAAGAATTCTGCTTTAAAAGTTAGAAGCCGTGGACTTGGTGATAAATCTGGAAAAAAGTTAATTTGGAAAATTACGTCGGACACATAGTGGGGCAAGGACAGGTATTGCCAAAAACGGCAAAGGTACAAGCCTTGGTAGAGTTCCCTATCCCTAAATCTAAACGGGAAATAATGAGGTTTTTAGGGATGTGTGGTTTTTACAGGAAATTTGTACGGAATTTTAGTACTGTGGCTGCTTCATTAACCGATTTGCTACAAAAAAGGGTAGTATGGTCAGATGAATGCCAGGCAGCTTTTGAAAAGCTAAAGGCAATCTTAACTAATGAACCAGTGTTGGCTGCTCCAAATTTTGCAAACCCTTTTAAAATAGTGATCGATGCTAGTGTCTTGGGGGTTGGTGCAGTCCTATTGCAGAATGACAATTGGGCATAGAGAAGCCAGTAGGGTACTTTTCAAGAAAATTAAATTGCCATTAAAAGAAGTATTCCACTGGAAAAAGAAACATTTGGACTTTTGCTGGCTGTCAAACATTTCAAAGTATATGTCCACCAAGCCTATAAAGAAATATTAATATACACTGACCATAACCCATCAACATTTGTGGAAAAATGTAAAAAACAAAATGCTAGAATATTTAGATGGAGTTTGTTACAGCCTTATTTAAAATTTGTACATATTTCGGGGGAAAAACAATGTTATTGCCGATGCTTTGTCACAAATTTAACCATGTGACGTTATATGGATGGCGATCGTACAAAGAAAATTCTGTTAATTATCAATTGGATGAATGGTGTGTGAATGCAGAAAATGTTAGTTTTTACCAGTTTCTATTTCATTTTTGCATTGCAATGAAACGCATTTTGGGAATGGCGTTTCATTTCACCAAGGGCGGAGGTGTCACGTACTTGTAATTGTTTTTCTCCTCCGATTAAAAACAGTGTGTGCCTTTAAAAATAGTGCACCTTTAAGGGAGGGAAAGCTCTGGAATTTCTAAAGCACAGTGTGCCAGCAGCTGCATCTTTGTTACCTAGGTGACAGCAGGAGAGAGGTCACATGGTATGATGTTTTGATTTGACTCTAAAACTGGCAAAAACCAGTATGAACCAGTTAGTTTTGAGCAACTCTCCATTTAGGCGTACTACTGAAGAGAAGAAAGCTGTCTATTTTCCCTTAGCAAAAATTCTGCAAGGAGCTGTGGGCCAAGTTAATTCCCTAAACAAGATAAGCCTCCTTTTTCCAAGAAACTGTTTGTATTGTTGAAGGAACTGTTGATGCCTATTGCAGCCGAAGAGTTGCATGCCTATTAAGAATCGACTACTGCATCAAATCCACTTGAAGACTTCGAGTGGCCTTTGACTATTTCCGCATTAGAATACCTCATCCACCAGGACCGTAATCCATAAAGACTTACTTTATTCTTAAGAGACAGCTAATTTTTAAAAACACCCCTTTTAAAACCGGTTCACTACTGTTATTTTTGAGTGCATGCCTGTGAATGGGGGAGTTAGGTTAAAATAAGAAGTTAAAAGCTCTTTAGACATAAGTTTATCTCAAGTGCTTAAGATTTACTTTTTAATAAATAGTTAATTTGTTGTCTAAAGATATCTGGTTTGGTCTATTTTATTCCGGGGGTTGTTAGAGTATTTAATTTGGTTGTTTTCCGGTTGGGTGGAAAACTTTTAAATAATATGCTGCAACCTGTGGAGTGACAGGACTGAATTGACAGTGCGTTGCTCCCGCCATGGTCGTAACAGGTCCCAGCACTGATACCTACGGCACTTCACTTATCGCATCTTGCCAACCCGAAAATGACCCATTTATGCATTCTCTGTTTCCTGTTAGCTAACAAATCCTCAATCCATGCTAATATGTTACCTCCACGCCATGGGCTCTTATTTTGCTTCGTAACTTCTGATGTGGCATCTTGTCAAATGCCTTTTGGAAATCTAAGTATAGCACATCCACAGGTTCCCCTTTATCCACATTGTTTGTTACTTCCTCAAAGAACTTCAAAAAATTAATCAAACATGATTTCCCTGTCATGAAATCATATTGACTCTGCCTGATTTCATAGAGATTTTCTAAGTGCCTAGCTATAACATCCTTACTAGTAGATCCCAGCATTTTGTCTAAGACAGATGTTCAGCTAACTGGCCTGTAGTTTACTGCTGTCTGTCACCCTCCTTTCTTGAATAGAGGAGTCACATTTGCTATTTTTCAATCTAATGGTACTTTTCCAGAATCTAGGGAATTTGGGAAAATTAAAACCAATGCATCTACCATCTCAGCAGCCATTTTTTTTAAGACCCTAGGATGAAGTCCATCAGGACCTGGGGACTTGTCGGCTTTTAGTTTTAATAATTTTTTTCAGTACCCTTTCCTTGGTGATGGTAATTGTTTTTAAGTTCTCTCCCTTTCAACTCTTGATTCACAATTACTTCTGGGATGTGATTTGTATCTCCTACAATGAAGACAGATGCAAAATATCTGCTCAATTCATCTACTTATTTTCCATTATTTAATTCCCCAGACTCACTCCCTGGAGGACCAACGCTCACTTTACTCTTTTCATTTTTAAATACCTGTAGAAACTCTTACTATATGTTTTTATATTTCTAGCTGGCCTACTCTCATACTCTAATTTCTCCCTCCTTATTCACCTTTTTGTCATTTTTTGCTGTTTATTTTCTGCCCAATCTTTTGACCTGCCACTCATCTTTATGGAATTATCTGCTTTTTCTTTCAATTTGATACTATTTTTAACTTCCTTTGTTAGCCACAAATGGAGTGTCCTTCCCTTAGAGTCTTTCTTTCTCACTGGAATGTATCCTTTCTGAGTATTCTGAAATATCTCCTTAAATGTCTGCCACTGCATTTCTACTGACCTATTCCTTAATCTAATTTGCCAGTTTACTTCAACCAGTTCTGCCTTCATGTCCTCATAATTGCCATTATTTATGTTTAAAACACAAGTCTTATATTTGCCCTTCTCTCCCTCAAACTGAATGTGAAATTCGATCGTATGATCACGGCTACCTAGGGGCACCTTCACTGAGGCCATTAATTAATCCCATCTCATTGCACATTACTAGATTTAGTATAGCCAGCTCTATACTGGTTCTAGAACATGCTGCTCCAAGAAACTATCCCGAAAACACACTATGAACTCATCATTGCCAATCTGATTCGTCCAATCTCTATATGTAATTTAAAATCATCCATGATCATGACATCAAAACTGAAACCAAGCTCATGGTCTACTATGCAGTCGTGATCCTTACCTTACAGTACAGGGCTGAGACATGGACAACGCAGAGGAGGCATCACAAAGCACTGGAGTCATTTCATTAACGTTACCTGTGGAAGATCCTACATGTCAAGTGGGAGGACAGGCGCGCCAACGTCAGTGTCCTCTCACAAGCAGGCACCACAAGCATCGAGGCTATGATTATCCCCCTTCAGCTTGGTTGGGTTGGTCATATAGTCTGGATGTCTCATACCAGGCTCCCATAGCAGATTGTCTTTTCTCTGCTCAGGCAGTATTTTTATCCAATTCCCTTTTGAAGGCTACTGTTGAACCAATCCACCACCCTATCAGACAGTGCATTCCAAATCCTAATTGCTAATTGCATTAAAAATGTCTTCCCTCATGTTGTCTCTGGTTCTTTTGTCAATCACCTTAAACCTGTCCCCTCTGGATACTGACTTATTAACCATTGGAAACTTCCTATTTATTTATCTCAACCCTTCATTATTTTCAACGTTTCCTTCAAATCTGTTCTAAGGAGAACAACTTGAGCTTTGCCAGTCTATCCATGTAACTGTAAGCCCTCATCCCTGGAACCATTCTAGCAACATGTTTCTTTTGCCTGCAGAGGACAGGTCCCTGCATATAAATATATGTAGCTTCGATCAAGACTAAGTGAGCCATATTACTAGCCTGACTGATCTTGTTAGTGTAAATCTTAGCACGCTCGGGATTGTTCAGTAACTGCTGTCCAATTGCAGAATCACATCTAACGTTAAACATTGTGATCTGAGTTTTGTAAGTACAGGCTGGTTGAGTACAGTCAGTACTCTGCCTGTTGTGAACGGCCGAAGGGCTGTCCTGTTTGATTACGATCCGCCAGTCGTTGGAACGTATGGCCTATCTACCTGGCATCGCGCCGGCACTGGAATTCATATACCTCATTACTCATTTGTGTGGGAGGTAGAATGTCTTTTTGGCTTGACAGCAGCATTTTGTTAGCAGAAAATAGCATTTTTGTTGCTACTGAATAGTAGCAGTTTGAAATGGCTAGCTTCAACTGTTGCTCAAATTTTTGAGTGTCCTTCCCCTTCCAGGTAATTTGAGGTAGACTGGACACTTTTAAGGTCCAAAAGTGACAGCCTTAGGCCCATTTGTGACAACGAGCAATGATCTGACTGGGGTAGCCATTATCCCACAGGATAGCTTGTTGCGCCTTTTTCAGCGTCATGCTTACACGGTGAGCAAATGGCTTGAGCCCTATTCGTTGCCGATGAGGCCAATCTTATGGCATGTGGAGCTGTAGGAATTCCAGTATGTAAATTGACCAGTGAAGGATGGCTTACAGTGCACAGTAGTAGAAAACCCATTAGTGGATTTCTCAACCAGCACGTCGAGGAAAGGGAGCTCATTAGATTGCTCCATTTCAAGTGCGAATTTGAGCACGGAATGGAGCGTATTAAGGTGTATAAGGAAATTCTTGCATGCAGCTGCAGATTCAAATATAGCAAACTTATCTACGTATCGGAAGTATGCAAGAGCTAGGATCATTCAAGAGAAAATGCGTTTCTTGTGGAAACCAATGAAAATATTAGTGGGAGCTAGGCCTAGAGAGGATCCCATGGCAACACCATCTGTTTGGGCATACATGGTGTCATTAAAGCTGAACTCAACTGCACGAGTTGCTAAGTTCATAAGTTCAGTGAATACAAATTTGGAAAATGGCGGCACGTCTAGATTGCCATGATATATTGACAGGGTGCAAATGTCTAGGGTTTCCTTGAGCAGCACTGGTGAATAGGCTCGCATAGTCGAACAAGCACATAGACACGGCATTGACATCAATATGGTTGCATATGGTCTTTGCGAAGGTGAAGGAATCCTTCACTGTGTATGTGGGAAAACTCACTCACAACTAGTAGCAACTCATTCAACTGTTTGGCCAATTCATGTTTTGCAGAACCAGGCATAGACATGATGGGGGGTAATGGGACACCACTTTTGTGTGTCTTGGGCAGCCCATTACATATGTGGACACGTGAACCATGAGGATGAATCCTATCATATACGTCACAAGGCAGCTCGTTGGTCTCACACAAGGCTAACAAATGATTTTGTAACTTGCTTCAAGCAGGACTGTGCGTTCGTACTCGGCGGCAGGTTCAGTGGATACGAATTTGGATCTGTCATTAAGAATGGTGTGCATTTTGTCCATATAGTCGTGCTTGTTGAGGATGACTATTCCAGTCCCTTTGTCAGGCTTCCAAATATGTCTGCCTGGGTTAGCCTTAATACCAAGTCATCCCCTCAGATTAACCTTTGAGATGTGATAGTGGGAAATCATGCAGGGCACTGCCTATCTACAGTGTGAAGACATTTTATATGCACGCTAATCAGATGGCTCCCCCAGAATCTGAGGTTGACGACATAGATCGCGGTCATGGGACCTTCGTGTTTGTATTGGCTATTTGCTGTAACCGATGAAGGTGGCTGAACTTTGTGTGGAGAATGTACATCATTCTAAGAATGAAAAAGATACTGAGATATATTTTTTGTAGTTCCTACTGAATTCGGAAAATCTTATGTTTCCTATTGCGCCAGGCAAACTTAAGTGGTGAACAGCTTTGAATGTAGAATCCGCACAATTGCGTTTGTGAAATGATCTAAGTGTTGGCCGCAGACTTTTAAAACAGAGTTGTGTTACAGTTGTATCTGAGACTACTTTGCTTTTATCTGGATCCATTTTCTCAAACTATCAATGATTGCAGGTTTGGAAGAATTTTCTTTTCAACATTGTGGGTTGTGGGCAGTATGTGTGTTGCTTATACTGTCAACTGTAAACAGGAACACATCAACTCTAAGTTTGGAATTTAGCGTGACGTTAAGTGCATCTCTACTTTGTCGGTTGGAATTTTTGTAGAACTTCTATATTAGTTAACATTTTTCTTTGGCTTAGTTACAAAAGAGAACAGAATATATATCATAGTGAAAACTTAAATACTATCAATCTTGTTCAAAAGTCATGTTTTTACTTTTTACATTAGAATATGTTGAGTGGAAGATATTAGTACAGCCAGTTAGAAATATGAAGATCAGAAATTAAGAATCTGATAATTTGAATGGTAATGGGATGCTGCAAGACACTGCAATTTAGTTTTCTGAATACAATTTTTAATGAAAAATAAAATGTTCGCTTTATTCAGTAACTTTCTGCACAGCATTATACACAAAGATCAGCAATACGTTATTCTTTTAATAGAAAGGGAACAGTTTGTATCAAACATGATGTGTCATGTATTATATCAATGTCCAGTAAAGGATACTTGTCAAAAGGGGATATGGTAGTATTGAAACAGTCTTTATAAAGATACCAGTCAGTCTGTTTTTCCCATATTAGTTTTGGTTGTATACATAGTATGGGAACTGTTTGATCTGTGAATAATTGGCAAATTGAGGAAGAAGTCTTAAATTCATTTCTAAATTAAACATGGGCTTTTCTGAAAATGCCAATATCAATAATTCATACTATGTATGTTCATAAAATTCTATTTGCTTTGTTTTTATTACTGTTACTGTAGAATATAAATATTTAATAAAATTATAGTTAACTATTCTGATGTTTAATTGTTTCAGTTGTATTCCTAGCTGTTCTGATTTCTATGCACATGGTTTAAATTACAACATAAATTATTAACTTGACATATTAAAATTCTATGAAATTCCATGACACACTAACTTATATGTAACTGAGAAAGTCTTATCTAACAAAATGTTGATTTTCAGTTTAAAATGCACAATTTACTTTAAATTAATTTTGCAAGGAATTTAATTTGTATTTTGAGGGAGAAACTAAGGAAAAGTACATGGTATGTCTGACATTTATGTAACATTGTCTAGTTATGACTAAATCTTTGTGATACTGTATAAATAGTTTAATTATGTTGAAACAGATTTAGGGGAGTGGGGTTGATCTTTATTTAAAAAATGTTTTTTGACATCATAATTTTGTCTGTACAGAAGTAAGAACCTCTCTTTAGGAATAGTGAAATTCATAATATGAACTTCTCAAAATATCTATGACACTTGAAGTTCGTGCTATGCAAGATTTTTTTTGTCAAATTTCCCATTTTAAATTACTGTGTCTACAATTAAAGTGAAAACTGACTTTTCAAATGTGTCACAGGGTAATTATACCCTACATGCAGTGGAGATCCTGTAGTATCACCACTTGTAAGTAATGTCATTACAGTTTGACACTTTACATAGATGAATTCCATTATAAATGTGGACATAGGAATTAATAATATAAAAAGTACAGAAGGTGTGATTTTTAAAATAAGAGCAGAACTACTTTTGACCAGCCCAACCCAATTATCCCAAGTGCATCACATGGGAGATTGATTAGTAATTTATTTTAAATTGTAATGTCTTGTAGCAGTTCCTGTCAACTATTTTCATTATAAATTTCTATGTAAACATTTGTAATGGAAATTGCTTATGTAAACTTGAGCTGTAATTATACTCTCTTGCCAGTGAAGGCACTGCAATACCACTACTGGTGGAGAGTATCATTACGGTGTGACAAGTTTATATAGGCAGTTCTCAGTATAAGTGTGGACATAGGAATTTATTATGGAAATATAAAGCGAGGAACTGAATGTATTTCATTAAAATGGGAGCTGAATTATCTCCACCTATCAATCCTCCTTCACCACCTGAATTCTCTGCTTTGTCTTAACTCAGCAACATAAGAGATTGATTAGACAGTGCATATAAAGCTAATAGCATTCCCTAGGCCAACAGAATAGAATTGTCCCCTAATGGGTTGGATTTTTGATCTCTGATGCTTTTCCCTCCTTCCTTCTGTTCAATTTCCCTGACTGACAACAGACTAACTATTGGACTGTTTCTGAGGGCTTTCCGGTTGATTTATTTACTTCCCTGCTTATAAGGATGTATTAGATCTCAGGTTGATACCTGATTGCATGACTAGGTTATGGAATTTACGAGGTAATGATGGATGAATGGTGGACAGTTAGTCTCGTATAGTTGAATACACATTGGATTTGTGATTTGATCCATCATATAATTCGACAGCTCAAACTAATAATTCAACAGTCTTCAATTATCAATTATGCCTTACACTATTTAAGAAGTTTCTTAATCTGTTGTGTGTGAGATGATCATTCTTTAAGCTGGTATTTTTAAGTTAAAATATTTGTAAACCTGTTTTCTGTGGAATTCTTTTATTCATTTGTCCATATGTATTTTGTTTGCAAATAAAATAGACTATTAGTATAAGTGTGTGATAAAAGAATGAGTACAGTGCAGAACAATGCATGTGATGGCAAAAATGCATCATCTATTATATATTCTATCATTTTGCTCACAGGTGCTCACTTTCGCAATTGTACGTTAAAATGTGTGTTATATCTTTGTGTGCGCAACATTGATGTGTTAGAGGACTGTTGCACTTTGCCACAGAGTAATGAACTATATAATTTTGATTACTATGTGACTGAGTTCCCAGTCACTGCTGGGAGGTGCTTCCACCACAGGATGTCAAACTAGCAGGCCAATAATTTGCATTTGGAACCTTTTTTTCCCCCTATTATCTGATACAGCTCTACTTAATGAGTTGTGATGAGCTTCAGCCACCATTCTCCTGACTTGGATGCACTCCACCTGGTTCTATATATTTATGAATACTTGAGTTTTCCAGCTTTGTATTGAACAGGTTTCTTCTTGAATTGGGGTTTATCTTGTACTTCAATAGTTTGAGGTGTATAACAGTAGCGAGGTGGTAAAATATACAGTTATTAGAACATTACAGCGCAGTACAGGCCCTTCGGCCCTCGATGTTGCGCCGACCTGTGAAACCATCTGACCTACACTATTCCATTTTCATCCATATGTCTATCCAATGACCACTTAAATGCCCTTAAAGTTGGCGAGTCTACTACTGTTGCAGGCAGGGCGTTCCACGCCTCTACTACTCTCTGAGTAAAGAAACTACCTCTAACATCTGTCCTATATCTATCACCCCTCAACTTAAAGCTATGTCCCCTCGTGTTTGCCATCACCATCCGAGGAAAAGGACTCTCACTATCCACCCTATCTAACCCTCTGATTATCTTATATGTCTCTATTAAGTCACCTCTCCTCCTCCTCCTCTCCAACGAAAACAACCTCAAGTCCCTCAGCCTTTCCTCGTAAGACCTTCCCTCCATACCAGGCAACATCCTAGTAAATCTCCTCTGCACCCTTTCCAAAGCTTCCACATCCTTCCTATAATGAGGTGACCAGAACTGCACGCAATACTCCAGGTGCGGCCTCGCCAGAGTTTTGTACAGCTGCAGCATGACCTCGTGGCTCCGAAACTCGATCCCCCTACTAATAAAAGCTAACACACCATATGTCTTCTTAACAGCCCTATTAACCTGGGTGGCAACTTTCAGGGATTTATGTACCTGGACACCAAGATCTCTCTGTTCATCTACACTACCAAGAATCTTCCCATTAGCCCAGTACTCTGCATTCCTGTTACTCCTTCCAAAGTGAATCACCTCACACTTTTCCGCATTAAACTCCATTTGCCATCTCTCAGCCCAGCTCTGCAGCCTATCTATGTCCCTCTGTACCCTACAACATCCTTCGGCACTATCCACAACTCCACCCACCTTCGTGTCATCCGCAAATTTACTAACCCACCCTTCTACACCCTCATCCAGGTCATTTATAAAAATGACAAACAGCAGTGGCCCCAAAACAGATCCTTGCGGTACACCACTAGTAACTAAACTCCAGGATGAACATTTGCCATCAACCACCACCCTCTGTCTTCTTTCAGCTAGCCAATTTCTGATCCAAAGCTCTAAATCACCTTCAACCCCATACTTCCGTATTTTCTGCAATAGCCTACCGTGGGGAACCTTATCAAACGCCTTACTGAAATCCATATACACCACATCCACTGCTTTACCCTCATCCACCTGTTTGGTCACCTTCTCGAAAAACTCAATAAGGTTTGTGAGGCACGACCTACCCTTCACAAAACCGTGCTGACTATCGCTAATGAACTTATTCTTTTCACGATGATTATAAATCCTATCTCTTATAACCTTTTCCAACATTTTACCCGCAACTGAAGTAAGGCTCACAGGTCTATAATTACCAGGGCTGTCTCTACTCCCCTTCTTGAACAAGGGGACAACATTTGCTATCCTCCAGTCTTCCGGCACTATTCCTGTCGACAATGACGACATAAAGATCAAGGACAAAGGCTCTGCAATCTCCTCCCTGGCTTCCCAGAGAATCCTAGGATAAATCCCATCTGGCCCAGGGGACTTATCTATTTTCACACTTTCCAAAATTGCTAACACCTCCTCCTTGTGAACCTCAATCCCATCTAGCCTAATAGTCTGTATCTCAGTATTCTCCTCGACAACATTTTCTTTCTCTACTGTAAATACTGACGAAAAATATTCATTTAATGCTTCCCCTATCTCCTCTGATTCCACACACAACTTCCCACTACTATCCTTGATTGGCCCTAATCTAACTATAGTCATTCTTTTATTCCTGATATACCTATGGAAAGCCTTAGGGTTTTCCTTGATCCTATCCGCCAATGAATTCTCGTGTCCTCTCCTCGCTCTTCTTAGCTCTCCCTTTAGATCCTTCCTGGCTAGCTTGTAACTCTCAAGCGCCCTAACTGAGCCTTCACGTCTCATCCTAACATAAGCCTTCTTCTTCCTCTTGACAAGCGCTTCAACTTCTTTAGTAAACCACGGCTCCCTCGCTCGACAACTTCCTCCCTGCCTGACAGGTACATACTTATCAAGGACACGCAGTAGCTGCTCCTTGAATAAGCTCCACATTTCGATTGTGCCCATCCCCTGCAGTTTCCTTCCCCATCCTACGCATCCTAAATCTTGCCTAATCGCATCATAATTTCCTTTCCCCCAGCTATAATTCTTGCCCTGCGGTATATACCTGTCCCTGCCCATCGCTAAGGTAAACCTAACCAAATTGTGATCACCATCACCAAAGTGCTCACCTACATCTAAATCGAACACCTGGCCAGGTTCATTACCCAGTACCAAATCCAATGTGGCATCGCCCCTGGTTGGCCTGTCTACATACTGTGTCAGAAAACCCTCCTGCACACACTGGACAAAAACTGACCCATCTAAAGTACTCGAACTATAGTATTTCCAGTCAATATTTGGAAAGTTAAAGTCCCCCATAACAACTACCCTGTTACTCTCGCTCCTGTCGAGAATCATCTTCGCTATCCTTTCCTCTACATCTCTGGAACTATTCGGAGGTCTATAGAAAACTCCCAACAGGGTGACCTCTCCTCTCCTGTTTCTAACCTCGGCCCATACTACCTCAGTAGACGAGTCCTCAAACGTCCTTTCTGCCGCTGTAATACTCTCCTTGATTAACAATGCCACACCCCCCCCCTCTTTTACCATCCTCTCTGTTCTTACTGAAACATCTAAATCCCGGAACCTGCAACATCCATTCCTGCCCCTGCTCTACCCATGTCTCCGAAATGGCCACAACATCGAGATCCCAGGTACCAACCCATGCTGCAAGCTCACCCACCTTATTCCGGATGCTCCTGGCGTTGAAGTAGACACACTTTAAACCAAGTTCTTGCTTGCCAGTGCCCTCTTGCGTCCTTGTAACCTTATCCCTGACCTCACTACTCTCAACATCCTGTACACTGGAACTACAATTTAGGTTCCTATTCCCCTGCTGAATTAATTTAAACCCCCCCCGAAGAGCACTAGCAAATCTCCCCCCCCCCCCCCCCCCCCAGGATATTGGTACCCCTCTGGTTCAGGTGAAGACCATCCTGTTTGTAGAGGTCCCACCTACCCCAGAAAGAGCCCCAATTATCCTGGAAACCAAAACCCTCCCTCCTATACCATCCCTGCAGCCACGTGTTCAACTCCTCTCTCTCCCTATTCCTCGCTTCGCTAGCACGTGGCACGGGCAACAACCCAGAGATAACAACTCTGTTCTCGCTCTAAGCTTCCACCCTAGCTCCCTGAATTTCTGCCTTAAATCCCCATCTCTCTTCCTACCTATGTCGTTGGTGCCTATGTGGACCACGACTTGGGGCTGCTCCCCCTCCCCCTTAAGGATCCCAAAAACACGATCCGAGACATCACGAACCCTGGCACCTGGGAGGCAACACACCAACCGTGAGTCTCTCTCGTTCCCACAGAACCTCCTATCTGTTCCCCTAACTATGGAGTCCCCAATGACTAATGCTCTGCTCCTCTTCCCCCTTCCCTTCTGAGCAACAGGGACAGACTCTACGCCAGAGACCTGTACCCCATTGCTTACCCCTGGTAAGTCGTCCCCCGCAACAGTATCCAAAACGGTATACCTGTTGTTGAGGGAAACGGCCACAGGGGATCCCTGCACTGCCTGCTGGTTCCCTCTCCTTCCCCTGACGGTAACCCATCTACCTACTTCTTTTACCTGAGGTGTGACTACCTCCCCATAACTCCTCTCAATAACCCCCTCCGCCTCCTGAATGATCCGAAGTTCATCCAGATCCAGTTCCCTAACGCGGTTCTCGAGGAGCTGGAGTTGGGTGCACTTCCCACAGATGCAGTCAGGAGGGACACTCTTGGCGACCCTTACCTCCCACATTCTGCAGGAGGAACATTCAACTGCCTTAACCTCCATTCCCACTATTCTAAATTCCCAACAAATCTACTGAAAAACCAAAAAAAAAGTCAAAACTTGTTAGCTTAGCAATCCAACGGACAGAACTTTTTAAATAAAAAGCTTACCTTATCAACACACCAGAGTCCTTTTTTTTTTGGTTGGAGGAGGGTGGGTGGTAGACACTACACGTGTAGTGTCTCGGGTACAGCCACCGCCCAAATATATAGTTTTTACTTACCCAGCAGTCCCCTGGTCCTCCGAAAACAAAAGGGAATTAACTTTAACTTACACTGAAACTGACCTCCCAGCTGCAAGTTCGCTCCGCACCTCCGCTGCTGCAACCAAAAGAAAGTGATTTTAAACCGCCCAAATATATAGTTTTTACAGTTTTATAGTTTTATAGCACAGAAGGAAGCCATTCAGCTCATCGTGCCTTTGCCAGCTCTTTGAAAGAGCTATCCTATTAGTTCATTCTCATGCCCTTTTTCTGTAGCCCTGCAAATTTTTTGTTCAAGTTTTTATTCACTTCTCTCTTGAAAGTTACTGTTGAATCCATTTCTATCACCCTTTCAGACAATGCAGTCCGGATCATAAGTTGCTGAGCAAGAAATAAATCTGTCTGTTTCACCCCTAGCTTTTTTGCTAATCATTTTAAATCTGTTTCCTCTGGTTACCAACCCTCCCTCGAATAAAAACAGTTTCTCCCTAGCTATTATATCAAAACCCATCATAATTTTGAACACTTCTATTAGATCTCCCCATAACCTCCTTTGCCTGAAGGAGAACAACCCAGCTTCTCTAATTTCTCCACATAACTGAATTCCCTCCTGCTCATCTTTTGGTACCATTGTGGTAGAACTCCTCTGCACCCTCTCCAAGGCCTTGACATCCTTTCTAAAGTGTGGCGCTGAGCAGTGGTTGGTTGGCATCCTTCCATCTACAAAAGATGATGGACATTGAGCAAACAATCCATTTCGGTGGGGTGTCTGCTCTGTGGTGCACCTTTGGTGATGGCTGTGAAGGTCAATTCTTGAGAGGCAGGTTCTGCCATAAGTGCTACATGTGAAACTGCCAAGTGACTGTGATTTTTTGACGTTGGCACCTGTTGTCAAACTGCTGTAGCAACTGGTCGTCATGGTAGTACATACCAGTCCACAGGATGTCACCATTCCCCTCTTTTTGTCAGCTAGTCACTTCCAGGTATGATAGTTGACAGTTAGGGCCTTCATGTCACGGTCGCAAGCATCCTTGAAACGTAACTCTGGGCGCTCCACTGGTCGTCTGGCCCCAGCTACCTCACCGTACAGAATGTCCTTGGGTATGCAACCGTCTTCCATCCTGTGGATGTGTCCAATCCACCAAAGCCGCCTCTGTTTGATTAGTGCCAACACACTTGGGAGCTCTGCCTTTGAGAGGACTGCCGTATTTGTGATTTTGTTCTGCCAGGATATACTCATAATGCACCACACACCGTGAAGATGGAAATTATTGAGCTTTTCCTAGCAGCTGTAGGTCACCTATGTTTCACAGCCATACAGCAAGATGCTGAGAACACAGGCCTAATAAAGCATGAGTTTGGTCCTACAGGTCAGCTTGGTGTTGCCACCTGTGTGTTTTGTGAGTCGGTCAAAAATGGTAGCTGCTTTCCCTATGCGTATATTCAGCTCTGCATCAAGGGACAGATTCTGTCACCGTGGACCCAAGGTAGCAGAATTTGTTAATCACTTCCAGTGGAGTGTTGTATAGTGTGATCAGGGGCGGAGATGCAACACCTTGTCCCATGACCACAATTTTCTTGATGCTTATAGTCGAGAAGAACCAGTTACAGACATGGGAGAGACTGTCCATGAGTCTTTGTAGCTGAGTTTCTGTGTGAGCGTCTAGCGCAGTATCATCAGCGTAGAGGATTTCTATGATCAGTGTAACCAGTGATTTATTAAGGTTTACCATCATGTCCTTGCTCTTGTACTCAGTGCCTCTTTTTATAAAGGCCAGATTCTCATAGACTTTTTAAAAGCCATATCAGGTTCTGCTACTTTAAAGATTTGGGTATGTGAGCCCCCAGGTCTCTGTTCGTTCACCTCCTTTAAAATGGTACCATTTAGCTCATATTGTGTGTCTTTACTTTTCCTTCCAAAATGCACCATTTCACACTTCTCTGCATTAACTTTCATCGGCTATGTGTCTGCCCATTTCATCAGCCTGCCCTCCTGAAGACTGTTACTCTCCTCCTCACTGCTTATTACATTTCCAGGTTTGTTTTTATTTGTTCATGGGATGTGGGTGTCGCTGGCTAGGCCAGCATTTATTGCCCATCCCTTATTGTCCTTGAGAAGGTGGTGAGCTGCTGCCTTGAACTGCTGCAGTCCTTGGGGTGTAGGTACACTAACAGTGCTGTTAGGAAAGGAGTTGCAGGTTTTTGACCCAGCGACTGAAGGAACAGCGATATAGTTCCAATTCAGGATCGTGTGTGGCTTGGAGGAGAACTTGCAGGTGGTAGTGTTCCCATGCGTCTGCTGCCCTTGTCCTTCTAGGTGGTAGAGGTCACGGGTTTGCAAGGTGCAGTCTAAGGAGCCTTGGTGAGTTGCTGCAGTGCATCTTGTAGATGGTACACACTGCTGCCATTGTGTGTTGGTGAAGGGAGTGAAAGTTGAAGGTGGTGGATGAGGTGCCAGTCAAGCAGGCTGCTTTGTCCTGGATGGTGTTAAGCTTCTTGAGTGTTGTTGGAGCTGCACCCATCCAGGCAAGTGGAGAGTATTCCATCACACTCCTGATATGTGCCTTGTAGATGGTGGACAGGATTTGGGGAGTCAGGAAGTGAGTTGCTCGCTGCAAAAGTCCCAGCCTCTGACCTGCTTTTGTAGCCACAGTTTAGTTTAGTTTAGAGATACAGCATTGAAACAGGCCCTTCGGCCCACCGAGTCTGTGCCGACCATCAACCACCCACTTATACTAATCCTACACTAATTCCATATTCCTACCACATCCCCACCTGCCCCTATATTTCCCTACCACCTACCTATATTAGGGGCAATTTATAATGGCCAATTAACCTATCACCCTGTAAGTCTTTGGCATGTGGGAGGAAACCGGAGCACCCGGAGGAAACCCACGCAAACCCAGGGAGAACTTGCAAACTCCACACAGGCAGTACCCAGAATTGAACCCGGGTCGCTGGAGCTGTGAGGCTGCGGTGCTAACCACTGTGCCACAGTATTTATGTGGCTGCTCCAGTTTAGTTTCTGGTCAATGGTAACCCCCCAGGATGTTGATAGTGGGGGATTCAGCAGTGGTAATGCCATTGAACATAAAGGGGAGATGGTTAGATTCTCTCTTGTTTGAGATAGTCATTGCCCGCCACTTGTGTGATGGGAATGTAACTTGCCAACCCAGCCTGGATGTTATCCAGGTCTTGCTGCATCTGAACACTGGCTTCTCCAGTGTTCTGAGGAGTTGCGAATGGTGCTGAATATATGAACATATGAATTAGGAGCAGGACTAGGCCACTCGGCCCTTCGAGCCTGTTCCACCATTCAGTAAGATCATGGCTGAACTGATTACTCCACATTTCCACCTTCTACCCCTTTGCTTATCAAGAATCTATCTACCTCTGCCTTAAAAAAAAATTCAAAGACTCTGCTTCCACCACCTTTTGAGGAGGAGAATTCCAAAGACACTCAACTCTGAGAAAAAAATTTCTCCTCATCTCTGTCTTAAATGGGCGACCCCTTATTTTTAAATCGTGACCCCTTGTTCTAGATTCTCCCACAAGGGGAAATATCCTTTCCACATCCAGCCTGTCCAGACCCCTCAGGATCTTATGTTTCAATCAAGTCGCCTCTTACTCTTCTAAATTCCAGCGTATACAAGCCTAGCCGGTCCAATCTTTCCTCAAAAGACAGCCACCCCCCCCATTCCACGTATTAGTCTAGTAAACCTCTGTATTGCCTCCAACGCATTTACATCCTTCCTTAAATAAGGAGACCAGTACTGTACACAGTACTCCAGAAGTGGTCTCACCAATGCCCTGTATAGCTGAAGCATAACCTCCCTACTTTTGTATACAATTCCCCTCACAATAAACGATAACATTCTATTAGCTTTCTTAATTACGTGCTATACCTGCATACTGACCTTTTAGCAATTCATGCACTTGGACACCCAGATCCCTCTGCATCTCCGAGCTCTGCAATCTTTCACCATTTACATAATATGATTTTTTTTATTCTTCCTGCCAAAGTGGACAATTTCCCACTTTCCCACATTATACTCCATTTGCCAGGTCTTTGCCTACTCACTTAACCTATCTATATCCCTTTGTAGCCCCCTTATGACCTCTTCACAAGTTATTTTCCTACCTATCTTTGTGTCATCAGCAAATTTAGCAAGCATGCTTTCAGTCCCTTCATCTAAGTCATTTATATAAATTGTAAAAAGTTGAGGCCCCAGCACAGATCCCTGTGGCACACCACTCATTACATCTTGCCAACCAGAAAATGACCCATTTATGCCTACTCTCTGTTGCCTGTTAGCTAGCAAATCTTTTATCTATCCCAACATGTTATCCCCAACACCATGAGCTTTTACTTTCTGCAATAACCTTTGATGTGGCACCTTATCAAATGCCTTCTAGAAATCTAAGTACAATACATCCACTGGTTCCCCTTTATCCACAGCACATGTAACTCCCTCAAAGAACTCCAATAAATTGGTTAAATCCATGTCGACTCTGCCTGATTACCTTGAATTTTTCTAAATGCCCTGCTATAATGTCTTTAATAGCTTCTAACATTTTCCCTGAGACAGATGTCAAGCTAACTGGCCTGTAGTTTACTGCTTTCTGTCTCCCCTTTTTGAACATAGATTGGAAAATAATGGATGTAACTCCTAACGGAACCTTCCCTGAATCTAGGGAATTTTGGAAAATTAAAACGAACGCATCAACTAGCTCACCCACTAGCCACTTCTTTTAACACCCTAGGATGAAGTCCATCAGGACCCGGGGACTTGTCAGGCCGCAGCTCCAAAAATTTGTTCAGTACCATTTCCCTGGCAATGGTAATTTTCTTGAGTTCCTCCCTCCATTCCATTTCCTGACTCAGTTAATTCTGGGATGTTACTTGTATCTTCAATAGTGAAGACCGATGCAAAATACCTGTTGAATTCATCTGCCATCTCCTTATTTTCCATTATTTATTCCCCAGACTCACTTTCTATGCTCACTTTGTTAACTTTTCTTTTTTAAATTTCTATAGAAACTCTTGCTATCTGTCTTTATATTTCGAGCTAGCTTTCTCTCGTACTCTAATTTTACCTTCCTTATCAATCTTTTAGTCATTCTTTGCTATTTTTTTTATATTCTGTCTAATCTTCTGACCTGCCTCCCATCTTTGCACAATTATATACTTGTTCTTTAAGTTTGATACTACCTTTAACTGTTTTAGTTAACCACGGATGGCGGGTCCTACCCTTGGAATTTTTCTTTCTCGTTGAAATGTATCTATTCTGTGTATTCTGAAATATCCCCTTAAATGTCTGCCACTGCATCTCTGTTGACCTATCCCTTAATCTAATTTGCCAGTTCACTTTAGCTTTCATGCCCTCATAATTGCCCTTGTTTAAGTTTAAAATGCTAGTCTTGGAACCACTCTTCTCTCCCTCAAACTGGATATAAAATTCAATTATATTATGATTGCTGTTACCTAGGGGCACCTTAACTATGAGGTCATTAATTAATCCTATCTCGTTGCACAATACCAGGTCCAGTATAGCCTGCTCTCTGGTTGGATCCAGAACGTATTGTTCCAAGAAATTATCCCTAAAACATTCTATGTACTCCTCATCTGGGGTACCTCTGCCCATCTGATTTTTCCAGTCTATATGTAGGTTCAAATCCCCCATAATTATCGCTGTACCTTTCTGACAAACTGCTATTATTTCTTCCTTTATACCCCATCCTACAGTGTGCTTAATGTTAGGTGGCCTGTACACCACGACAACAAGTGACTTCTTGCCTTTGATTTCTCATCTCTACCCAAACTGCTTCTACATCCTGGTTTCCTGAACTTAGGCCATTCCTCTCTATTGTGCTAATACCATCATTAATTAACTGAGCTACCCCTCCACCTTTTTCCTGGCTTCCTATCCTTCCTAAATGCCATGTATCCTTCAATATTCAGGTCCCAATCTGTCATCCTGCAGCCATGTCTCTGTAATGGCTATCAGATCATACTTACTTATTTCTATTTGCACACTCAGTTCATCTGTTTTGTTTCGAATGCAACGTGCATTCAGAAACAGAGCCTTTAGTTTTGTCCTTTTTATTATTTTTGTTACCTCTAGCCTTATCTGTTGATTTACTCTTAGATTTGTATGCTCTGTCCCTTCCTGTCACAGTCTGCATATCATTTCCCATATTAATACTTTTCACTCTTGCCTTATTTGTACTCCTTGAGTTACCACATCTTCCCAATATGATCCCTTGCCCCCACTATTCCGTTTAAAACCCTCCCAACTTCCCTAGTTATGCAGCCCCAGTACGGTTCAGGTATAGATCGTCCCAACGTTACCACCACCACTTTCCCCAGTACTGGTGCCAGTGCTCCATGAACTGGAACCCACTTCTCCCACGCCAGTCTTTGAACCACGCATTAGTTTCTCTAGTCTTATTTGCCCTATGCCAATTTGTATGTGGCTCAGGTAATAATCCAGAGATTATTACCTTTGAGGTTCTGATTCTTAATTTGGTGCCTAGTTCCTCATGGTGACTATGCAGAACCTCTTTCCTTGTCCTGCCTATGTCATTGGTACCTACATGGACCATGATGACTGGATCCTCTCCTTCCCACTGTAAGTTTCTCTCCAACCCTGAGCAGATGTCCCGAACCCTGGCACCAGGCAGGCAACACAGCCGTCTGGACTCTCATTCTTTGCTGCAGAGAACAGTGTCCCCTACTACCACTACATTCCTTTTTCTTCTCCCTCCACTTGAATGGCTTCCTGTACCTTGGTACCATGGCCAGTCTGCTCATCCACCCTGCAGCCTCCACTGTCATCCAAACAAGATGAAAAAACCTCAAACCTGTTGGACAATTGCAAAGGCTGAGGCTCCTGCACTCCTGCCCTCTGGGTCCCCTTACCTGCCTCAGCTGCAGCCACACTCTCCTATCCCTGAGCACTGAACAAATTAGAAGACCTAATCCTAATGGGTGTGACCACCTCCTGATACGAAGTGTCCAGGTAACTTTCAACCTCCCTGATGTGTCGCAGTGTCTGCAGCTTGGACTCCAGTTCAATGACTGAGCTGAGCTGCAAACACTTACTACAGATGTGTTTGCCCTGGATCCAGGAGCTCCCACATGCTGTAACGTGACACATCACCTGTCCTGCTATCCTTAATGTGTTTTAATTAACTAAATTATTTTATTCAATTATTTTATTTTCCTTTTTTGAGATATATTCAGCTTGCTACTAGTTCCTTTACTATTTTAAATGTTAGAATTAGAATGGACCTTCATCACTTATCAGATACTCACCAAACCAATTACCTACCTGTGATGTCGCAGTTTACCAGGTACTCGCCAAACAGCTCCTTCCACTGCACCGAAGCAAGAACCAAATACTGGAGGGTTAAGAGTACAAAAAAAAGGAAAAAGGAACACCGGCACAGTGGCGCAGTGGTTAGCACTGCAGCCTCACAGCTCCAGGGACCCGGGTTCGATTCTGGGTACTGCCTGTGTGGAGTTTGCAAGTTCTCCCTGTGTCTGCGTGGGTTTTCTCCGGGTGCTCCGGTTTCCTCCCACAAGCCAAAAGACTTGCAGGTTGATAGGTAAATTGGCCATTATAAATTGTCACTAGTATAGGTAGGTGGTAGGGAAATATAGGGACAGGTGGGGATGTTTGGTAGGAATATGGGATTAGTGTAGGATTAGTATAAATGGGTGGTTGATGTTTGGCACAGACTCGGTGGGCCGAAGGGCCTGTTTCAGTGA